>NW_021703781.1:12225369-12441019 GCF_005190385.1 Monodon monoceros | reverse complement strand
TCCTTTCCTTTCCTTTCCTTTCCTTTCCTTTCCTTTCCTTTCCTTTCTTTTTGGCTATGTTGGGTCTTCATTTCTGTGCGAGGGCTTTCTCTAGTTGTGGCAAGTGGGGGCCACTCTTCATCGCGGTGCGCGGGCCTCTCACTATTGCGGCCTCTCTCGTTGCGGAGCACAGGCTCCAGACGCGCAGGCTCAGTAGTTGTGGCTCACGGGCCCAGCTGCTCCGCGGCATATGGGATCTTCCCAGACCAGGGCTCGAACCCGTGTCCCCTTCATCGGCAGGCAGATTCTCAACCACTGTGCCACCAGGGAAGCCCTGTCTTTCTTTTTTATGCCTATTAAAAATAACTTTTTTAGCAAAACATGTTCGTAGCAGCAATTTAAAAAAATCAACAATTATTTCTTCATCCTATCACATAAACTCTTTGAAGTTTTCCAGGTTTTAGATAGGTGGACATCATCTACATGCAAACATGATTGTTGCCAAATTTAAATGATAGAAATATGTATTAGTCTTTTGTTGAGTAAAAAATCACACCAGAACTTAGTAGCTTAGAACAATAAATATTTATCATCTCACACAGTTTCTGTGGTTTAGGCATCCAGGAGCATCTTAGCTAGATGATTCTGGCTCATGGGCCCTCATGACATTGCTGCCAGGATGTTAGCTGGGATTGCAGTTTTCTGCAGAGTTGACTGGCGATAGTTCACTGACATGCCTGACAAGTTAGTGCAGGTCATTGGCAGAAGGCTGCACTTCCTCACCACACTGACTTTATAGGTGCTCGAGCATCCCCACAATGTGGACCTCTCCACTGGGCTGCTTGAGTGTCCTCACAATATGGCAGCCGGCTTCCCCCACAGTGAGTGATTCAAGAGAGAGTGAAGATGGCAACTACAGTGTCTTTTATGATTTGACCTCACAAGGCACACTCCTTCATTTTCACTGTGTCCTTGGCTGGACTGGATACTGGGTTATATTGGTGAGCAAGAGGCACATAGATACACATTCCTGGCCTTGCAACTTACAGCCCACCCAGGGGAGCATGTACACATGTACCTCTTTAAATTCAATGACAAAAAAGAATATCTGTTAAGGCAAAAAGTGCTGCGACAAAGACGAATGGTACTGTGTTAGAGTGTAACCAGGATGACCCACTTAGAGGGGAATGCCAGGGAAGACCTCTGAGAGGAAGTGACCTTGAAGCTGAAACCAGGTGGGTAAGAGCCAGTCGCGAGAAGTACTGGGAGAGGAAAGGGAAGAGCCTGTGCAAAGGCCCCAAGGAAGGAAAGCATTTGGCCTCTTGTAGGAATTGAGAGAGGCCAATGTGACTGAGAGAAATGCAGAAAAGAGGAGGGAGGGGCAGGCTGGAGCCTGATCATGCAGGGCCTGGTCGATCATAAGCAGTTGGATTTTAGTACACATGCCATGGTGTATTCCCATTTAGGTTTAGCTGCATGTAACTGAACCCCTCCTCCTGAAAGAGTGGTTTATACAAGATAAAAGTTTATCCTTTCTGTCTCTTATGAAAGGAGTCTCATGATAGAAAATCCAGGGTAATCTGAGACCCAGGCTTCTCCTGATTCATTTATTTATTCAAGTATTTTTGGCCTCACTCTTCTATTGCATGGCTTCCTTCCTGGAGGTTGCATGATGGCCTAATATAGCTGCTGCAGCTTCAGGCATTACATCCTTGTTCCTTGCTATAGAGCAAAAGAAAGATAGTCAAAAGGGCAAAACGGGGACCTCGTCCCAACCAGTTTCCTGAAATAGCATCCCTAGAAATCCCACAGAGCACCCTCACTTAGAGCCAATTGGCCAGAATGTATTCACATGACCTTCCTCAGTTGTAAGAGAGAATGTAAACTTATCCAACTAAATATCATTTCCCTGTTACTTAGGGGAAGGAGAAAGTGGCTGTTGGAGCAGACAGTCAGCAGCTCATACCACCAATGGAAAGCCACTGAAGCAACATGATGCTGTACAAAAGGCAACTGTAGCTCCTGGTGGAAAATAGCTTATGCGAGGGAAAGAGTGAAAGCAGGGTGTCCAGTGAGGAGCCTCCTGGAGTAGTTCAGAAGCGAAAGAGTGGACCTGGACTAAGTGAGTGGCAGTGGTGACAGGAGTGGGTGGATCTCTTCGGCTCTGTGTCGGAGCTCAAATCTACGGGTCTTGATGACAAGGAAGGTGTGAGAGAGGGGGAGGAATCAATCTAGGTTTCCTGTTTGAGCAGCTCTGAGGATGGTGATGCCATTTATGGAAATAAGGAAAACCAGCCAGGGAGCGAACTTGGAGGGAAAATTAGGAGGAGGTTTGTGTTGAGTTTGTTAGGGTTGAGATATCTATGGAAGGTGTTGAGTAAGCAGTTGACGATAATATTTCAGGAATTCAGAAAGGAGGTCAGAGTCTGTGCATTGTGTTTGTAGCCATAGAGATGTTTAAAATCACCCAGAGAGAGAGAGAGAGAGGGAAGGCAAGGGAGCGGGGCCACGACCCACCTCCAAGGGATGCTGACATTTAGAGGTTGGATAGGGAAGGAGCTGAGGGAGTGAGAAGGAGTGGCCAAGGAAAACTGGGGGCTCTATTGTCATGGAAACCTGGAAAGGCAGGGCTTCAAGATGGAGCGGTTCAATTGTCCAGGGCTGCTCAGAGGCTGAGTTAGATACGGCTGGAAAAGGATCCAACAGACCTGGCAACTTGGAGGTCACTGGTGCCCTTGACGAGAAGGTTTCAGTGCAGTGCTGAGGATGGAAGCCCAGTGGAAATGGGTTCAAGTGTGAGTGGGGACCCAACAGCACCCAAATGCTGTATATGGACTATAAGTCTCTGAAAAATGGAGAGTTCATCACCACAGGAAAATAAGAACCCTCAGTAGGTCATTGGGAGGGGCAGGATGGAGCCTGCCAGAAAGCAGCCAAGGAATAGCTTTTGGAACAAAAGAACGGTTTTCACCTTCTTTGCTCACAGTTGGCAGGGGTGGATATGGTTGTGAGGAAGCTGTTCCAGTAAAGTGCCCTTTTCTGCTTGTAGCTCACAAGTACCACCCATTCAACCAGGGCCTGAAAGGAGAAAATCCTGCCGGACACGTTTGTGGCGACACCACAAGCCTGATCATTTAGACCCCGTCTCAAGACCAGGAGATCATAGGCGAAAAGCTGCTGGCCCTCAGAGCTACAGCCACTTCATTTCTTGTGTCTGAAGAGTTTTGTTTTTTTTTAAAAAGAGTCTTGGACAAAGATTTCTTGATGACAGCGAGCTGAGCCTGGCTGATGTGCACTTGCTTGAAACTGTTTTCTTGCAGTGATAAGAGAAGTTCCCCAGTGTCCTTTCCACATTTCTCCTGTCCAGCAGGAGTGAAAAACATCGCTATGATTGAGAAGTTCCTGGCAGCTGGCAGCAAGAAGAGCCCACCCTGTGATGTCAGTGATGTGAAAATGGTCCAGCAGATCTTTATGTTGTAAAGCTGGTACATATTTATATCTGTGAGTTGGTCGGCCTCTGTGGGTGGCTGTATCCCTTAAGTACTATAATCACTGCCACACTGCAGTGGTCCCCAGACCTATGAATAGTTAACTTCCTAAGTCGTTCTTACATTTCAGGGGTACCTTCTGTACTCAGAATCTAAATTGTGTCGCGAGTAACTGGGTGAGAAGGGAGGTCAGACTTTACATCCCCTAATCTGGTGAGTTACTTCTGGCTCCTCTGGATACGTCCTGCACTGCAGGAGGGTGAGAGCACTTATGTTCCCTGAGCTTCTTCCTTCTCCCTCTTCTTAGGAAGTGAAATAGTGTTAATTGGAACAGACCAAGGAACAGGATTGCTCATATGCCGTGGTCTTCAAAGTGTAATCCCCAGACCAACAGCATCAGAGCCACCTGGGAATTTGCTACATGTGTAATTTTTTCACTCTAACCCAGACGTGCTGTATCCAGAGTGTGTGGTGGTAGCGGGGTGCTTCCTAGCAGGCTGTGGTTTAACAAACTGTCCAGGTGGCTCTGTTGCGAGCTGAACATTGAGAAGCACTGTCTTAACCGGAAAGGGGAGAGACTCAGGGTCACTCCAGAATGGGCGAAATTAATATCACTTGCTGAGAACAGGGTTGACTATGTTGCATGGCAATACAGGCTCCAAACCCACTCTCTGAGGCCCTGGAGACGTCCCCAGTGTGTGCCTGTGCTCAGTAGAAAGGAAAGAGAGGCAGTCGTGGTGGGAATATGAGTCGGAGTGGTAGAAACAGAGACAGCTTGAGTAAGATGTGTCAGGTTACAAGGAAAAGAGAAAAATGAAAATATACATTAAAGATGTTTCCAGAAGATGGCCTACAATCCTATATCTAAGACTTTGATGTGTCTTTAGAGATGAGATATTTAACTTTTTTTTTTTTTAAATATTTATGTAGTTAACTTTGTCTGCACTGGGTCATCGTTGCTGCGCGCAGGCTTTCTCTACTTGCGGCAAGCGGGGGCTACACTTCTTTGCAGTGCGTGGGCTTTGCATTGCGGTGGCTTCTCTTGTTGCGGAGCATGGGCTCTAGGTGCATGGGCTTCAGTAGTTGTGGCATGAAGGCTCAGTAGTTGTGGCACATGGGCTTAGTTGCTTCACGGCATGTGGGATCTTCCCAGACCAGGGCTCGAACCCGTGTCCCCTGCATTGGCAGGCGGATTCTTAACCACTGAGCCACCAGGAAGCTCCGAGACATTTAATTTTTATGAAAATTTTTTTTCATTTCAGTGGTTTGGTTTCCTTTTTTAATACTGAAAAATGGTAAGAATTGTTCTGTTCTGCAGAAATTGCTTTGAACATGTTAATGTTTTATTTAACTCAACAAGATCTGTAACACATTTTTGCTTTTATTTGAAGTTGAGAACATTCTTGTTTGACTATGAGGAGGGGAACTTTCTACATTCTTTTAGGAGGAAAGGGGGATCCCTTTCTATCTCTAACATCTGGTTCTCCTCCCACCCCTCATCTGTGATGGATGATAACCACAAGCCTGTCCTGTTTCCATGGGTGTGACTGGGTCTGAATCCCTCTCCACCTGTGTAAGGACATGTAACAAAGGAAGCTGTAGCTGCTGCTGCTTCTTTGGCAGGAAGGAGGGGAGGGGATAGATTACCTCACAGCATTTTCAAAGTGTACAGGCAAGGAAATTAGCTCTCTAAAGATGTCAGTAATTTGCCAAAGAAAATATAAATTGGCAAATGGAAATTTAAAATTTTTTATTTTATTATTTAAGTATAGTTGATTCACAATGTTGTGTTAATTTCTTCTATACAGTAGTGACTCAGTTATGCATATATATGTATATATATTATTTTTCATATTCTTTTCCATTATGGCTTATCACAGGATATTGAATAAAGTTCCCTGTGCTATATACAGTGTGACCTTGTTGTTTATCCATCCTATATATATTAATTTGCCTCTGCTAATCCCAAACTCCTATTCCTTCCCTCTCCTACCCCTGCTTTCCCTTTGCAACCACAAGTTAGTTCCCTATGTCTGTGAGTTTGTTGTTGTTTTGTAGATATGTTGATTTGTATCATATTTTAGATTTCACATATAAGTGATATCTAATGGTATTTGTCTTTGTCTGACTTACTTCGCTTAGTATGATAATCTCTACGTCCATCCGTGTTGCTGCACATGGCATTATTTCATTCTTTTTGATTTATGTATAATATTCCATTATATGTATATATACCACATCTTATTTATCCAGTCATCTATCGATGTGGAAATTAAAAAATTTTTAAAAGTGAACTTTGATTTTACACCCAGAAATCAAATCCATAGCTAACAGCATAAGTGAAGAACACGAGTTCTTAAAAAATATGCATAAGTCAACTTGTTTTCTGGTTAAAATAACACAGCACTTGTACATTTCCATGACTTTAGTATGAGAAGTGTTGTTGCATCGTCACTTTGCCGCCTTTGATTTGCTGAGTATAACTCGTGTTAAGAGCACATGCATCACTTTCCTGTGCAACATAGATGATTCAATTTCCTTTTGACCTTTTCCTCATTAAAATTTTTATCCAGGAATAAAATTAAGAAATTGGGCTAGGTTTGCCAGCTTTAGCAAATAAAAATAGAGGGTGCCTAGTTAAATTTGAAATCAGATAAATAATGAATAGGTTTTGTTTTTCTTTTTAATAGAAGTATGTCCCATGTAATATTTGGAACATATTTAGGTTAAAAATTTATTTATTCTTGTCTGAGATTTAAGTTTAACAAGGTGTCCCGTATTTTATATATCAACCCTAAATTCCTAGTAACTCTAGAATTATGTCTCTAAGCACTATAGTCATTGCAAACTGCCTGAGCTATTAATTTAAAAAGTTTCTTGAATTACTTATAGCCTTAGATGAGATTGGCTGTGGGCTATGTACAGTTTTAAGCACCCACTATTTTCACTCCTCAAGAAATCCAGTTAGAATGCAGGGAATGAGAGTGATAAACTTATAGGGATCAACCCGAAGACATTCTACATTTTTTACAAAATAATTTTTGAATAGGTAATGCATACACACTTCTTCTTTCCTCTCTCTTAGGTTTTCTAAGTTTATAATAAGTGACCCACTGGTGTATATTTTTTTGTTGTGATGAAATATACATAACTTGAAATTTGCATCTTAACTCCTTTAAGTGTACAGTTCAGAGGCATTAAGTCCATTGACATTAATGGGCAACTACTAGCACCATCTACCTCCAGAACTTTTTCATATTGCAAAACTGAATCTCCATACCTATTAAACATTAGCTCCTCATTCCCCCCTCTATACAGCCCCTGGCAAACACCATTTTATTTTCTCTCTGTATGAATTTGACTGCTCTAGGTGTTTCTACCTTTCGGCTCTTGTGAATAATGCTATGAACATGGGTGTACAAATATCTCTTTGAGGCCCTACTTTTAATTCTTTTGTGTGTACACCCAGAAGGGAAATTGGTGGGTCATGTGGTACTCCCGGGTTTCCTTTTTTTGAGGCACTGCTGTAGTGTTTGCACCTGTGGCATTTTACGTTCTTACCAGCAGTGCTCGAGGGTTCCAGCTCCTCTGCATCCTCGAGGACACTTGTCACTTTCTGGGTTGTTTTTTTATTTTTTATTTTTTTGCGGTACGCGGGCCTCTCACTGTTGCGACCTCTCCCGTTGTGGAGCATAGGCTCCGGACGCGCAGGCTCAGCGGCCATGGCTCACGGGCGCAGCCGCTCCGCGGCATGTGGGATCTTCCCGGACCGGAGCACGAACCCGTGACCCCTGCATCGGCAGGCGGACTCTCAACCACTGCGCCACCAGTGAAGCCGTCTGGGTTGTTTTGATCGTAGCCATCCTAATGACTGTGAGGTGAACACCTCTTATTTTTTTCAGTGTTCATCAGACAGGATGATGAGCGTGTTTTAGGTTCTCACAAGATGCTTTTTGAATAGAATTGCATTTTGGTGTTTTTGTTGTTGCGTGCTGTCTCCAGTAGTTAAAAAAGAGAAAACAGTACTACCCTTTACATTTCTTTAAATACTAATAAACTTGAAACATAAGTTCTTACAGTGTCTTATAGCCTCTAACAGTCCTCAGAGAAGATTTCTTCTTATTTCATTGATGAGGAGACAGAAGCTTGGTGCCCTTAGGTACCTTTGCGTATAGAAAACCTGAGCACGTGATTGGTCTGGGAGAGCTACTGAGTCATTCGAATCCACATTCTTCCTCTTCCCTTCTGGATAGGAACACCTTCTGTGTTCCTATTTTATAACAGGTTCCCGTAACATTTATCATTGATTCTGTGGTTGTCTTAAGGTTTATTCTTTTTTAAGTGAATTGTATATTAGATATAAAAATAGTTTAAATTCCTCCTATTTTACTCTTCTTACATTCTGTTAATCAACATTTGGCATCTGTGGACTTAAAAATATTTCAACTTGATTTCAAAATTCATTATTACTCTGATTAAATTGAACATTATCATATAATGCCTTTTGGAAATATTTTATAGGTACTTTATTCAACAAAGGTCATTATTAGAATTTTGAGTTTTATGCTTTTAAATGGATCCTGGAGTCAGCGATTTTTTAGATTTTGGGTTGTCTGAATTCATGAGCGTTGTGCTAACCATTTTGGCCTGCAGTGGTTTCTTTTAAGCTAATTTATTCTGGTTTCTCTCTGTGCTTTGAGACTTTAAATGGCTAACTTTGCATGAAACAAGCTTGCACCAGGACCATCTGGTGTATCAAGGTGACCGATTCTCAACTTATTTAATTAAATGTTTCTTTCTTGAATGTTCTCTGCTATATGCGTAGGCACATACTTACCTTTATCTAGATATCTTGGATTGCATCTTAGATTTAAGATAAGGTCATTGCTTCTCAGTTTTCGGCTCCTTGTTTCACAGAATGTGATGACAATGGTCATTTCAGGCAAATTATAAAATCATGCCATGATAAAACCTCTTTTTTACTTTGTCCTAACTTGCCAGTATTAGTACAAGAAATGTGACCCTAAACTCTTCTCGTTTATGAATGCCCAATACCGAGGTTTGAAATTCTTGGAAGTGCTGGGTTGGATTTTAGGCTGAGTTAGCGTCAGGATTTGTGCAGCCTCATGTGTCCTGTTCAGCCTTCTCCCTGACGGCGCCCGTGGGAAGCTGCGTGGGTAGCTGAGTGTTAGATCGCATTTATGTTCCCAGCATGGCTGTTTGTTTGGCCTTGGGAGCCAGCAGAGCACAATGCAGGAAAAGCACTACAGTAAAAGGTGGTTTTGAGTTAATAGCCCCTTTGTCTTTCTTCATTTCCTGATTTTAAGTAGTACCATCTGCCCTGTTTTAACTACCTCACTGCTTACTGTTGCAAGGATAAATAAGATATTATTTGCAAAGACTTTTTGTAAATTCAAAAGCCCGATACACAAGTAATTTTTATGTATTAATTTGGAGAAATGGGTTAATATGCCACCTACTTAAGATGAGAGAATTAAAATAATTTACATTAAGTGGTGTTTTTATGATTTCAAAGTGTTTTACATATAGGCCTCATTTGAACATTTTAACACTGTCCTGAAGTAGGAAGAGATGCTGATATTACCAGACCTGTTCTGGGAATAAGGAAACTGAGGGTGTTGGTACCCTAGCTGACATTCCAGCATCAGGAGACTCGGGGTTAAGACCCCAGGGCTTTGCTCCAGCCCTGGGTCACTGTCACCACCTCTGCTTTCCCGTAATGCTCCTGGATAGGTGTAAGAAAGTCATCATTTGGTAGTTTTGTATTATTTGCTTTCAGCTGAGCCCTGAAACATAGGCAGAGGTAGAGCTGCTTGGGTTGAAGCAAGAGACAAGGGACTGAGGGGCCTGTAGCTTTAACCCTGGAACCATTTCAGTGGACTCTGTCTCTGCTTTGTCTCTATGACCATTCTAGGAAAATAAGTAGCCAGTGGCCTTTCCATATATGACGCTTGTAATAGCTTCTTGAATCAGAAATTTAAACTTCCTAGTGACCAAGAATACATATCAGGAAGGGCTCAGTGGTAGCAGTCTGCTGGGGCACAGGGGAGGAATGTGGGCTGTTTGCATGGCAAACACTATTTTTACATGGATTGGCCATTTATTGGGGGGTAACGTGGTGGGAGGAGTTTCTGGAAGGAGCAGGGGGACAGGAAGGCTTGGAATTACCATGGCCTCTTGTATTATTTAACTTGACTTGTTTCCCCAAATAGATTGTTCTTCAGGACTTTTCAAGGACCTTACGTAAGGCTTATTTGTATATCTCACGAGGTCCTACAAGGTGTTCTGCAAATATCCGAGTGACCAAATGAATAAAACATAGGAGGAAAGTCCTGGAATACTTTAATAGTTTATCTTAAAGACTAATTTAGTAGTAGACTTTACTCTAAATTTTTTGAGTACCAGTTATATGCTAGATAGAGTTCTAGAGACTCAGGATAATACAGTGAACAAAACAGGTTCCTATCCTCTTGGAACTTGCGTTTCTGTTTTAGTTTAAAACATACAGATACAAACATCAGGAAGGAATTAGTTGTTAAAGATGTTTATTCTGATTACAACTTGCTTGAGGAAACTGTCAGTATGTTTTATATATTTACCTTAATGAATGACTTAGGTACTTTTTAAAAAGCGATGGTAATAACGAATGTGTATGTAAATATATGTATGTGTATTTACCAGTAAATTAGATTGTTAGGATTTGGTTCTAGGGATCATACAGCTTTTAGTTTTTCAATTTTCTCCAGAATTTTATGGCAGAGAGATTGATAAAGAGTTCATTGTGTTCCATGAGCTCCATGTTATCCATTTATCGCTTAGTGCATAAGAAGTATATTAATCAGATATGAATTAAGCACACACTAATTTAACTTTAAATCTCAGTGTACCAGTGGGACAGTTGAAAACATTTCTGTGTTCCCTTTTATAGCTGGGCAATCGCACAATTAAAATTGGCAAGCACGTCACCTGTTTTCTTAATCCTTTATTTTTTTCTTCATTTTTCTCAAAATACAAAAGATCAATAAAAAAAGGAGATAAAGAGTGTGTTCACAAATTTTCTGATTTGTTTATAATTCGTATTATTTTAGGATATGTTCGAATGGATTTCATCTAAAAGGTTCACTGGATTTATTTTATTTTATTTATTTTTTTATTTTTTTGTGGTACGCGGGCCTCTCACTGTTGTGGCCTCTCCCGTTGCGGAGCACAGACTCCGCACGCGCAGGCTCAGCGGCCATGGCTCACGGGCCCAGCAGCTCCGCGGCATGTGGGATCTTCCCGGACCGGGGCACGAACCTGCATCCCCTGCATCGGCAGGCGGACTCTCAACCACTGTGCCACCAGGGAAGCCCTTCACTGGATTTTTTTAAGACAGCATCTTAAGCCTTGGTCCGTCCGTACTCCTGACAGCCTGTGTGGTATAGCAGTTTAGAGCTAAGTCTGGGAGCTGGTTCAAATCCCAGTCTAGCTTTTTTTGGGGGATAAAAGTGCACACTGGTGTTAGAGTCAGCTCAAAAAATTGAATTTAGAAAAAGCAATAATGCTTTTGTAGCCCGACTGAGCCAGATGGAAGGCGATGGTGCCAAGGGACTCCCAGCGGGTGGCAGAGCATCATTCGTATAGACCTGGTTTGGGGATGCCTCTTCTTGCAGCTGTACCTGGAAACAGACTATTTGCCATTCATCTGTGAAGTGGCTGCTTGGCTCTTCTAAGTCTGCAAGGTTGCAAACAGTGAGCAGGTCCTTAGTGAGCTGAGAGTTCAGAATCCAAAGTCAAGAGACAATGGGAATAGATAAAAAAGGATAAAAGTTAGTAAAATCCCCCTGGAATTGACTGGTATCTATAAACAAAGGTATAGAATAGACAGCTGCAAACAATGAAGTTTTTATAGCTTAAGGAAAAAGAAAGAAACTAGAGGGGCTAATGAGTAGAACCTTATAATCTGTATCTCTGGGCATGGTGCCTTTTAAAAACGGAAGAGACTCCCTAAAGACTATTATCTTGGTAAAAGAAAAAGGAATGCCTAGAAATTATAGTAGTTTTATTTCTGGCTCTTGTTCTTTCATTTTTCTGAGAAGCTGTTTCTTGTTTTATTATTAAGGATTTAGAAGTTTACATATAGTATTTCAGTAATATTTGCTTATATATTTTTATGTTATTTTGACAGTTGAACATAAAACTAACCTAGACACTAATTACAGTTTCATTTTAGATAGTCTTTCAGAAAAAATCATCTTCCCTTTTTCTGCCCAGCCTCCATCTCTATTACTTCTCCCTTCATAGTCCTTTACATTGCCACCAGAGTCATCTTTCTGATTATTTCACTTTCTTGCTCAGAAACTTTTCTTGGTGGTTCTCTATTTTCTATAGAACTAAGCCTGAACTCCTCGGTATACTTTCCAACTTGGTTGGTAGGGTGTGGTGTGGTATGTGTGTGGTTTATTTATTTATTATTTTAAAATATTTATTGATTTATTTTTATTTTGGTTGTGCCAGGTCTTAGTTGCAGTACACATGCTGGATCTAGTTCCCTGACCAGGGATCCAGTCTGGGCCCCCTGCATTGGGAGCACAGAGTCTTACCCACTGGACAACCAGGGAAGTCTTCCTTTGTGTGTGTGTGTGTGTGTGTGTGTGTGTGTGGTGTTTTTTAATCTATTTATTTAAAACCTTTTTAAACTTAATGTTATTTATTTTTTTTATACAGCTGGTTCTTATTAGTCATCAGTTTTATACACATCAGTGTATACATGTCAATCCCAATCTCCCAATTCATCCCACTACCACCACCACCCCTGCCACTTTCCCCCCTTGGTGTCCATACGTTTGTTCTCTACATCTGTGTCTCAATTTCTGCCCTGCAAACCGGTTCATCTATACCATTTTTCTAGATTCCACATATATGCGTTAATATACGATATTTGTTTTTCTCTTTCTGACTTACTTCACTCTGTATGACAGTCTGTAGATCCATCCACGTCTCAACAAATGACCCAATTTCGTTCCTTTTTATGGCTGAGTAATACTCCATTCTATAAATATACCACATCTTCTTTATCCATTCATCTGTCGGTGGGCATTTAGGTTACTTCCATGAGCTGGGTATTGTAAATAGTGCTGCAATGAACACTGGGGTGCATGTGTCTTTTTGAATTATGGTTTTCTCTGGGTATATGCCCAGTAGTGGGATTGCTGGATCATATGGTAATTCTATTTTTAGTTTTTTAAGGAACCTCCGTACTGTTCTCCATAGTGGCTGTATCAACTTACATTCCCACCAACAGTGCAAGAGGGTTCCCTTTACTCCACACCCTCTCCAGCATGTGTTGTTTGTAGATTTTCTGATGATTCCCATTCTAACTGGTGTGAGTTGATACCTCATTGTAGTTTTGATTTGCATTTCTGTAATAATTAGTGATGTTGAGCAGTTTTCATGTGCTTCTTGGTCATCTGTATGTCTTCTTTGGAGAAATGTCTATTTAGGTCTTCTGCCCATTTTTGGATTGGGTTGTTTGTTTTTTTGATATTGAGCTGTTTATAAATTTTGGAGATTAATCCTTTGTCCATTGATTCGTTTCAGAATATTTTCTCCCATTTTGAGGGTTGTCTTTTTGTCTTGTTTATGGTTTCCTTTGCTGTGCAAAAGCTTTGAAGATTCATTAGGTCCCATTTGCTTATTTTTGTTTTTATTTCCATTACTCTAGGAGGTGGATCAAAACAGATTTTGCTGTGATTTATGTCAAAGAGTGCTCTTCCTGTGTTTTCCTCTAAGAGTTTTACAGTGTCTGGTCTTATATTTAGGTCTCGAATCCATTTTGAGTTTATTTTTGTGTATGGTATTAGGGAGTGTTCTAATTTCATTCTTTTACATGTAGCTGTCCGGTTTTCCCAGCACCACTTATTGAAGAGACTCTCTTTTCTCCATTGTATATCCTTGCCTTCTTTGTCATAGATTAGTTGACCATAGGTGCATGGGTTTATCTCTGGGCTTTCTATCTTGTTCCATTGATCTGTTTCTGTTTTTGTGCCAGTACCATATTGTCTTCATTACTGTAGCTTTGTAGTATAGTCTGAAGTCAGGGAGCCTGATTCCTCCAGCTCCATTTTTTTCCCTCAAGACTGCTTTGGCTATTCAGGGTCTTTTTTGTCTCCATACAAATTTTGAGATGATTTGTTCTAGTTCCGTAAAAAATGCCATTGGTAATTTGATAGGGATTGCATTGAATCTGTAGATTGCTTTGGGTAGAATAGTCATTTTCACATTATTAATTCTTCCAGTCCAAGAACATGGTATATCTCTCCATCTGTTGGTATCATCTTTAATTTCTTTCATCATCTTATAGTTTTCTGCATACAGGTCTTTGGTCTCCCTAGGTAGGTTTATTCCTAGGTATTTTATTCTTTTTGTTGCAATGGTAAATGGAAGTGTTTCCTTAATTTCTCTTTCAGATTTTTCATCATTAGCGTATAGGAATGCAAGAGATTTCTGTGCATTAATTTTGTATCCTGCAACTTTACCAAATTCATTGACTAGCTCTAGTGGTTTTTTGGTGGCATCTTTAGGATTCTCTCTGTATAGTATCATGTCATCTGCAAACAGTGACAATTTTACTTCTTCTTTTCCAATTTGTATTCCTTTTATTTCTTTTTCTTCAGTGATTTCCATGGCTAGGACTTTCAAAACTATGTTGAATAGTAGTGGTGAGAGTGGACATCCTTGTCTTGTTCCTGATCTCAGAGGAAATCCTTTCAGTTTTTCACCATTGAGAATGATGTTTGCTGTGGGTTTGTCATATATGACCTTTATTATGTTGAGGTAGGTTCCTTCTATGCCCACTTTCTGGAGAGTTTTTATTATAAATGGGTGTTGAATTTTGTCAAAAGCTTTTTCTGCATCTCTTGAGATGATCATATGGTTTTTATTCTTCAATTTGTTAATATGGTGTATCACATTGATTGATTTGTGTATATTGAAGAATCCTTGCATCCCTGGGATAAATCCCACTTGATCATGGTGGATGATCCTTTTAATGTGTTGTTGGATTCTGTTTGCTAGTATTTTGTTGAGGATTTCTGCATCTATATTCATCAGTGATATTGTAATTTTCTTTTTTTGTAGTATTTTTGTCTGGTTTTGGTATCAGGGTGATGGTGGCCTCATAGAATGAGTTTGGGAGTGTTCCTTCCTCTGCAATTTTTTGGAAGAGTTTGAGAAGGATGGGTGTTAACTCTTTTCTAAATGTTTGATAGAATTCACCTGTGAAGCCATCTGGTCCTGGACTTTTGTTTGTTTGAAGATTTTCAATCACTGTTTCAATTACATTACTTGTGATTGGTCTGTTCATATTTTCTGTTTCTTCCTGGTGCAGTCTTGGAAGGTTATACCTTTCTAAGAATTTGTCCATTTCTTCCAGGTTGTCCATTTTATCGGCATAGAGTTGCCTGTAGTAGTCTCTTAGGATGCTTTGTATTTCTGCAGTGTCTGTTGTAACTTCTTTTTCATTTCTAACTTTATTGATTTGAGTCTTCTCTCTCTTTTTCTTGATGAGTCTGGCTAATGGTTTATCCATTTTCTTTATCTTCTCAAAGAACCAGCTTTTAGTTTTATTGATCTTTGCTATTGTTTTCTTTGTTTCTATTTCATTTATTTCTGCCCTGACCTTTATGCTTTCTTTCCTTCTGCTAAGTTTGGGTTTTGTTTGTTCTTCTTTCTCTGGTTCCTTTAGGTGTAAGATTAGATTGTTTATTTGAGAGTTTTCTTGTTTCTTGAGGTAGGCTTGTATAACTATAAACTTCCCTCTTAGAACTGCTTTTGCTGCATCCATTAGGTTTTGGATCGTCGTGTTTCCATTGTCATTTGTCTCTAGGTATTTTTTGATTTCCTCTTTCATTTCTTCAGTGATCTTTTGTTTATTTAGTAATGTATTGTTTAGTCTCCATGTGTTTGTGTTTTTTACATTTTTTTCCTTCTAATCTCATAGCGTTGTGGTCAGAAAAACTGCTTGATATGATTTCAATTTTCTTAAATTTACTGAGGGTTGATTTGTGACCCAAGATGTGATCTGTCCTGGAGAATGTTCCGTGCGCACTTGAGAAGAAAGTGTAGTCTGCTGTTTTTGGATGGAATGTCCTATAAATATCAATTAAATCTATCTGGTCTGTTGTGTCATTTAAAGCTTCTGTTTCCTTATTTATTTTCATTTTGGATGATCTGTCCATTGGTGTAAGTGAGGTGTTAAAGCCCCCCACTATTACTGTGTTACTGTCGATTTCCTCTTTTATAGCTGTTAGCAGTTGCTTTATGTATTGTGATGCTCCTGTTTTTGGTGCATATATATTTATAATTGTTATATCTTCTTCTTGGATTGATCCCCTGATCATTATGTAGTGTCCTTCCTTGTCTCTTTTACCATTCTTTATTTTAAAGTCTATTTTATCTGATATGAGTATAGCTACTGCAGCTTTCTTTTGATTTCCATTTGCATGGAATATCTTTTTCCATACCCTCACTTTCAGTCTGTATGTGTCCCTAGGTCTGAAGTGGGTCTCTGGTAGACAGCATATATATGGATCTTGTTTTTGTATCCATTCAGCGAGCCTGTGTCTTTTGGTTGGAGCATTTAATCCATTCACGTTTAAGGGAATTATTGATATGTATGTTCCTGTGACCATTTTCTTAATTGTTTTGGGTTTGATTTTGTAGATCCTTTTCTTCTCTTGTGTTTCCCACTTAGAGAAGTTCCTTTAGCATTTGCTGTAGAGCTGGTTTGGTGCTGCTGAATTCTCTTAGCCTTTGCTTGTCTGTAATGCTTTTGATTTCTCCATTGAATCTGAATGAGATACTTGCTGGGTAGAGTAATCCTGGTTGTAGGTTCTTCCCTTCCATCACTTTATCATGCCACTCCCTTCTGGCTTGTAGAGTTTCTGCTGAGAAATCAGCTGTTAACCTTATGGGAGTTCCCTTGTATGTTATTTTTTTGTTTTTTCCCTTGCTGCTTTCAATAATTTTTCTTTGTCTTTAATTTTTGCCAATTTGATTACTATGTGTCTTGGCATGTTTCTCCTTGGGTTTATCCTGTATGTGACTCACTGTGCTTCCTGGACTTGGGTGGCTATTTCCTTTCTCATGTTAGGGAAGTTTTCGACTGTAATCTCTTCAAATATTTTCTCGGGTCCTTTCTCTCTCTCCTCTCCTTCTGGGACCCCTATAATGCAAATGTTGTTCCGTTTAATGTTGTCCCAGAGGTCTCTTAGGCTGTCTTCATTTCCTTTCATTCTTTTTTCTTTATTCTGTTCCTCAGCAGTGAATTCCACCATTGTGTCTTCCAGGTCACTTATCCGTTCTTCTGCCTCAGTTATTCTACTATTGATTCCTTCTAATGTAGTTTTCATTTCGGTTATTGTATTGTTCATCTCTGTTTGTTTGTTCTTTAATTCTTTTAGGTCTTTGTTAAATGTTTGTTGCATCTTCTCGATCTTTGCCTCTATTCTTTTTCTGAGGTCCTAGATCATCTTCACTGTCATTATTCTGAATTCTTTTTCTGGAAGGTTGCCTATCTCAACTTCATTTAGTTGTTTTTCTGGGGTTTTATCTTGTTTCTTCATCTGGTACATAGCTCTCTGCCTTTTCATCTTGTCTATCTTTCTTTAAATGTGGTTTTTGTTCCACAGGCTGCAGGGTTGTAGTTCTTCTTGCTTCTGCTCTCTGCCTCTGGTGGATGAGGCTGTCTAAGAGGCTTGATGGGAGGGAGTGTTGGTGGGTAGAGCTTACTGTTGCTCTGGTGGGAAGAGCTCAGTAAATCTTTAATCCACTTGACTGTTGATGGGAGAGGCTTGGTTCCCTCCCTGTTCGTTGTTTGGCCTGAGGTAACCCAACACTGGAGCCTACCTGGGCTCTTTGGTGGGGCTAATGACAGACTCTGGGAGGGCTCACGCCAAGGAGTACTTCCCAGAACTTCTGCAGTGTCCTTGTCCCCGCAGTGAGCCACAACCCCCACTCACCCCCCCCCCCACATCTGCAGGAGACCCTCCAACACTGGCAGGTAGGTCTGCTTCAGTCTCCCCTTGGGTCACTGCTCCTTCCCCTGGGTCCTGATGCACACGCTACTTTGTGTGTGCCATCCAAGAGTGGAGTCTCTGTTTCCCCCACTTTTGTCGAAGTCCTGCAATCAAATCCAAGTAGCCTTTAAAGTCTGATTCTCTAGGAGTTCCTTCTCCCGTTGCTGGACCCCCAGGTTGGGAAGCCTGATGTGGGGCTCAGAACCTTCACTCCAGTGGGTGGACCTCTGTGGTATAAGTCTTCTCCAGTCTGTGAGTCACCCACCCAGCAGTTATGGGATTTGATTTTACTGTGATTGTGCCCCTCCTACCGTCTCACTGTGGCTTCTCCTTTGTCTTTGGATGTGGGGTATCTTTTTTGGTGAGTTCCAGTGTCTTCCTGTCGATGATTGTCCAGCAGGTAGTTGTGATTCTGGTGTTCTCGCAAGAGGGAGTGAGAGCACATCCTTCTAGTCCGCCATCTTGGTTCCTCTCGAGGGACCCCTATAATTCCAATGTTGGTGTGTTTAATGTTGTCCCAGAGGTCTCTGAGGCTGTCCTCAATACTTTTCTTTTTTCTTTATTCTGCTCTGCAGTAGTTATTTCCTGTATTGTATCTTTCAGGTCACTTATCCGTTCTTCTGCCTCTGTTATTCTTCTCTTGATTCCTTCTAGAGAATTTTAAATTTCATTTTAAATTTCATTTCACTTTTTAATTTCAGTGATGTTGTTCATCATTGTTTGTTTGCTCTTTAGTTCTTCTAGGTCCTTATTAAATATTTCTTGTATTTTCTCCATTCTATTTCTAAGATTTTGGATCATCTTTACTATCATTACTCTGAATTCTTTTTCAGGTAGACTGCCTATTTCCTCCTCATTTGTTTGGTCTGGTGGGTTTTTACCTTTCTCCTTTATCTGCTCCATATTTCTCTGTCTTCTCATTTTGCTTAACTTACTGTGTTTGGGGTCTCCTTTTCATAGCCTGCAGGTTTGTAGTTTCCATTGTTTTTGGTGTCTGCCCCCAGTGGGTATGGTTCATTCAGTGGGTTGTGTAGGCTTCCTGGTGGAGGGGACTGGTGCCTGTGTTCTGGTGGATGAGACTGGATCTTGTCTTTCTGGTGGGCAGGGCCGTGTCCAGTGGTGTGTTTTCGGGTGTCTGTGAACTTGGTATGATTTTAGGCAGCCTCTCCGCTAATGGGTGGGGCTGTGTTCCTGTCTTGCTAGTTGTTTGGCATGGGGTGTCCAGCCCTGGAGCTTTCTGGCCATTGGGTGGAGCTGGGTCTTAGCATTGAGACGTAGATCTCTGGGGGGGGGCCTCCCGCCGTTTGATATTACGTGGGGCTGGGAGGTCTCTGGTGGACCAATGTCCTAAACTCGGCTCTCCCACCTCAGAGGCTCAGGCCTGACACTGGCCGGAGCACCAAGACCCTGCCAGCCACATGGCTTCTCTAGGAGACGGTCCTTTGGAGGTTTTAGGAACAGTTGGCCATTGCATTTCATAGGCCCAGCTGCATGTTACGGAGGACCTGCCAGAAGCAGAGAATCTTCTACTAGCCGTGGCCCAGGGGTTAGAAACTTTGGGAGCTTCCTGTATAAAATTTGAAACTTGCCAAATACACGGAGGACATGGAGAGATGGAAGAAGGAGGCAGCCACTCCAGATGGGTAGGAGGCAGGTTTGACAACATGCAAGGGAATCTACGAGGCTTTTCTTGGGTGCCACAAACCAAATAGATCTTGGCATCCACCCGCCAGAATCTCAGCAGTTTATAGAGGCCTTTATGCAGTTCAGTCGTGTATCCCATCCAGATGGTCTCAGCAACACCTTCCCCCCTCAAGACTGCATCCTTGAACCACAAGATGCATATTTAATAGAAATACACAGTTATCATAGTAGGATATGTCTGGTAAATGATGTACAATGCAAACAGTAAGCCAAAGAAAGTTGGAGTGGCTGTAGACTTGAAAACAAGAAGCAGTGTTAGCGGTTAGGAGGAATATCTCATAGTGACTAAATGGTCGGTACAATAGGTAGGTGTAACAGTTGTAAGTGTATGTGTGTCTAATAATAGAGTTTCATAATACATGAAGTCAGAAATGACAGGACTGAAGGGAGAAATAGATACATCATAGTTGGAAACACATCTCTAGTAACTGATATAACCAGACGAAAAAAATCAGTAAGGATATAGAAGATCCAAACAACATTCAAAGCCATCTTAATCTAATTGATATTTGTGGAACACAGTATCCAACAACTGCAGAATACTCATTATTTTCAAGTGCATATAGAATCTTCCCCAAGTAGACCATATACTGGACTATAAAACTTGCTTCAGTAGATTTCAAAAGATTCAAAACTTAACAGAATATGTTCTCTGACCACAGTGGAGTTAAATTAAAAATCAACAATAATGAAACATCTAAGAAGGCCCCAAATATCTGGAAATTAAGTACCTCGCTGCAAAATATTCATGAGTCAAGAAATCGAAAAAGAAAATTGGAAATATTTTGAGTTAAACAATAAAAATCAACATATCAGAATTAGAAAAAAACTTATGCTAGATGGAGCCCTCGTAGTCCTTAGAGGGAAAGTTATAGCTTTAAATGTTTATGTTAGGAAAGAGAAAGAAAGGTCTAAAATGCTTGATCTAAGCTCATACATTCATAACTTAGGAAACTGTTTAGCAGTCGTAACAATCAGAAGGATAGGCTGCACCATGGTAACAAAACCCCAAGATCTCATTGGCTTTATCCACCAAAGTTGATTTTTTGCTCCTAGTTTCTGTCCAATGGGAATTGAATTTTTGCTCATTCTAGACACTCAGGTTCCCTGGCTGATGGGCTCTTCAACTGCACATGTGCTCCTGTGCAGGAAAGGAGGGAAAAGGTATCAGATCATGAACTGTCCCTCAAAGCTTCCACCTGGAGGTGACACATTTCATTGGGGAAAACAAGTCCTATGGCCACACCTAACTTCAAAGAGAAAAGGGAGATGCAATCCTATTGTAAACCTAGAAGGAAGAGAAATGGAATATTTGTGAATAACTCAGGAAATCTTACATGGAAGGTGACAGATAAAACATAAAACAGCATGAAAACATATGAATGAGAGTTGTTCAGGCTGAAGCTCGGATGGCGGGGCTAGAAACCCCCCCTGAAGTCACCCTCAGGGGTCTCCTAGGGCTTTGTAGCTTATAGCTGGAAAACCTCTGCTTTAAAGAAAATCCGGAGAACAAAATCCTAACAATCCGGAGAACTAGTTTTAGGGTTCAAAGGTGTGTACCAAAAACGTATTGAGCTGAATTGATTTCACAATAGATACTGTCAATTTTGAAGCAATTCATTGACTTTGTTGAATTTTTATATTTCTTCTTATCCTTGGTATTTCATTATTATTTTATTAATATATAATATTAATATAATATTGTTATCTATGCTTTAGTATGTTAGACGATTACTATGGTAAAATAAGTACACTGTTAAAAGGTAGAGACAGTGTACTTTTTCCAGCCTTATTGATGTATAATAGGTATACAAAATGCACATAATTAACATATATAATTTGGTGAGTTTGGACATATGTAAACATGTGTTACTGTGACTACAATCCAGGTAATAAACATGTCCATCAACTTCAAAAGTTTCTTTGTGTCTTTTGTTGTTGTTTTGTTTTTGCCCTCCCTCCCTCCCTCCCTTCCTTCCTTCCCTTCTTTCCTGATAAGAACACCTAACATGAGATATAAAAATTAACAAATTTCAAAGTGTGCAGTATCTTCTTGTGAACTACAGGCTATAGGCAGTGTGTTGTACAGCAGATCTCTGGAACTTACTCCTCTTGTGTAACTGTAACTTTGCATTTTAAAATCTATGTGTTAGAGGTTGGTGGTGATATGGGTGGTATTTGGCATATGGCAGGGCTCATCAATGCCCAAATCCCGGCTTGCTCTCTGTTCTCCCTTCTTGTGGAGTTCCTGGGACAAGCATAGACCAGGAAAATGGCAATCTGAGAAGCAAAATGCCATCTCTTAATAACCAGGAGGCTGTGTTGGAGTGGCTTGAATCTGTGTCTTAGGACCAGTGAAGTCAAGTGGTTCTGCATAGAAAGTTAGCCAGGAATGATGTCCAGTTCCCAAGAAGAACACTGAGTGCTATCACACACTCTGATGCACAGAACCAAGAAAAGAGACATGAGAGGATGGGTTTATACCTTCTTAAGGTACACTGACCTGGCCTGGTAGGCTGATTGCCCTGGGCTTTGGCCAATTAGATTAGCAAATTCTCCTGGGCTGGAGGATGTGGGAACAGGCAGAGCTTGGAGATAGGTGGATCAGAGTGTATCTAATGTGGGAAGAAGGGCAGAAGTGGTACTTCTCCCCGCAAGATTTTAAGGAGCTTTTCCCCAAAGGCATACGATTTGTTTCTTTCTTTTAAATTTCTAAAATCTGTTTTCAGTTAAAGGGGAAAGGTTTTCCTTTATTCTATGATATATAATAAGCTTGACATATTTTTATCCTCTAATTTGTTATTTTTATCATTTATCATTATACCGTAATTTGGTTATCATTATGAGCAGTAGTAAAGACAATTTTTCCTCCCTTTTAAGAGTCTACACAGTATATGCTGTAAAACTTCATCACAACAGTTTTTTTTTTACTATTTTTAGGCAGTATGAATCCAAAAATTTATTAAAATTGAGATTTTTAAAATAACATCTAAGTATTTATATTATGTTTAAACTTTATATGACATTTGTCAGATATTTTACTGTCCCAGTTCATAGTCAATGGTGTTGTCCAGAGATATATAACTAAAAAAAACTTTCAAAGAAAATTTAAGGAGCAGCCAGTAGATGGCAGCGTGGCATTGCACTTGAAATGAAACTCGGCAAAAGACATTATTTCAGCTGCAATTTGGCACTATTGAGGCAAGAGGACTTCGTATTTCACTTAGAAAGCTACATTTTAATCAACAACCAAATACCTTTTAAGTGAGTTCCGAGCAAGCAATTTCTTCCCTGCTTACAATCTGTATTTGCATCATTTTAGGCTTAGTAACTGCCTACGAGATAGCCAGCATCCTGCGGTTAGGGATAACATGCTATAACTTTTCTCTCTTCTTTCCACGATGCTTAGCACAGTGCAAGGCACATAATTGCTCAACTACTTGATCGTGAGCGTTTTAGCTCAAAAGTGATTCAAATGTCTTATTTATTTATTTATTTGGCCGCACTGTGAGGCACGTGGAATCTTAGTTCCCTGACCAAGGATCGAACCTGCGCAGTGGAAGTGTGGAATCTTAACCACTGGACTGCCAGGGGAATCCCCTGTTGTTATGCTTTCTATTCAAACTATAGTCCTGTAAATTCCTATATGGTCTGTAAAGACACACACATGCGTGCAACACACACAAATGTAGCTCTGTGACCATGCTGCATGATAGAATTTCATGTTAGAAACTTTAACATCTAAGCCTTCCTTGTTCTGCTTTAACATCTAAGCCTTCCTTGTTCTGCTTCTACCCCATCTCCTCCATCTTTCCTTTTCTAGGAGCAGCTGCTCAGCATTCATGAAATTCCTTCTCTTCTCCTGTCTGAGCTAAATGTGTAAGTCCCTCAGGTCACTGTCATCTGTGACACCTTTCTCTCAGGTCCCCCATCGTGCCACCAGCTTCTCTCTCTCTCCATCACAGTGGCTCCCCCCAGCCATGCCCCCCTTTGCACCTAGGTCTCTTAACGGGCTCTCTAATGTCCAGACTCACTTTCCGCCAATCCCGTCTCTGCATCTCTCCAGAGACAGTTTTTCAAAAGCAGCCTCACTTCTGTTAGTGAGATCACTCCCAAAGCTCTCCATTGCCCTGAAGAACGACTGTCAAATCCTTACCGCTGCAGTGTCTATTCTAACCGACCTACATTTTTAGCTCAAGCCTGCGCCCTTCTCCTCCACTCAGGGCGCTCCAGACCCAGTAGCTGTTTTTTCCATTTCCAGGAACGCCCTCTGCTACCTGCCTGCAGAGCTTGCAGCAGTTCTCTCTGCCTGGTTCTCTTTCAGGGGCCCCAGGCCTATCTCAGTTTAAATGTCTCCTCCTCAAGGACTCCTTCCCTGTCTCTCACAGGCCACCTCAGGGCCTCCTCCTGTGACAAGTTCTCATTTCATTTGGCTTTTATTTCAGAGCCTTCATCACAATTCCAGTTAAATAAAATTTTATATTGTCATATGTTCCTTCCTAGACTGTAAGCTGTTACTACCTGGTTCTCTGTTGTCTTAGCAAAATTCCTGGAACAGACTAGGCTGGTATAAACATAGGATAAGCTGCATTTAATAAATACCTCAGGAATTTTAGAACATTTTATTCTCAATTTCTAAAGCTTAGCTTTTCATTGTTTTTTGTTGTTGTTGTTTAATTTTATTTATTATTTATTTTTATTTTTGGCTGTGTTGGGTCTTTGTTGCTGTGTGCCGGCTTTCTCTAGTTGCGTTGAGCGGGGGCTACTCTTTGTTGCGGTGTGCGGGCTTCTAATTGCGGTGGCTTCACTTGTTGCGGAGCACGGGCTCTAGGCGCACGCACTTCAGTAGTTGTGGCACACGGGCTCCAGTAGTTGTGGCTCGCGGGCTCTAGAGTGCAGGCTCGGTAGTTGTGGAGCACAGGCCCAGGTGCTCCACGGCATGTGGGATCTTCCTGGGCCAGGGCCTGAACCTGTGTCCCCTGCATTGGCAGACAGATTCTTAACCACTGAGCCACCAGGGAAGCCCGGTTTTTCATTGTTATAGATTATATATCAATTTATTAGACCAATAACTTTGTTAAGAATATTGTTACTAGAAATTTACTCAAAATTATGCATGTCAAATTGAAGTTTTTAGAACCCAGTGTATTTTTTAAGAAGTAGCTTAGTTTTTTTATTTATTAAAAGGTGATAATTTTTATGGAATATGTACCACAAACTTTTATTTTCTTTTGGCTTTTTTGGTAGTAGCTGATAACTATGGACAATGTCAATTAGATGACAAAAGAGAATTTCAAACGCTGGGCATCCAGAAAGCAAAAAAGAAAACCTCATTAGGAGAAATTTTTTGTTTTGTTTTACTTAAGTTAGGATATATGAGAATTATATACATCCTAGCCCACATTTCCAGACATATTCTAAAATTAAATGAGAAAGGCATTAAGATATTTGTATAAAGGCCCCATCATTTTTAAAGTAAATAACATTTAGTCCTAATCAATTAGTCCTTGTAGGTGGACAATTACTTCTAAAAATATACCTAACTTTTAATGTCTAAATTTGAACACCAAAGAAGAGCAGCAATGACTCATCATTTTTTTTTAAACTGAATGTATCTAGTTCAGGCCTCAATCTGAGAGCATTCTTCCTTCTCACTCAACATCCTTGGATAGCTTTTCTTATTGATTTTAGAATCATCTGTCTGCATAGTAAGTATTGAATACCTCCCTGCTACACTACACACAGTTATACTTTTCTGTAAGGTACACTATCTCCTTCATTATCAAATGTAGGAGAAAAGGAAGGGGATGCATGAAGAGGATCAGTGTGTACCTGGAGGATAATTATTTGCCAAGAATAGTGTAACCAGTCCCATAAACCAAGCTGCAGTGATTAAGAACTCTATTCTGATGGTGATTAGCTTAATCTCTGCTACATTTTTTTCCATATTAGAGAAATATAGTACATTTAAAGAGAGTTGTTCCTTCATTTGGTTCAGAGAATAATTTAAAACATTCTGCTTCCTATTAGGGGCATATTTATTTACTTAGAAATCTGTATAACTTGAAGGAAAAAATATTCATGGCTTTATAATGGAAGTTAAGAAATCTTGTTTCATGCTACATGAAAGCATTTTAACAAATGAGTAGAGATATATTTTAAATGGTGAAATAACATTTGGAACAATCTACCTTGTTCTTATTGTTGTTTTTTGGTTTTGTGGTATACCATGTTCTCCTTAGGTTTAATGCTGTTGTGTATATCATAGAGGTGGTTTATTTTTTCTGGGATCTTCTATCAAGAGAATAGCCATGCCGTCTTATATGACAAGCCCACAGCTAACATCATACTCAATGATGAAGAGCTGAAAGCATTTCCTCTAAGATCAGGAACAAGATAAGGATGCCCACTCTCAGCACTTTTATTCAACATAGTATTCGAAGTCCTAGCCACAGGAATCGGACAAGGAAAAGCAATAAAAGGAATCCATGTTGGAAAGGAAGAAGTAAAACTGTTACTATTTGCAGATCACATAATACTATATATAGAAAACTAAGGATATCAGCAAAAAACTAATAGAACCAATAAATGAATTTAGTAAAGTTTTAGCATATAAAATTAATATACAGAAGTCTGTTGTGTTTCTGTACATTAACAATGAACTATCAGAAAGAGAAAGTAAGAAAACAACCCATTTACAATCACATCAAGAAGAATAAAGTACCTAGCAATAAATATAACGAAGGAGGTAAAAAAAACCTGTACTTGGAAAATTGTATGATATTGATGAAATAAATTGAAGACAACACAGACAAATGGAAAGATTTTCTGTGTTCATGGATTACAAGAATTAATATTGTTAAAGTGAACATAATACCCAAGGCAGTCTACCGATTCAATGTAATCTCTATCAAAAACCAATGGCATTTTTCATAGAACTAGAAAAAAGAATTCTAAATTTTTTATGGGAACACAAAAGACCCTGAGTAGCCAAAGCAACCTCGAGAAAGAAGAACAAAGCTGGAGGTATCATGTGCCCTGTTTTCAAACTATACTACAAAGTTATAGTCATCAAAACAGTATGGTACTGGCACAAAAACAGACACATAGATCAGTGGACCAGAATAGAGAGCCCAGAAATGAACTCATACTTTATATGGTCAATTAATTTACAACAAAGGAGGTAAGAAAAACAATGGGGAAAAGATAGCCTCTTCAATAAATGGTGTTGGAAAAACTGGAAAGCTACATGCAAAAGAATCAAGTTGATGGACTACTTTCTCACACCATATACAAAAATAAACTCAAAATGGATTAAATACTTAAATATAAGACCTGAAACTGTAAAGCTCCTAAAAGAAAGCATAGACAGAACACTCTTTGACATTAGCCTTAGCAATATTTTTTTGGATATGTCTCCTCAGACAAAGGAAACAAAAGCAAAAATAAACGAATGAGACTATATCAAACTAAGAAGCTCTCGTACTGCAAAGGCAACTATTAGCAAAATGAAAAGGTCACCTATTGAATGGGAGAAGATACTTGCAAATGACATATCTGATAAGAGGTTAATATCCAAAATATACAAAGAATTCATACAACTCAACATCTAACAAACAAACAGACAAGCAACTCAACTGAAAAATGGGCAGATGACCCAAATAGACATTTTTCCAAAGAAGACATACAGATGACCAATAGGCAGATGAAAATATGCTCAGCATTACTAATTATCAGGAAAATGCAAATCAGATCCACAAACCTCACATCTGTCAGAATGGCTATTATCAAAAAGACAATAAATAACAAGTGTTGGCAAGGATGTGGAGAAATGGGAATCTTCATGCACTGTTACTAGGAATGTATTGATAAATTGGTGCAGCCATTATGGAAAATAATGGAGGTTCCTGAAAAATTAGAAATAGAACTATCATATGATCTAGCAGTTCCACTTCTGGGCATTTTCTAAAGAAAACAAAAGCACTAATTCAGGAAGATTTATGCACCCTGATGTTCATTGTAGTGTTGTTTACAATAGCCAAGATAATGGAAGCAACTTAAATGTCCATTGATAGATGATTAAAGAAGATGTTGTGTGTGTGTGGTGTGTGTGTGTGTATGTGCACACACACACAATGGAATATTAGTCATACAAAAAAATGAAATCTTGCCATTTGCAAGAACATGGATGGACCTAGAGGGTATTATGCTAAATGAACTAAGTCAGAGAGAAAAAGACAAATACCATATGATTTCACTTATATGTGGAATTTAAGAAAACAAAACAAATGAACAAACAGAATACAACAGAAATAGAGATACAGAGAACAAACAGGTGGTTGCCAGTGGTCGCTAGAGGGGAGGAATGTGGGGGGATGAGTGAAATAAGTGAGAAAGTTTAAGAGGTACAAACTTTCAGTTACAAAATAAATGAGTCACAGTGATGAAATGTACAGCATGGGGAATAAATATAGTCAATAATATTGTAATATCTTTGTGTGGTGACAGCTGATAACTAGACTTATTGTGGTGATCATTTTGTAATGTATAGAAATATTGAATCATTACGTTGTATACCTGGGACCAACAGTGTGTTGCAAGTCAAACTTCAAAAAAAAATAATAATCCACTGCCAGTGTGATGAGCATAGACAAAACCAAGAAAAGGGAAATCATCTTACATTCATTACTGTTTTCTCAAACGAAAAATACAGATAAGCAAAACAGAAGTTAGTTGAATTTTTCTTTTGCATTTTTTTGTTTTATTTTGTATTAGTCAGGGTTCTGTGGTTTGCTGTGGCAGAAACCACACTCAAATTAGTTTAGGCTAATTTCCCTTTACCCTGAGACTCCAATTACACATATGCTAGACTACTTGATATGGTTCTACTGGTCACTGATGCTCTGTTCAATTTTTCAATGTTTTTCCATCTGTGCTTTATTTTGGATAATTTCCAGTTCTAACTTTATATTCATTTGTCTTTTCTTCTGCAATGTCTGATTTGCTGTCAGTCTCATCTAGCATATTTTTGACTCCAGAAGTCCTCCAGCATATTTTGTATAAATTCATCTGTATAAATTCCATCCGGCCTTTATGTATTTTACCATTTCTCTGTTTTGGTTATCTTTTCCCTTACGTCCTTGACAATATTAATAACACTTATAATAGCTTTGTTAACATTTTTGTCTGCTAATTCTGTCATCTCTGTTATTTCTGGGTCGGTTTCTATTGATTGACTTTTTTTTCCTGTTAATGGGTCGTATTTTTCTGCTTCTTTGCATGCCTGCTAATTTTTGATTAGATACCAGACATCAAGGGTTTCACAGTGTTAAGTGTTGGATTTTGCTGTATTCCTTTAAAAATGGTTGATCCATTTGTTCTGTCATGCAGTTAAATAGCTTGCAGGTCAGTTTAATCTTTTGAGGCTGTTGTTAACCTTCGTTAGGGTGGGTCCAGAGTAGCCTTTCTTCTTGAGCTAATTTAGCCCCACCTACTAAGGTGTTATCCTCCTGAGGACTCTACCCAATGCTCCATGTATTACATGGTCTCTCCACTCTGGCTGGTAGGGGCATGAGCTATTTCCGGCCCTGTGTAAGCTCTAGGAATTTTTTAATCTATTGGTTCATTTCTCTACCTCATGAAATTACACCCCATACATGTACAGATCTGTAGTCATTAATGATTTAGTGAACCTTTTGCACATCTCCAGAGCCTTCTGTGCAGCTCCTTCCTCTCTTGTAATTCGTCTCAAATTCTAGCTGTCTGTTTTCTCCACCTAGTAAGTCTGCTGTGCTATGTTTGAGATCTCTCTTCCTGTTCTGTGGCCCAAAAGTACCCCCAGAGAATGTGTTGGAGCAATTGTAGGGCTGAACTCACTTTCTGCCTTCACTAGGGGATCATATTTCAGCACTGCTTATTTTCCAATGTCTGAAAAACATTTTTTCACATATTTTGTCCAGTTTATGAGCAGAAAGAAAATTTCTATAGCAGTTAATCCTATAAGGGTGGAAGCAGAAATTTAAAAATTTTAGGATATTAAACCTATTTCCGGTTTTCTACCATTTCAAAGAAGACTGTGTTAAACATCCTTGAATATGAACCTTTGCTTTTTTATATCCAGTTATGTCTTTGTGATATATTTCTTTCTTTCCTTTTTTTTTTTTACTAACGACATGTTTTGATTTTTATTTCTTAGAGTTGAAATGTCCACCATTCACCTTGGTCTAAGCTTAAGAAACCATTCAAGGGGATACAATGCAGATGGGAGGGGAAAACAGAACCCTCACACAAGCTGTGCCATGTTGCAATCAGGCTTCCGTTTGAAAAATAATCTTCTCTCTAGCTTTCAAGTGATAACTCTGTCCCGGCAATGCTCCTTGTTTCAAACGGATTTTCTCTGGCTCTTCCTGAACACTTTCTGAGGAATCATCGACCTCTTCGATTTCTGAGGAGGAAGGACTCTTTACTGTCACAGTCACAGGAAATTCTGACGGACCTTTGTTAACAGAGTTAAGTCTCTCTCTCTCAGAACTAGCCCACTTAGCTCCAGGTTCCTTAGCGCACCCGAAGCACTTACACAGCATTTATGAGCTTTACACAACTGGAAGGTCACATCTTTATTTCTTATCGCAGGAACACAACTTCTGTAAACTTTATTTCTGTCAGAACACCTGAATGGGATGCAAAGAATAATCCGACTTCTCTTCACCAGGGGATGAGTTGAACTGTCCTTGAAGAAGAGATAACAGATGGTGTGAACCCCAGATCCCTGAACTTTCCCTTCGAAGATTCTGTGATTGCATAGCACAGGGAACTCTACTCCATATCCTGTAACAAGCTGTATGGGAAAAGAATCTGTCTCAACAAGCTGTGGCTGGAAGAAGCTCTGGATACAGATCAGGGGCAGAGGGTGCTCAGGAGCGGCGCCCAGGCCACCCCGCGGAGGCGGTCAGCGTTGAAGTCCAGCAGGCCCTCCCGCAGGGAAGCGCGCACGGCGGGCAGAGGCACCGAGCCCTGCAGCGCGCACAGGTCCTCAGAGCGCGAGAAGGAGTCGGCCGCGCTGTCCTGGCGCAGCTTCACCGAGTGATCATGGCCCGAGTGCGGCCTCGGGGACGCTGGCTGCGGACATGATGCCCACTCCCGCCTGGGGGCCCCGGCTTGCCTCCCGGCCCCTCAGGCGCCCACCGCCTGGCAGCTGCGGCTCCGCATTGTGCGCAGGACCGGCGTCGCAGCCAGAAGGCATAGGGCCATGGGCCCCAGCTAGGCCGGCCCCTCCATGTCGCGCTCCGGAGCCCCCGCGTGGCCTAGTGTTGGTACCGGCATCAACGCCCTCTGCGCCGCGGGGCTGGGGTTTAAGCCAGCGGGCCCTGTGATATATTTATTGAAGTGGGGTTATTGGGTTGAGAGATTTGAGAGTGTTAACACCCTACAAATGTACTGCTAGGTACTCTCTGGAAAGATTGCACCGATTTTCCATTGGCATTGTATGAGAGCGCTCATTTTGCCGCAGCCTTAACAGCACAACCTATTTTATTCTTCGAAGGAGCACATATTGAATGCCATTACAGTGTGGAGTCTATTGCCAGGAGGATAAAGTACAGCCTCTTTCCCCAGAGGGCTCATAGGTGAGTGGTGGAGAGAGATGGTAAACCCATTACCAGAGTATGACAGATTTTGAAAGGAGAAGACAAACTCCGCCTAAGAAAACTTCACACGTCTTCATTAAATATTTGAGGATAAGCAGTTTGTAATAAGGTCACAGAAGAAAATGTTAGAAGTGTTAATAGGACACTTAAGGTGGCTGAAGTATGAACAGCATAGCATAGTCACTCAGTAGTTTTGCTGGTACCAAGGGTGTGTTTGGAGTGTGAATGTAGTAGGAAATAAAGTAGAATTTGGAGGCAGAAAGCAGATACTGAAGGGCTCTGTATGGCCTTGAGCTAGTGAAACACACAATCCAATCTTACACATTTCATGGGTGTACTGGAATGCTTATATGTAGTCAAATTCAACTTGTTACCATTGGCTTTGTTTTTCTTACTCCTTATAGAGGTTGCCAAAGTCTTTTTGTACCATGAGCCCTATTTCATCTGCGAGTTAACACCAGCATCTAAATACTGCAGCGACCCTTTTTTTTGTTGTTTGTTTCTTTAGAGAACAGGTTGAGGCCTTCTCTGCTCTTGTCAATTCAATAGGCTTGATTCTTTCTTGTCTTCTAAACAGCATACAACCCACTCTGTGCAGGCATGGCCCTGCCTGGAGCTGTCCTACCTGCCATCCTTGAGCTGAGCATGCAATCTGCTCTTTATCCTGCGTGCATGTTCTCTCTGGGCCAGTTCTTACTAACTCAGTCTTATCGTCACTGTCTGCCTCATTAGAACAAAGACAAACCATTGGTATTTTGTCCTATAAAACAAATGTACTTTAAGCAAAGTTTAGCCATCGCACAAAAAGGAGGCCGTGGAAAACTGTCAACAACAGAGTTGCACTGGGACTTTGGAGATAGGCCTAGTTTCCAGCCTGTTGAGTGACTAATAGATTGTATGATCTTGGTCGAGTCACTTAGCTCTTTGGGCCTCTTCTTCTTGATTAATGAAATGACTTTTACATTCTCTTCTAGTCCTAAGCTTTGAATATATAAACAAGGGTTAAAAAAAGTTTAAAAGGCTTTTAAAGGAATCAAAACCAAATTCCTTCGTCGTGGGTATAGAAATTAAATTTGTGTTTTATACTAAAAGCAGCATTTAGCTATATTCTGTAATGATCTAAGTTTCCAGATGACAAAAGACCTTTAATAAACACAATTCTAATTTTTTAATTAATTATCTGCTCACCATGATGTGTCAACTTAATTTCTGAACAAAATAGATTGGGTTACTTTTCATTTATCTTAGATGCATAGCAGGTATTTAAACTTAAGATGTTTCACTAGTAATATAGTTAAAGTTCTTAAACAGGTGTCAAATACTTCCTTAAGAGACCTCCAATTACAAGGGTTAAAATCAGAATAGCTGTCCTGGTTGTAAACATTTGTGGCCTCTTTCCATTTCTACTTCTGCCATAATTCTAAGGCTTTTACTGTCTTACAATGTGAGATGAGAAAAAAAAAGGCTCTCTGTGTATTATAATTTTTCTTTAAAGTACTATTAATCTGGTACTTCAGTTATTTTTGGCTTAAATAGGCTTTTTTGTGCTATTTTGGGCATAAACTATAATAATTTTTTAATAACTAAGAACATTTTGAGTCCTATTACAGATTATGCTTGAGTTTTGGGCAAATGCCTCATAGTAATTTAGAGACTGCTTGTGTAGAGAGCATATTTAGAATGTCCTATGAATGATTTGGAGCCACTGGTATGAAGTCAGTTAGAAACTGATATGGTGTTCAGAAACTTTTTTTTTTTTTTTTACATCTTTATTGGAGTATAATTGCTTTACAATGGTGTGCTAGTTTCTGCTTTATAACAAAGTGAATCAGTTATACATATACATATGTTCCCATATTTCTTCCCACTTGCATCTCCCTCCCTCCCACCCTCCCTATCCCACCCCTCTAGGTGGTCACAAAGCACCGAGCTGATCTCCCCGTGCTATGTGGCTGCTTCCCACTAACTATCTATTTTACGTTTGGTAGTGTGTATGTGTCCATGCCACTCTCTCGCTTTGTCACAGCTTACCCTTCCCCCTCCCCATATCCTCAAGTCCATTCTCTAGTAGGTCTGTGTCTTTATTCCTGTCTTACCCCTAGGTTGTTCATGACATTTTTGTTTTCTTAAATTCCATATATATGTGTTAGCATACGGTATCTGTCTTTCTCTTTCTGACTTACTTCACTCTGTATGACAGACTCTAGGCCCATCCACCTCATTACAAATAGCTCAATTTTGTTTCTTTTTATGGCTGAGTAATATTCCATTGTATATATATGCCACATCTTCTTTATCCATTCATCCGATGATGGACACTTAGGTTGTTTCCATCTCCGGGCTATTGTAAATAGAGCTGCAATGAACATTTTGGTACATGACTCTTTTTGAATTATGGTTTTCTCAGGGTATATGCCCAGTAGTGGGATTGCTGGGTCATATGGTAGTTCTGTTTGTAGTTTTTTAAGGAACCTCCATACTGTTCTCCATAGTGGCTGTACCAATTCACATTCCCACCAGCAGTGCAAGAGTGTTCCCTTTTCTCCACACCCTCTCCAGCATTTATTGTTTCTAGATTTTTTGATGATGGCCATTCTGACTGGTGTGAGATGATATCTCATTGTAGTTTTGATTTGCATTTCTCTAATGATTAATGATGTTGAGCATTCTTTCATGTGTTTGTTGGCAGTCTGTATGTCCTCTTTGGAGAAATGTCTATTTAGGTCTTCTGCCCATTTTTGGATTGGGTTGTTTGTTTTTTTGTTATTGAGCTGCATGAGCTGCTTGTAAATTTTGGAGATTAATCCTTTGTCAGTTGCTTCATTTGCAAATATTTTCTCCCATTCTGAGGGTTGTCTTTTGGTCTTGTTTATGGTTTTCTTTGCTGTGCAAGAGCTTTTAAGTTTCATTAGGTCCCATTTGTTTATTTTTGTTTTTATTTCCATTTCTCTAGGAGGTAGGTCAAAAAGGACCTTGCTGTGATTGATGTCATAGAGTGTTCTGCCTATGTTTTCCTCTAAGAGTTTTATAGTGTCTGGCTTTACATTTAGGTCTTTAATCCATTTTGAGCTTATTTTTGTGTATGGTGTTAGGGAGTGATCTAATCTCCAGAAACTTTTGATGAGGTTAGGTCCACCAGTCCTTAAAAGAGTGGTCCTAGGTTGTTATATTCCTAGCTGTGCTATCCACTTTCACAGATTTTTCTCATAGGTATGTTTTCTGTTTTTACAGTTTTAATGTGATTTGTGCTGGGACTCAAGTTACTGGAGTTTATTCACATTACAAGGAAAGCAGATGCAGAATCTGAGGAAGTCTTTGAATGATGAGAGGTCTTTCCACCAAGACTGTATCTGGAGGTGTGGAGTAGAGTGGAGAGTTGTGCCTGAGATGTAACCCCTAGGTTAATAAGGTATTAGAAATGCCTGAGCTCCCAAGATTGTGAGAAAACTTTACTATTCAAACAATCAGATTTCTTACTAGCTGATTTGTCTACTCAGGGTGTAAATCATCAAGTTGGTTTCTGGGAGAATTTTGGAATACTTGGCTGACAATCTTGTTCTGTTTCCCCCTTCTTTCTGAATTATCATGTGCCTTCAGAAATTTCAGCCCAACCGAACAAAACCCAAACAGAAATAGCAGGCGAAAAACTTCCAAAGTAATTTCAAAGATTCTAAATTATTCTGTAGTTGTAAAGCTTTTTATAGCTTGTTGTACAGAATGAGTGAATAAATTGCAGCTAACCACTCCCCATTCAAGTAGTTCTGAACCCAGTGCAGATTGTATTATAATTGAGATAGATATCTTTTCTTTTTAATTCAAGTGCTAGAGTTTATTCAAGTTTCTTTAGACTCCTGTCCTATTTCTTTGCCCATCTTGTGTTAAAGTATGTTCTACTTTGTACTTGACCCTATGGCAGGAGACATTGGCAAAATTTGTTAGGCAGAAACAACAGCCGACATCAGTGGAAAGCATAGGCATTTAAACTCAGCTGCAAATGAACATTTGAAAGTTTGGAAAAAAATAGAGAGAATTAGATTTGAGCAGTTCAGGTGGTGTGGATTTGTAGGATAGTGGTCTGCCGATGACTCTTTTTACTATGTTGTATGTTTGTAAATATCACCCAGAAAATCAAACACCTTCACCCATCCCCGCCCCAGCTCAGTTCCTTTTTCCTCGTTCAGTTTCAGTGGATTGGCCAGCTAAAATTTAAAGCAACAAGACATGACCATGTTTTGGATTGTATCCGAATCTGTGCCTTTGTTTAGATTTGCTTAAATGTTTATGCCCATTATATAAGTTTACGTGCTTTGAAATTCTGTAGTCCCTAGCGTTACCTTTGCATTGATGTGTTTTTTTGGTTTGTTTTTATTTTTAACTGATTATATAATGATTCATTGTGTTTGCTTTAAAAAAGGAAACCCAGGGCTTCCCTGGTGGCGCAGTGGTTGGGAGTCCGCCTGCCGGTGCAGGGGACGCGGGTTCGTGCCCCGGTCCGGGAAGATCCCACATGCCGCGGAGCGGCTGGGCCCGTGAGCCATGGCCGCTGGCCCTGCGCATCCGGAGCCTGTGCTCCGCAACGGGAGAGGCCACAACGGTGAGAGGCCCGCGTACCGAAAAAAGAAAAAAAAAAAAAAAGAAACCCAACAATCTATTGTTAGAAATAAATTATTCCTAGCCATAGGATAGCGCTTAAAAATAACCTTAAAGGAGCCTTTATGACTTACGTTTTTTTTCAACCTACTGGAGTAAATTTTCAGCATTTGTTTAATGTGCAGCCACTGCATGAAATAAAATGTCCTAAGCTTTGCTGTATTTTGTTCTTTCACTAGTCATGCTAACGATTATTTTTAAAGGGTATTTGAATGTGTTGTTTTGCATATCTGTTAAAACTTGATTTAATCTAGGTAGAAATCCCATTTTATTTTTTTGTTTTTGTTATTAAACCCAATGTGAGTAACATTGAACTTCCAAACATGATTTTTATTAGAATTTTTAAAATTTGGGCTTACTGTAGAATCTATGAACACTATTCTCTCTGGAAATACTAGAGATGATAACTGCAAAATAAACTATTAAAAATAAAAAAGAGTCATGTACCCAAATGTTCATTGCAGCTCTATTTACAATAGCCCGGAGATGGAAACAACCTAAGTGTCCATCATCGGATGAATGGATAAAGAAGATGTGGCACATATATACAATGGAATATTACTCAGCCATAAAAAGAAACGAAATTGAGCTATTTGTAATGAGGTGGATGGACCTAGAGTCTGTCATACAGAGTGAAGTAAGTCGGAAAGAGAAAGACAGATACCGTATGCTAACACATATATATGGAATTTATGAAAAAAAATGTCATGAAGAACCTAGGGGTAAGACAGGAATAAAGACACAGACCTACTAGAGAATGGACTTGAGGATATGGGGAGGCAGAAGGGTAAGTTGTGACAAAGCGAGGGAGAGGCATGGACATATATACACTACCAAACGTAAGGTAGATAGCTAGTGGGAGGCAGCCGCATGGCACGGGGAGATCAGCTCGGTGCTTTGTGACCGCCTGGAGGGGTGGGATAGGGAGGGTGGGAGGGAGGGAGACGCAAGAGGGAAGAGATATGGGAACATATATATATGTATAACTGATTCACTTTGTTATAAAGCAGAAACTAACACACCATTGTAAAGCAATTATACTCCAATAAAGATGTAAATATATATATATGAAAAAAAACAAAACGAAACGGTAAACTGCTAAAAAAAAAGCAACATTGCATAGCCTTAAACTAAAATATACTGCCTTAAACATTATGCTTTTCTAATTTTTATTTTCCCTTCCTTTTGTTAATACTCAAGTTTTAAAAAAACAAACGTTTTGAACTCGAACTCTACTCAACTGTGGTATAGAATTTTAAATACTGTATGTAAGTGTTGTCTTATAAATAAATTAGAAGAGATTGAAGACATAGTTGAAGGGCCAGCGTCTTGCTGGCTGTAGGAACAATTTGGCTTTCATCTAAATGAATGTGCAGCGTATGAATTACAAGGTGATGTAACAGTAAGCTTAAATGGTGTTTTTAAAAAGAAAGCGCACCTTATTTTCACTGAATGCCTAACTTGGTAGCTACAGAGTTTCAAAGTGGGGGCAGTTGGTAGTGGGAAACTGGTTGTGGGGAAGACGAATATAGCTGAAGGTTGGCTTGACCCTCTCCAAGGATCTGCTCCATCCTTATGTCTGAAACTAGACCCGTGGCCAGTGCTAGACTTTAAAGCACTTGATAATAACTGGGCATCTAGGTGTTACCCCTTAGTCCATTTAAGCAGTTTTGAAATGTAAATTTTAGTTTTCTGTAGCTTTATTAAAGCGAATGAAACACACAAAGATAAACAATTAGTCTTATAATCACCGAATATTAACAGAATTTATCTCTGGATGGTAGGATTAGAGGTCATTGTTATTTTCTCTAAAGTTTTCTATTTTTTCCAAAATTTCTGCAATGACTCTGTATTAGTTTTACCACAGAAAAGAGAGTTACTTCAAAGTGTATTTATTTAGATGTATATTCTTCCCTATGTTTTTTCATTATCACACAGGTATTATTAGTCTAAACTACAGTTTAGTTTAATTTTATAATTTTGATATACATGGTGATTTTACAGTTTTTATGTATAAATTGTTTTAGTTTTGCTTGTTTTTTATGTATAATTTTGATGTATATTTTAAAAGAAGAGTCTGTGTTTGGATTTGTATAAGTTTTGTAGTAATGGGCACCAATTAATGAAATAGTATTAACAGTATGTTGAAGGAAATTTATGTCTGCAGACAGAAAATATTTAATGGGCAGATCAGTACAAAACAAAGCCCTGATTCTTGTCTACCCCTTCCTGTTACCCCAAACCTGTTTACTCCTTCATGTTTCCTGTAGTAGAAGATGGTGTCACCAGCCACCCAGTTGTTTGTGTCAGAAGCTTGGGAGTCAAAATTGATTCCCTCTCACCCTGTCTCCTAAATCCATTAGCAAATACCGCATTCTCTCCCTCCAAAATACATCTCATCCATGTGCACTTCTTGCTGTTGCCATCACCACTGCCACAGGACAAGCCATACCATCATCTCTAACCCGGAGCGCGTTGCAGCCTCCTCTCTGGTCTCCCTGTCCAGTCCATTGTGAACGGTCATAAATACATGTGCCTCCACTGGTAAGACCCATTATACTAGTAACAACATTTATATTCTTACCAGGGCCTCACTATTGTCCTGCCCCCCTTTTGGTTTTCATATTGTTTATTCTGTCCCCATTGTGTGCTCTTCAGTCCCACTGACCTCTGTGCTGTTTTGTCAACACAGTCAACTCTTTCCTACATCAGGGTCTTCTGTTGGCTTTCGCCTCTACTTCACCGTCCTTCCCTCCACCTGGCTGACTCCTTCTCATCTTGGAAGTCTCAATTCACAGTCCCTTCTTCCTTCCTTTGGGAGGGCTGACTACAAACAGGCCTACACTAGCCCATCTCTTCCCCCAAATCCTTTCTCATAGCTTAGCTCTGATTATTTCCTCTGTGGCACTTTCATAATCCTTGGTCATCTTTGTTTACTTATTGATTTCCCGATGTTTTCTGCTAGACCATAAGCTTTATGAGTGTCGGGATCTACCTCTGTCTTGTTCTTTGCTCTAACACTAACGACTGGCAGCATAGTAGGTGCTCAATGAATAATTGTACGTCAGAATTTTTTGTAATGTGCATGGATTTTTATATGGATCTTTATAATTGAGTCCAACCTTTTTCAATAAAAATATAAAGAGAAACATTTTAGTTCTTTTTTCTTTAGCCGAGATGATAAACTTAATCTTTTCCCTGAGAGCTCATATATATCTAGCACATTTTGTAGCAAATTGGCATTGACGAGGAGGCAGATAAGACACTGACACTCAGACTAAGTGACTTGTGCACATTTATTTGCTGGTAGCTGATAGAATAGGAATCTTAGAGGTTTTCATGTCCTTTAAATATAACATTCTTTTTGAAAAAGAGAACCCGGGGCTTTTAGAGGTTAAGTGATCAGGGTTATGCATCTGGAACTCTTGAAAAGAATAGGAACTAGGAAAAGAATAAGATCTAAACAAAGTGGTCTTGAGTTGCTTCTAGGGCTCACTTTGCATTATATAGCATGTGAGACATGCAGCTGAGAAAATATATCCATTTGTATAAAAAATTATGATTCTGTGCTTTAAAATATGAATTACATATTTTCACATTTAATAGTACATTGATATGAATCCTTTAAATACCATAGGCATTAGGGTTTTTTTCTTTCCAGAAAATACTTCAGTTATGCCTTTTATATCTTCTAGCTGGTATGTCTTTGAACACCGATATTGTTTGTTAAATATATAGAGGCATCCATAACATTTGTAATAAATGTTACATGAGCTTTTTGGTTTCCAGACGTCACCTTTTTAACTCTCTGTTGCTATGGGTTTTCATTAGTATTCCGTGGAGCCTGGGTTGCCATAGAAAATGTGTAGTTGTAGAGGAGTTACCATGGCAACAGTCCGCCATTATGTATTTTTCAATATCAGCTCGCTGGAGATGGTAGTGAATCTGAAGGATATTTGTTTGGGGAGTCCAGTAATAAAAAATAAAACAAACAGAATATTTCAATATCTTAGTTATCTCCAACAGATACTTTAAATATGATGCTAGTTACCCTTTATTCAAATAAAATAAAAATGAAAGCTGTTTTAAAGGCTAACGTTCAGCCATTTAGCTTGATTTCTGGAGATGCTAAAAATTTTAATTGGCTTAAATGTTTGACACACACATAAACTCCCATGTAATAAAGCTACTGTCAAATAAGCATAAGGTTTTGTTTTAATCGGCTCCTGCCTCCTTCACGACCTTGAACAATAGGCGCTCAGGTACATGTGAGAAAAGGGAAGAGTAGCTTTTGTCTTTGAAGTGGAGCTCAGAAATAAAGAAAGGAAATCACCTGGTGACTCAGTGCTCAGTGCAGCTTTTCAAAAGAAAGAAAAAAGCAGAGAAACTGTTTTCAGTAGAATGGCAAATCCCTTAGTTGAAGGGAAGTTTTAAGCATACTATTTAAAACATACTATTTAAACATAGTGTTTAAAACATATTGTTGGAAAGGTTTTGGCATATCCAACCCTTTAGCAATCATTTTGAAATTCTTCACCTATTAGACATGTTAGGCATGTATGTTAGTTGTCTTCAATTTACCTTCCTTATTTTTACCTTGATAGAGTGACACCCGTTATTTTGTCACAGGGGCAAGTAAAAAGAAATGTAATCACAATTCAGCAAATTAGATATATGTATATTAAGAGATTTTGAAAAGATGAGTGAACTTCAAGTTTTGCAATCTGGCTTAAAGATTTTTCTTTTTGGTTCTTAATTGTTGCTGTGATCTGAATGTTTGTGTCCCCTCCAAATTCATATGTTGAAACCGAATGCCCAATGTTATGGTGTTAGGACATGGTACCTTTGGGAGGTGATTAGGCCCCTTATAAAAGAGACCCCAGAAAGCTCCCTTGCCTCTTCTATCATGTGAGGACATAGCGAAAAGATGGCCACGTATGAACCGGGAATTGGGTCCTCACTAGACACCCAATCTGCCGGTGCCATGAGTTTGACTTCCCAGCCTCCAGAACGGTGAGAGAGAGAGAGAGGTGTTGTTTATAAGCCCCCCAGTCTATTGTATTCTGTTATAGCAGCCTGGATGGACCAAGACAGTTGCCAAGCCTCTCTCTGAAGTTGTGGGAAGATATGACATTGGGGCTTCTTGTTTTTATATTCTTGAAGCCATGTACTATTGGAGCTTTCCAACGTTCTTCCCTGGAAACTTTTTCTTGTGGGACATGTGAAGATAGTTGCTTCTACAGCAGAATAGAGACTCTGCACAGAATGATGGGTCATAATTCAGTATTTCAGAGAATCAGTAAATGTATGAATTGCTCCTGGACAAATGTGGGGCAGCTGAGAGAAAAATGTAAGCCCAAACAGTGTTTTACCAGGTATAGCTTGCATGGAGGAAGTAGGTAGAGTTTGATAGAAAACATTTAAAAAGCTGATCTTCTAATCGTGGTGTCATTGTATCAAGGAACCCTTTTGCAAAGAGTAGCTTTAAGTAAAATTGAGAATAAAATACTCTGAATTGCCAAGCTATGGAGTTCTCAAACAATGATGTTCATCTATAACTGACACATAGTCCTGACAGTTTTACAGATGAGGGAATTAGTAGCTTAATGGATATTATCAGTCTAGGATGGGCATATTGAGTTTAGGAAAAGAATAAAATTAAACATTTGGCATTTAGTGAATGAAAGGTTTATTGTTGAGAATGCATTCAAAATATTATTGTGTGCATTCATTTTCTCTGCCACAGGATATCTTGAGCAGTGGGTAACAGAACGCCGTGGTTAAAAGCATAGACTTTGGAGTTAGACTGCCTGAATATGATTTCTGGCTTGATCAGTTACTAGCTCTGTGATATTGGACAAGTTAATTAACCTCTCTGAGCCTCAGCTTCCTTATTCATACAATGGAGATAGTAACAGTAACTGTGTTATAGGTTGTAATGGTGGTTAAATGGATTTACATTTGTGAAGTACTTGTTACAGAATGTGCTATTTAGGTGTATGTTAATTAAAATGGGAAAAAGTAGGAAGGTTGGGGCTCAGAGTCACCCAGCTGATGACAGCTGATCAGAGGGCGAACTTCAGACCGAATCAAAGATGAATTGATGTCAAAGTAGTCAGATAAACAATACCATAAATAATGAGCTTGTTTCATTATTTTTAGATTTAAAATTACATGCAAGACATTGATATAACATTAGTAACCTTTTACACTGTATACCAAAGTTCCATTTGCTAGCAAGCCTACTCAAGCTCAACAAGAATTCATTAACCTTGACCTTTATGATCATAAAGGTCATGACCTTTATGACCTTTATGACTGAAGATCATAGAGAGGTTTTTGGCATCAGAATACAGGCACCTTTTCTTTCTTTTAATGGAAGAAGATAATGAAATCAAATAGAATTTGTTATCATCATATACTACCCTCCTGCATGTACCATTTTTTTCCCCCTTGATGGAATACTTAACAGAAAAATTAAACAGAAGATAAATATAATTCTTTCTAGAAGTTGCAGTTTGATTTGGTAAATTTTATTGTAATGGATCAAGGTTGTTCAGGCTCCGGACGCGCAGGCTCAGCGGCCATGGCTCACGGGCCCAGCCGCTCCGCGGCACGTGGGATCCTCCCGGACCGGGGCATGAACCCACGTCCCCTGCATCGGCAGGCGGACTCTCAACCACTGCACCACCAGGGAAGCCCAAGTTTGTTTATTTAAATCAGATATCATAGCTAATCCACAGCCCTGATCAGACTCCTGGTTTCTTGTCTGGTGTGGCCCTGGACTGAATGAACTATTTTCTATTTCTCATTCACTGCTTTCAAGCTTTTCTGTCATCAGTCCTTTGCCTTTCCCCCTAAATTTGGTGAATATAAAGGCTCTGATATCCTCTGTCCTATCCTTTCCAGATTTTTAGTTTCCCTCATCCAGTCTCATGACCCTACTTTTACCTCTATGTGGATATCTTGAAAACCTGCCCTGTCATCATCCTGGTCTGTTTTTAGTCGGCCCTCAGTCTAACTGTACGCTATAGTGTTTACACTTGAGTACGCTGCTCTAAACTTCAAATAGACATGCCATCCCAAATCCTTTGTCCCGCTTAACTCTGCCCAACTCTACCTCTTAATCCTATTCCTACTGTCTTTTAAAACCAGTGGGCTCTCTTACCTTTGCAGTTCTGTCAGGGCATCAGCATCTCCCAGGCACCAAGGGTCAGTATTTGGAAGATCTGTGAATTCAGTATAATTAACAATAGACATGCCAAAGCTTTACTTCAAGGAATTTTAATCAACTGACTCTGAGTAGAATTTCCAAGGCCCCTCAATTTGGATGGGGAAAAATTACTTCATTTCAGTAATCTCTAAGTCAAAATTTAGCTTCTCCTTTTATGCTGAATATAGGTAAGAAACCACAGTAATGTGAATAGTACCCATGACTTTGTCACCAATAGTAGTTATGAATATTTTCAGATTATATTAAATTTGTTGAGGATATCTTGATATATCTTTTATATTTATAACTTTTTCAAAATTATAGTCGTTATTAGACCGGCCACTAGATTGTACAATTTAATGCATTAATAATGAAGCACCTTTATAATTTTATCCTGAATTTGTTTTTAAAAACATTTCGATAGCTGTATTTCACTGTTTGCTTTCCTTTTAATAGTATTTTATTTTATGCCTTTATACGCATTATTCTGAGAAGTGCTACAGAGGCTTTACCAGTCTGCCAAATGGGTCTATGGTCCAAAATATGGTGAAGAACCCCTGCTTTCCTGTAACATGTGCTCATATAAAATTTGAAAGCCATTGTAAGCTTCGAATGGTACTGCATGTTTATTTTTCATTGAGTGTTTTAAAAATATCTTCCTATGTCTCAGGCATATTTTAACCAGTACTTTTTCTTAGTTTTTAGAACCAAAATGCCATTATTTTATAAGAACCATGGATTCTTTTGAACAGTTTTTAATATAGCAAAATAAAGATTAAGGAATAGGTTAATTTATTCACACTGCTGTGTGTGTGTGTTACTTTCTAGTGTGATTGCAAATAACAAAGAACTGAGCAAGCTTTCCAGCAGTTTATCAAACAGGATTAGATTGAAGGTATTAATAAACTGGAAAAGGGGAGCTAGGAAGCAAAGGGGAGGATGAGCCAGGTATAATCGGAGACCTGACTGAGCTCATTCCCCTTAGCAGCTCCTTATATATAAATTGGGTACTTTGGAAAATAAAGTGATTTTGATCATCTCTAGCCACATAGTAAAATGTTCTCAAGCTCTTTGGGTTGTCCACGGATTTTAATTAGTTATACTTCTTACTCCTGATCTCCATTATCTTGGAGGATTGTATACTTTCTAAAGAAAGAAATTAGCTAGGGAGAATGATTTCATTGAATCATGTTTACTGCCTTGCAATTCAGTTATCTATTACTTCATAACAAACCATCCCAAAGCATAGTGGCCTAAACGACACTGTGTTATTTGTTATCTCTCATGGCTCTGAGGGGTTCTTGACTGGGGTCCCTTGGGCTGTGGCTGGCATCTAAAGACCCCCCCACTCTGCATGCTCAGGGTGCCTCTCAACTCACGCTTCTGGTGCCTCTGTGCTTCTCTTGTGGCCCCCTCTCAGCAGTGTGGCCTGGACCACTTTTTATGGTGGGTCAGGTACCAAGAGGCAGGAAGCAGGGCCTCCCTGTCCTCTTAAAGGCCACAACCACAGTGGGCACAGCATCACTTATGCTGTGTTCCGTTGGCGAGGAAAAATTCCATGGGGTGAAGGAACAGGCTCCAGCTCTCGACTGGGGCATCAGCACGTGTACACAGTGAAGGAAGGAACCGAAGGTACCCAAACTTCTTGTTTCCCCTGCCTCACCTTGCTTTCCTCTGCAAACTAGCTCTTCCTTCTGATTCCTCAATTTTTACTTATTAATAATTTAATTGGTTACTTTCTCCCAGGTGAACTCGACTTAATTTTTAATAGCTACTCTGGTCTGTATCCATTTTTGTTTGTTTTTTGTCTGTAGCATCAGTGCCTCTTCAATCCACCACTGTTTTTTAGGCTCTCGTAACTTTCCCCTGCGCTGTGATGGAGGCTTTTCCTATTGGTTATTTTAAAGTTTGGAAGTCTCCAAGATCACCTTCACTTCTGACACCAACTGCAAGTTTGGGCTTACAAGCGCACCCTCAGATTGACAAGTCTTCCACTAGGAAGACTCTCAGAACTCTGAAAGCTGTTATACACACAGTTATGGTTTATTACAGTGAAAGGATGCAGCTTCCAATCAGCGAGGGAAAGGGGCACTTAGATCAAGGTCTGGAAGACTTCCAAAAGCTTCCATTGTCCTCTCCCAGTGGAGTCACGCAGGCAGGATTTACATCTCCCAGTAACAATGTGTGATAACACATATGGAGCACTGCCAACCAAAGAACTCACTCAAGCCTCCGTGTCCAGAGTTTTCACTGAGGCTCGGTCACGTAGACTTGGTTGGTCACACAGACATTATTTTTTATTTTTATTTTTTTAGATGCATTGGGTCTTCGTTGTTGAGCACAGGCTTTCTCTAGTTGAAGCAAGCGAGGGCTACTCTTTGTTGCAGTGTGCGGGTTTCTCATTGCCGTGGTTTCTCTTGTTGCGGAGCATGGGCTGTAGGTGCGTGGGCTTCAGTACTTGCAGCACGTGGGCTTAGTAGTTGTGGTGTGCGGGCTCTAGAGCACTTGGGCTTCAGTAGTTGTGGCTTGTGGGCTTTAGAACCCAGGCTCAGTAGTTGTGGCGCACGGGCTTAATTGCTCCACTGCATGTGGGAATCTTCCCAGACCAGGAATCAAACCCGTGTCCCCTGCATTGGCAGGCGGATTCTTAACCACTGCGCCACCAGGGAAGTCCTTACACAGACATTATTAACTTACTCTCCAGTCCCTCCTGAGATCAAGCTGATAGCACAGGGTCACAAGCGCCCACCATAAATCACACTGTGAGTATAGCATATATGCTGTGGCTCCAGACACCAAGGTAAACAATGACACTGTTATCAGACAGGTATTCCAAGGGCTTAGAGGCCACTGCCCAGGTGCAAGAGCAAATGCTAGACCTCTCTTCTGACAAAGTTAATCCTTTACTACAGACTTACTTTCTCTCTTTCCCTTTCCATCCCATCTCACAAGCTCTTGCCAGACCAGTCTTTCTAATGAGTAGTCTTAGTTATGCCACTGTCTGCTCAACAGCCCGTGAGGTCTTGTTGTAATTTTGTCCCTCTGCTCCAGTTTTTACAGGTGTTTTTGATTATAAATATTCTCTTTTCTCGGCCCCATAAACCAGTAAAATATCAAAGTTATCCCAAAGTACTTAATTGTCCTATGTGTTTAACTGTTCTTTACTCTTGATGCCTTCTCAAACTCTAATGCACTTGCCTATTCAAAATCCTTGCGGGCTCGTCTATACACCCACTATCATAAAGTCTTACTTGCTTAAAATAGGTTTATTTGATTCCTCTATGGATCCCTTTCCTTGTAGCTCTCCATGACACTTGCCTTTCGCTGAAGTTATTTTTGAGCCTGTCTTATTCTCTTTATTAGACAGCATGCTCCTTCAGAGTAAGGATTGTGCCTTATTCCTGTTTATATTCCCTGTAGAGGCCAAGATAATGCCTGGAACCTGGAAGGGACAGAATAAGTGCAGAATTTAATTCCTATCTTTTGGAGAAGATCCAGCAAACAGTCAATGTCACAAGAACAGACTCCTTAGAATGGTGGCTTCTCTATTGTACTTCAGTGCCAAATGAACATTATACATAATAGACCCTCTTAGGGTTGGTAGTGGGCTGGGGTATTTAGGGAGTTTCGTTTTTTTTTTTTTTTTTTTTTTTGCGGTACGCGGGCCTCTCACTGTTGTGGCCTCTCCCGTTGCGGAGCACAGGCTCCGGACGCGCAGGCTCAGCGGCCATGGCTCACGGGCCCAGCCACTCCGTGGCATGTGGGATCTTCCTGGACCGGGGCGTGAACCCGTGTCCCCTGCATCGGCAGGCGGACTCGCAACCACTGCGCCACCAGGGAAGCCCAGGGAGTTTCTTTTGAGGATTTAGCTTTACTTTGAAGTGAGCAGATGCACACGAGGAGCAAGCGTTGTGTTCCTTGGTCCGTCTGCAGCACTTGGCGCCATAGAGAGATCAGTGATTTGGGGAATCTAACCTAAAGGATCTGAGTGAGTCTTGTTGGTCCCAGTGTGAAAACTAATCTTATAGAATTCATTCAACTCCAGTTCTAGGTCTTTTTCTCTCTCCTGTGTTAAACCCTATCTCTTCCCCCGGCCAGCATTCCCATATGTGTTACACTGAGAGAGACAACTCTTTTAATGTATTCATTCATGTAATGATTCAGCATGTATTTAATGAACATGTATTTATCAGGCACTTTGTCAGGTGTTGGAGATACAGTGGTGAACAAGACAGAAATAGCCCTTGTCCTGGTTTTCTCCTTTAGAAAAGATTGTAAAACTCTAAGGCACATTTTCTGTTGGTTTGCTTAACCTCCAACTCATTAATTTCCTTGTCATGCCTGTGAAACAGGAGAGCTAAATGGATACCACCTGCAGCAGTTATTAGCCGAGCACTTTTACTATATGCTAATAAGCACTCTACCACCATTACCTTATTTAATTCCTCACGACCCTTTGGGTAGAAACCTAATCATCATTACATTATAGATGAGAAAACTGAGGCTGTGTTTCAGGTCTTGCCTCCCTAGACCTTGTACTTTTTACCACTGCGTGATAGATTACTCCTAGACTGAGTAAGCCTTCCCACCTTTTGCTGTGGTTGACTTTGATCTTGCATTGTTATTCTCACCAGGTGATCAAACATAGCTCTTGCCTGTGTTAAAATTCACACTTGGAGTTGCCCCTACAGTATCAGCTGAAAGGAAGGATCAAATCCACTACCTGTTCAGGGCAGCCGTTCTTACCTTTGTTCTTTACAGAGCCTTATTATATTGCTTGGCTATCATCTTAGAAAAAAAGAGGAAGAGATGATATTAGACATGTTTTTGAACTAGCTGCAAGTTGCTAACAATAATTGTGCCACTTGAAATTTTCTGGTTGTTCATTCTAAGTACATTAGTTGGTCTGAGTTCAACAAGTAAATTATGACTTCTGTCAACAAGTGGGTTGACATTAAGCTTCTCAAACCTGCAACAAATCACATGACTCCCAGAAGGTCTGGAATGGTGGTTTGTCAGTGATAAATTGTTCCCCTGCTCTCTGATGCAAGAATATTATGAATGTTCACCATCTCAGTTTATTTATTCAGGTATATTTGAAACGATATGTTTGGAGATCAGTGCATTCTGAGCTTTATGACAAGCTTATTTCCTGAAGGAGAGATAAATAAAATGTCAAATTCAGGACTAAACAATCTAGAATTTTGATTATCTAAATAAGTAAAGGAGATAGTATTGCTTTTTATTTTTCTAAGGACTCTGTCCCCTAAAGGTCCTTAGAGTGCTTCGTTCCAGGAGACATTCCTCTTGAACATATCGGCTGGTGCGTTTGTGGATTTAAGGGAACACATTACATTGTGTTGCTTTGCACAGTTGCAGTTGCAGTGGAGAAATATTTGCCCAAATTGCTTTTCACTGATTTAACCAGTGTTATTTCAGTAGAATAGATTGAGGGCAGGTTAGCAGAATGGCTAAGAGCAGGGCTCTGAAAATTGGGTTTGAGTGTTGCCTTCACTACCTATAAGCTGTGTAACTAGGCAATTTAATCTAAATGTCAGATTCTTCATCTGTAAAATGGGGACAATAATAATTCCTACCTCATATTATTTAAAGAATTAAACATGTTTTGTGCTGGGCATATATTAAATACCCATTAGCTCCAAAAGGCTAGTTGTTGTTTTCTTTATTTTTATTGGAGAGAGTATGTTCTCTTTCTATTTATTAAAAAATCTTCCACTTTAAGACAATAAGTGGTTTTTGGTGATTAGCATTATTAAATACAAAAAAGTCACTGCAAGGAAGAAAAAAGAGAAACAACACAAATAATGGTCTCTTAACAGGGTTGTTTTCAAGGTGTCATACTTGATTCTAGCGGTCAACATACAAGAGTTTTGAATTCATGCCTAATTCTTGGTAGCAAATGAAAATCTTTTGGAAACTACAAGGTACTGACATTCTGTGGACTATGGAGCCACCCCATCTGGGTTCAAATCTATAACGTGTGGAAGGCAGCTATGCTCACTACTGTACCACGTGGGAGGGATCAATAAGGAGTTTGGGAGTAACAGCCTATATTCCCTTCCCACCAGGGAAGCCCATGGGCTAAATCTTATTGATATTTGGCTTTTGCTCCAGCAGGTACCCTCAACCATAATGGGTCTACAAAGAAGGAGGAGAGGCTACTCTACTCTGGCTTGTTCCTTCTACTCTACTTTTTATCACCGTTTCCATCTCTTCTGCTAACTCCCAACCCTGTTTTCTCAAGAGTTTCTATTTTGCTTTAAAGTCCTACCCTTTTCTACCTCCAGTGTTTATGCCCTCAGTGGACCAAAGTTATGGAAGTTCTTTTTTCTTTCTGTCTAGGTGATGACTAGGGAGGCTTCTCAGCCATGTCTCTGCATCTCCTACTAAATTATCTTTCCCATGCAAAATCGATAAATCTTGAAATATTTCTACAAATAATAATGGATGATCTACATTTCTTCAGATCAGCTGAGAAGTTAGCCATCATATATTACATTAGGTTCAAATACGATGTTTTGTAAGGTCTAAATGAATTTATCCGGCTAAGTTTGGGACAAAAGATATTGCTGAGTTGAAGATTGACTATTACAGAGTGATAGGATGGTTGCAATGGAAAATGAAAAGGCATTGAAATCACACAACTTGGGTGTACATTCAGGCCCCACTATGACTTTGGGCAACTCCTGTTACCTCTTTAAAATTCATTTTCCTCTGTGGGGTGGAGACAAAAATATTCAATCTCAAAAAACTAAGCATAGAAGGATGCTTCTTCAGTATCATAAAGATTACCTGTTTTAAATCCATAGCCAACATCCAGCTCATCATATGAGACCCTAGAATTTTAATATTTTAATCAGTTAAAAGATACAGATATCAGTGTTCACCGTGACTTTTAAACATTGTTTGGGAAGTTTTGTTCTTTGTATCAAGGCATGACAGAGAGAGAGAGAGAATGGGAATGAAATGTGGGAAGAAAAGAGCATCCTAAGAATAACCGAAACGAAAAGTGGGTGGGACCTATGTAAAGAAAAAACAGGGCAGGATAGCCAAGAAAATTTAGAAAAAGAAGTTGGAGATATTTCTCCTACCAAATATTATGTGTTCTGTCAACTTTACACTGTGAGCACAAGAATTGACAGATGGATCAGAGGGAGAGAAATAGCCCTGAATCTGGGGTCCAGCCATTGACTTCTTTTTTAAAAAATTTACTTATTTATTTATTTTTGGCTGCATTGGGTCTTCGTTGCTGTGTGTGGGAGCTCTCTAGTTGCCGTGAGCGGGGCTACTCTTCGTTGTGGTGCACGGGCTTCTCATTGTGGTGGCTTTTCTTGTTGTGGAGCACGAGCTCTAGGCATGCAGGCTTCAGTAGTTGTGGCACGTGGGCTCAGTAGTTATGGCGCACGGGCTTAGTTGCTCCGTGGCATGTGGGATCTTCCCGGACCAGGGCTCGAACCCATATCCCCTGCATTGGCAGGCAGATTCTTAACCACTGCACCACCAGGGAAGTCCCCGCCATTGACTTCTTGAGCACATGTGCTGTGCTAGACACTGAAGTAAGTGCTTTCTGTAAATTATCTAGCTTAAGCCTTACAAGAAAACTGTAAGATAGGTATTGTTATCCCCATTTTATTTTTAAGGAAAAATAAGATTTAGAGAAGTTAAAGAACACTTACCCTGTTGTCAAAACTGACATTAGAGCTCAGATAGTACCTCAAAGCAACTGCTGTCAAAGTGAATCTTATACAAATGAACCATGAAGGAATGAGTGATTTTACCAGTGGTGTTGGGGAAAAGACTGAGAGAGGGGGTCATTAGAAATCACATAAGTACTCGCCTCACACCATACCAACAGTAAATTCTACACAGATTGAAAAAAAAAGAGGCAAGGGTAGAAGGTAGTAGCAGAGTTGGAGGGCAAGTAAAAGAAAATGTAAGTAGCTATTTCATTGAAATTGGACTGGAGAAAAACTTTCTAAGCATAGAAACCGTGGAAGAAACCACAAAAGAGATGACTGATATGCTTGGTTACAGAAAATTTCAACTTCTGTGCATCAAAACCATTATAAAGCAAACCTAAATGCAAAGAACAGACTAGGGAGGCAAATGAAAATTTATATTAATATAATATATTAAATTATACAATTATAATACACAAATGATTAATATCTTTATTGTATAATGAACTCTTACAAATCAATAAGAAAACTACAAATTTCCTAAGTAAAAACGGTCAAAGGCAATAACAGGAGAACTCATAAATTTTAAAAATTGCTCCACAGTAATAATAAGAAAAACTAATTAAAATTAAAGGTAGATGTTATTTTCACTATGAAATAAAAGTATTTTCTGAAAATTTTTAGGTACATTTGAACATTTTGAGAAATAGGAACTGAGCTGCACTGTTCATTTTCCTTTTGGTGGGCAATCTATAGATTTTTGTCCTTTTGGTGGGCAAATTATAGACAAATGCCATGGGAAAAGTTTATGCCTTTTCTTCAGAAATTCCATTTTGGTGAGTTTCACTTAAGGAAATTAGCCAATATCATGTTGAGATTTTTATGCAAGGATATTATTTCAATGTTAGATGTACTAGACAAAAAGAAAAGCAAGACGATTTAAATAATAAATGTCAGAAAATATTTGAATGAATTTTGTGAATATGACGATTTGGATGCATGATCTATTAAGATTGTGTTTTCAAAGACTATTATATATATAAATGATTTGATGTTAAGGGGAAAAGGCAAGATACGCTGTGTATGCAGTATAATTCTAAATCTCATTTAAAATACCGTGTGTATAACTTTATATATTGAAAGGGAACAAGGGAAGATGTTAATTTCCTTCTAAATGGTGGGGTTGTGATTTTTTTTTTTTTTTTTTTTTTTGGTGGTACGCAGGCCCCTCTCACTGTTGTGGCCTCTCCCCTTGCGGAGCACATGCTCTGTTCGCACAGGCTCAGCGGCCATGGCTCACAGGCCCAGCCGCTCCGTGGCATGTGGGATCCTCCCGGACCGGGGCACGAACCCGTGTCCCCTGCATTGGCAGGCGGACTCTCAACTACTGCGCCACCAGGGAAGCCAACGATGGGTTTTTATTCTCTGTATTTTGCATATTTTCTACAATGAATGTATATTGCTTTTATATATAATTCTAAAAAGTTATTGGGACTTCCCTGGTGGCACAGTGGTTAAGAATCCGCCTGCCAATGCAGGGGACATGGGTTCGAGACCTGGTCCGGGAAGATCCCACATGCCATGGAGCAACTAAGCCCGTGCACCACAACTACTGAGCCTGCACTCTGGAGCCCGCGAGGCACAGCTACTGAGCCCACACGCGACAACTACTGATGCCCGTGTGCCCTAGAGCCTGTGCGCCGCAACTACTGAGCCCACACGCTGCAACTACTGAAGCCCGTGTGCTCTAGGGCCTGCATGCCGTAACTACTGAGCCCGCGTGCTGCAACTACTGAAGCCCGCACGCCTAGGGCCTGTGCTCCACAACAGGAGAAGCCACCACAATGAGAAGTCTGCGCACCGCACCAAAGAGTAGTCGCCGCTCGCAGCAACTAGAGGAAGCCCGCATGCAGCAACGAAGACCCAACGCGCACACACACACACACACACACACACACACACAAGTTATTAACGTTATTGTTTTAGAAGATGTAAAGATTAAATTTAAAAATATGGCTAAGAATAAAGTAATGTTTTAGAAATGTTAATTTTATTTTCCTTTAATGGAACCTTAGATAGAAACTTCAAATTTCAGATTTAATTATTTATGAGTTGATAGTGGATTTTTAAAAGCCGACAGATTAAATAATCTTTGTGGCATCAATTTGTATTGGTTTTGGTAGAACTGAGTTAACTAATGCAAGTGTCGCTAGAACTGAACGTCCAATGCAGAATGTTCCTTTCTTCATATTCTACATACATAAGCTTTGATTCCTGTTGGAATAATTTGCATCTTGCACGTATTGCTATATCCTAATAGGAAACGAGCTAAAAGTATTTCTTTTTCCCTGATGGAATAAAGTTAGTATTTTGTAAAAGCAGAAAGTCAGCCATAACCTTCATCTTGGAGTACCTGTTCTCAAAGTGGGTCCTTAGTTTTCTCTTTTGAGGCTGTAATAATATTTTAGGAGCCATGTCATCTCTTGCATAATCAGGCTTTTGGCTTTTACATGCCTTGTTATTTCTGGCTCTTGGTAAACAATATTTGAGGTAAGGAAGTTTGAGAAAGAAAATGGATTTCTCATAATAGCTGTGGAGGGAAATGGTATGGAAAAATGTTTCACTGTGCCAGCATTTTCACACAGAGGAAAATTTTTTTGCTTTATCTTTACTATGACTATCGAAGCTGTATCTCATGGGCATATTCATTTCAAGTTCAGGGTCATACTTTTTGTGCATTTGGCACAACTTCGTCTTTAAAAATTCTATTCAGATTATTGATGCCATTGATTGACCATGCATACTTCCGAGCTTTTCTTTATTGCGTAGTATTCTAAGCATTTCCTGCAGACTTCTTTCCCTGTAATCTAACATATTTCCTCTGTTTTTCTTTGTGTCCCCTTTTAAGGCATTTCCTATGCTTTTTTTTAAGATCTTTATTGGAGTGTAATTGCTGTGTTAGTATGTGCTGTATAACAAAGTGAATCAGCTATACATACACATATATCCCCATATCTCCTCCCTCTTGAGCCTCCCTCCCACCCTCCCTATCCCACCCCTCTAGGTGGTCACAAAGCATCGAGCTGATCTCCCCGTGCAATGCAGCTGCTTCCCACTAGCTATCTATTTTACATTTGGTAGTGTGTATATGTACATGCCACTCTCTCACTTCGTCCCAGCTTACCCTTCCCCTACTTCCTATGTTTTTAAGTCCATTAATAACAAGCATTTGTAAACTACTGTCATGGTAAATATATGAAATTCTTTCATATTTGCTAAATGTTGATTTCTTTGTTTTTAGGGTGACTATGGATCCTAGTATTCACAAAGCTCTAGAAAGGTAAATAAAATTAACAATGACTTCAACAAATATATTACTTTTGGTTTCCTTTCTTTGTCATAATTGTAAACATGGACTCAAATGGATTTTTTATATGAGATGCTACTTTTTTTAAAAAATAAATTTATTTATTTATTTTTTGGCTGTGTTGGGTCTTCATTTCTTTGCGAGGGCTTTCTCCAGTTGCGGCGAGTGGGGCCCACTCTTCATCACAGCGCGCGGGCCTCTCACTGTCACGGCCTCTCCTGTTGCGGAGCACAGGCTCCAGTAGTTGTGGCTCACGGGCTTAGTTGCTCTGCGGCATGTGGGATCTTCCCACACCAGGGCTCGAACCTGTGTCCCCTGCATTGGCAGGCAGATTCTTAACCACTGCGCCACCAGGGAAGCCCTGAGATGCTACTTTTAACTAGTTTATTAGTTTTTTGAAATGAGAGAATAAGTTGAAAGCTTTTATAGTTTGCCTAGTGGTGTGACCTGGTCACCTGGACACGTGTTCATGGTAGGATGGTACCTTGCGGTTGTTCACTGTGTTCCACATCTGGTCCTCAGCTGTGCAGTTTGAGGTTTGAGTTTATGGCACGTGAGAGTAGCCATGTCCCTTGGAGACTGATGCGGCGTCAATTTCTCCATTTATGATGCCAGGAGAGCCCAATTCTTGGCTTACTTCATTAGTACATTCCTTCTCTCCTGTTTGAAAAGCCTGCATGGGAGTCCAATTATGATCGGTCATTGGCTACTAGATCTGGAATTAGAACAAGGAGAGGCAGTTTGAAGATTTTAATAGTGAAAGACTTTTTCGCCATGATAACCTGATGTGTCTGTCTAACCTTGAGGGGCGTTCTGCTCAGTGGGCCATGTGGGTGCCTTTTCCCCATACAGTGATGAGTAGAGGCACCCCTTGTTTATTGCACTTCACTTTATTGTGCTTTGCAGATATTGCATCTTGTTTTTTTGTTTTTGTTTGTTTGTTTGTTTTACAAAGTGAAGGTTTGGGGCAAGCCTGCATAAAGCAAGTCTGTTGGCGTCATTTTCCCAACAGTGTTTGCTCTCTTTGTGTCCCTGTGTCACATTTCAGTAATTCTTACAATACTTCAAACTTTTTCGTGACTGTTATATTTGTTATGGTGACCTGTGATCAGCGATCTTTGATGTTACTATTGTAATTGTTTTGGGGCTCCATGAACCACGTCCATATAAGATGGCAGACTTAATAAATGTGTGTGTTGACTGTTCTACTGACCGGCCTTCCCCCCTATTTCTCCCTTTCCTTGGGCCTCCTGATTCCCTGAGACACAACAATATTGAAATTAATTAGAAATTATTGAAATTAATTAATAAGTTTACAATGGCCTCTAAGTGTTCAAGTGAAAGGAAGAGTCGATATCTCTCACCTTAAAGGCCGAAAGCTAGGCTTCTTGCTCCAAGCAGCTGAGTTGTGAATGCAAAGGAAGAGTTCTTGAAGGAAATTAGAAGTGCTACTCCAGGGAACGTACAAATGATAAGAAAGTGAAACAGCCCTATTGCTGATATGGAGAAAGTTGTAGTGGTCTGCATAGAAGATCAAACCAGCCACAACATTCCCTTCAGCCAAAGCCTAGTCCAGAGCAAGGTCCTAACTCCCTTCAATTCTGTGAAGGCTGAGATTGCTGAGGAAGCTGCAGAAGAAAAGTTTGAAGCTAGCAAACGTTGGTTCATGAGATTTAAGGAAAGAAGTCATCTCCATAACATCAAAGTGCAAAGTGAAGCAGCAAGTGCTGATGTAGAAGCTGCAGCACGTTATCCAGATCTCGCTAAGATTTTGAAGGTGGCTACACTAAACAACAGATTTTCAATGTGGACACACCAGCCTTCTATTGGAAGAAGATGCCATTTAGGACTTTCATAGCTAGAGAGGAGAAGTCAATGCCTGGCTTCACTTCAGAGTTTCAGAGGACAGGCTGACTCTCGTTAGGGGCTAATGCAGCTGGTGACTTGAAGTTGAAGCCAGTGCTCTTTACCATTCTGAAAATTCTAGAGCCCTTACAAATTCCACTAAATCTACTCTGCCTGTGCTCTGTAAATGGAACAACAAAGCCTGGATAACAGCACATCTGTTGACAACATGGTTTACTGAATATTTTAAGCCTACTGTTGAGACCTTCTGCTAGGAAAAAAAGATTCCTTTTAAATTATTACTGCTTATTGACAATGCACCTCGTCATCCAAGAGCTCTGATGGAGATGTACAATGAGATTGATGCTGTTTTCATGTCTGCCCACACAACATCCATTCTGCAGCCGATGGATCAAGCAGTAATTTCAACTCTCAGGTCTCATTATTTAAGAAACACATTTCGTAAGACCATAGCTGCCATAGATAGTGATTCCTCTGATAGATCTGGAGAACGTAAACTAAAAAAAGTTCTTTTTTTTGTTTGTTTGTTTGTTTTACGGTACACGGGCCTCTCACTGTTGTGGCCTCTCCCGTTGCGCAGCACAGGCTCCGGACGTGCAGGCTCAGCAGCCATGGCTTACGGGCCCAGCCGCCCCGCGGCATGTGGGATCTTCCCAGACCGGGGCACGAACCTGTGTCCCCTGCATCGGCAGGCGGACTCTCAACCACTGCGCCACCAGGGAAGCCCTAAAAAAAGTTTTGTAAGAGGTCAAAATATCAACATTAACAGGAGTTTGGAAGAAGTTGATTCCAACCCTCATGGATGACCTGGAGGGGTTCACAACTTCAGTGGAGAAAGTAACTACAGTTGGGGTGGAAATAGCACGAGAACTAGAATTAGAAGTGGAACCTGAGGATGTGACTGAATTGCTGCAATCTCCTGATAACACTTGAATGGATGAGGAGTTGCTTCTCATGGAAGCAAAGAAACAAAGAAAGTGGTTTCTTGAAATGGAATCTATTCCTGGTGAAGATGCTGTGTGAAGATTGTTGAAATGACAGCAAAGGATTTAGAATATTACATAAACTTATTTGGTAAAGCAGTGGCGGGGTTTGAGAGGATTGACTCCAATTTTGAAAGAAGTTCTGTGGGTAAAAGACTATCAAACCGCATTGGATGCTACAGAGAAATCTTTCATATAAGGAAGGGTCCATTAATGCAGCAAACTTCATTGTTGTCTTACTTTAAGAAATTGCCACCTTCGGCAACTACCGCCCTGACCAGTCAGCAGCCGTGAATGTTGGGGTAAGACCCTCTACCAGCTAAAAGATTACTGACTCACTGAAGGCTCAGATGATGGTGAGGATTTTTTAGCAATAAAGTATTTTTTTTTTTTTTTTTTTTTTGCGGTACACGGGCCTCTCACTGTTGTGGCCTCTCCCGTTGCGGAGCACAGGCTCCGGACGCGCAGGTTCAGCGGCCATGGCTCACGGGCCCAGCCGCTCCTCGGCACGTGGGATCTTCCCGGACCGGGGCACGAACCCGCGTCCCCTGCATTGGCAGGCGGACTCTCAACCACTGCGCAACAAGGGAAGCCCAGCAATAAATATTTTTAAATTAAGGCATGTACATTGTTTTTTTAGACATAATAATATTGCACACTTAATAGACTACAGTGTAGTGTGAACATAACTTTTATATATGTACTGGGAAACCAAAAATTTGGCGTCACTCGCTTTATTGCAGTATTTGCTTCATCGTGGTGGTCTGGAACCAAACCTACACTATCTGGAACCAAACCTACAGTTTCTACCATTCATCTTTCCACATGCTCATAACTTCCACTGGTCTTTCTGCTTTTCGTGTGGGAGGTATCATGCTTTCCAGCTGTCAGGCTAAGGCAACAGTTAAGACAGACTGCTTTTGAATGTCATCTCTACTTGACTCTGTGCTCTTGGACAAGGTACGGAATTGCTCTATGCTTCATTTTCCTCATTTGAAAATAGTAAGAGTACCTACCTCATAGGTTTGTTGTGAGATGAAGCATTTAACTCAGTGGCATAATAAGAGCTCAATAAATTCCAAACAGTATAATTCATGTTATTACGGCTTACTGTTTGTTCTAAGGTGACTTCCGCACACATATGTATAGATTTTATTAGGTTGAATGATGTGAAGTTGCCATTTTGGTATGTCAAAAACACCAGCTATTTCATATGGCTAAACCCAATAATAACTTACGGTTCCATTTCTTGTCTATAGAACCTTTAGTTATTTTGCTGACACATGTCACTACCCTAATTTAACATATAAGTGCACTTGAATTATCTTCCTTAACTCACGTTATTTTGTTGTTGTTCAATGAAATGGCAGAATAATACTGACCTTGGAGGGTCATGAGCTACTCATAAGGATGATAATGTCATCTGTGGAGATTTTTACGTCGGTTCAGTAGACATTTCTCATCGTGTCACCGGCAGGGTCTCACCTCTGCAGGATGTCGCAGTGTTGCTGGTCTGTGTTATTTGTGTCACTAGTGATAAGCTGAAACCAGATTCATCTGAGTCCTACGCTTAACTTCATCTTGCCCATGTTTCATACGTCTGGCCTCTTGAAGACCTTTTGCACGTTGAGGATATTTTCTTTTCCAATAATTTTAGGGGACAAGAGTATCACTATCTTCATTTTCTGAAGTTAAAAAAAATTGAATCATTTGTGAAATGGATCAAAAGCATAGCTCCCAGTTAGTGGCCCTGCAGAGAGCTGAATGGAGATCTTCAGAATTTCAAAGGTAAGGTGGGTTTTGATTGGTTTCATTTAAAACTCTCATTTTATGTAGTTAGATAAATAAAACTCTTAAAAGGTTGTCTGAAATAATGATAGCAGAATCAAAACAGGAATGGCTGTCTCCCAGCTTCCCCCATTTTTACTCTATTTCTAGGATTCTGTGGTTGCTCAAAAGCATTCTCTGCTTTAGAATCTTAAATCTAGCATAGTTCGTAATTGATACCATTTTCAGAGCGAACGAAACATGAATTTTACCAATACTCTGGCGAAGAACAAAAATATACGTTGTCACGTTTCACGACTGAAACATTTTTGTTGATCTTAAATCTTCTATGAGAATGAAACAACTACTCATGCGTGGATTTAGAACTTTCTTGTTCTGTTCTACTCATGTATTCGTGCACAGACTGACCTCCTTTATTTAGCCTTTAGTCATTTAAACAGCTTCTGGAATGAATGTGTGATCGTGCTACCTACCTTCTATAGCAGTCTTTTACGTGTGGTTTAAATGCCGTCTTTACTGAAGTCCTGGCTTTGTACCTGTGCTGTCTGAAGACCTTAGGCAGCTGTTGGGAATGCCGGGCTGAAATGATTTCTCTAGAGGCTTCAGCAGCATCAGGAATTCAGTTAGGCGAGCGATCAAAACTGACTGGGGCAAAAAGAGGCTCAGAGCTGATGCCTTTTATCCCCAAAGTGAAGGGTTTCTTCTGCTTTTCTGGAGGGATCTTGGCAGTATCTCTTCTGGCCTCTATTTGTTTGAGTATCAACTCAACTGTCTTGGTGCTTTGGAACCTGACTGGTCTGTCAGCTGAGTCCGCCTTCTCTCTTGTCAGTTTCAAAGAACATACCAGAAGCCAGAGATCTGAACTCTAAAGAGGCCCCTCGCTGCTTGATACCCACTCTAGCCCCTTCCTTTCCAGGCACTTCATGTTCAACGCACTCGGGTAGCAAAACGGGGCCCCAGCAGGCAGCATAGAATCCCTGTCATTTTTTCCAGAATCCTTGTTATTGAATCCTCTCACCCAGTTAAAATATTAAAGTCTTCCTGGGATTAGAGAATGAGGAGAAATGACTTCATGGTGCATACATTGAAGGGGTGGCTTGGGTGAATTCTGAGTTTAATGAGATAAAAAGAGTATCAATAAAAATTAAAGGAAACCCATTTATTTATTTTATTTTTTATATAAATTTATTTATTATTTATTTTTGGCTGTGTTGGGTCTTTGTTGCTGCGTGCGGCTTTGTCTAGTTGCGTGAGTGGGGGCTACTCTTCATTGCGGTGCGCAGGCTTCTCATTGCAGTGGCTTCTCTTGTTGTGGAGCTCGGGCTCTAGGCGTGTGCGCTTCAGTAGTTGTGGCTCGCAGGATCTAGAGTGCAGGCTCAGTAGTTGTGGTGCATAGGCTTAGTTGCTCCGTGGCATGTGGGATCTTCCTGGACCAGGGCTCGAACCTGTGTCCCCTGCAGAGGCAGGCGGATTCTTAACCACTGTGCCAACAGGGAAGCCCAGGAAACCCCTTTATTATGTCTGGTATTGGACTCCCCCCCCACTACTTTGATTATGTGTTTTTATAGAATGTGAATCAAATGGCAGCATTTAAGAAACCGAGATCACTTTTTAAATCTTGTCCGCCAAAGACTTGCCTAGGCAGGCCTTTGGTTTAGATGTTTGTAGGTGTGACTTGACCTCTGCACGTAGGTGTGCTGTCAGAACATTTGCTTTAGTTAATAGAGAGGATGAAGTAAAGCATGAGCTTCTCTCGTAGAATTCTTTTGTCTTTGAACTTAGGAATATGAGTCATCAGGAACGATACTCCCTCGTGTTGCGCAGTCTGCCTCCTGATGACACAACTCTAAGAACTGTCGGAATTGACTCGTGCCCGCTTTAAGGGTATGGGTTACAATGAATCTGACTAAAAATACCTGGATGATTGGTGATGTTTGTGAAAGTGTGTTTTCCGTCTACATTCGGAACAGATCAGAGCTGCCACCATGCAGATGCAGCGCTGCCCTGAAGGTCTTTATGGGGAGAGACTGACTGACGTGAGGTTCAGATGTGAGAGGGCTCTGGCCGCACCCGCTGTCACTTCCCTTAGTTCAGGACCGATCTGAAGGCTGAGACGTGTCTTTGCTCTTTGCTCCTTCACGTGGACCGTTCTTGAAGGTGTGTGGTCAGTAGGAAGAAAAGACTCCCATTTTCTCTTGGGAGTATCAGTCCTGAAACATTTCTTCATGACATTCAAGGAAGATGTGTTTGCTTTAATTTCTGTTCTAAAGAGAATTCTATTGTTGGTCCTTTAAAAAATGTGTTAGGAATACGTGTGTGTATGTGTGTGTGTGTGTGTGTGTGTGTGAGAGAGAGAGAGAGAGAGAGAGAATGTGATGGGGAGCGATATGGGGGTATGTAGAGAATGAAAGGGGGATTTGGAAGATTAAAGAATCATAACTCTTCCTCAGAATAGTTACAAATGTATATAATTTACCTGTATCAGAAATCATCTTATGACAAGTCGTTAGTTAACTAACATCTAGTTATCCCATACAAGTAACTTACGCGAGCTCAGAACCTATGAGCTTAGAATCCTGGCCCAGCAGACCAGAGAATCAATAACCAAAACGTGTTAATCTCATGCTCTCACAAAATGGTCCTCCCTAGGATCCTTCTACACAATGAGAGAATCCAATTTTTCAGTTGACCCTCTGTTTTCCAGCACGCCACTTTAGAGCTGTTAAAGATTTCGAAAATGATGTCTGTTATCACAGTATTTTCTCCCAGATCTCTGATGCTATTTACTGTCTCCCTGAAAGTTCAGAGAACAATCTGTTTTATTTTTTTCTGCATGTGTATTATGCTTTGCTCAAGTCATTGGTGAGGCTGTCATGTTTGCCCTGTAAAAGGACTTAACATATGATGGTGACACTACTGGTTTGGATTGGTTACTAGATTCAAGAGCTTGGCAGCTGATAAAGTTCCATTTCTAAAAATACAATATTATAAAAAAATCTTGCCAAAAGGTCCCCATCCTTTTTTTTTTTCATGCTTAGTAAACATTGTTTTATCTTAGTAAACATTTAACCTCTTCTTTTGTGAATTGTCTGTCCTTGTCTTTGGGCATTATTGTTTTAGGGTATTAACGTTTCTCTCGTCAATTCATAGGAGCTTTTTATATATTAATATCCTTAGTCCTTTGACTCCATTTTGGTGGAAATATTTTTCTAGAGTTCCTTTGCCTTCTAATTCTCTTTATATTATGTTTAACTTGCAAAATTTAATTAAAAAATTTAGTAAACAATCATGTATTTTCCAACTATGGTATAACTGTTAACTGTAAAATTGTTTTCAAATATGTTAATTTTTAGAAAACATGTTACGGCACAGTATTGGGTCATATTTTTGATCTGAAAATCAGAAAGTGGTAATTATGGCTGAAAAGGATGGTGAATGTGGCTGAAAAGGTAGGCTAGAGTCATGCTGGGGGCTTTGAATTCTCAGCTAAGGAGATCAATCTAGTATAGACCTGCTTCACATCAAATTGGATGCAATTGCGGATCACAATATAGTAAGGTATTGAATATGTTAATATTCTCTTTGGAGCATTGGAGTAGATTCCAAGCTACCTGGACACTGTCTTATAATTTCACTCTTTTTTTAAACCCTTATGGAAGTCCCTTTGTGGCAGATCTTCTTATGAATTAATCCATATCACATCTAAATCCATGATCACATCTGAAAGGCATACATTCGGAACAGATGTGAACTGAGTCGCTAGAACTCAAATTAGTACCCTGGAATTCTAAGGTAAATTCTCACCTTACAGCTCTCATCTTTATGATGCTCTCCGTGTGGTTCTAGCTTGGGGAATGGTATGGTTCCTGATCACAAACCACTTTCTTCCAGAGAACAGGGTAGCCTACTGGTTCAAGTCTGGCAAATTAGTTACTAGTTGGGAATTGTGAACAAGTTACCTGACTGTTTACATTCCTCAATTTTCTCACTTCTCAAGGGGAATAATAACAGGTCCTTACCTCATAGAGTTATTATGAAAATAAAATGAGAACTCACCATTCTCTAAAAAGTTCTTGGTGCATTACATGTATTTGCTAAATGTTAAGTATCATCACCATCAACATGCAGATGCCACGTCCTCCTTCCTTTTCCTCAGTTGATGGCATTCTAAGCCCGTCTTCCATGTGGTAGGTTTTAAGAGAATGGTGGTAATACCCAGAAAATTATGAGGACTTAACATTTTTAAGAGTGTAGTAATGAAGCAGTAGGCAAGAAGTTGCTGACAGATCTGGGCAATGATGCTTTAAAAGCCAATTTCAAAATGATCAAAGCTTCTTCCCATGGATGCTTCCCTGACGCACATGACATACACCGTTTGTGATATTCTAAAAGTTGGACCAAAAGAGATGAACAGGATTTGAGAATGTTAATCTCATTTTGGTCTTAATGATAAATGTTTATCAGTCTGTCTATGTATCTATCCACCTATCTAATGTGTATGTTATCACTATATATATATAGGTGTCACTATAGGTAATATATATGTATGTATGTATACACACGGTTGCGTGCACACACACACGTATAGTCTGTATTTGTATAATGTATATAGTGATGGAAGTTAGAGCTCTAAAAAGTCTTCGTAATTCCAGATTCTTGCTGAGCCTCTTGCTAAGAGCTGCTCTGCTAATTCATCCAGTGGGAGGACCTGGGGGGAGCCTCAGTGTGATAAATGCTGTTTACTCCAAGCTATGATGATGGGCTCCTTTCTTCATGGTAGACTGTAATGCATATCATCCACTGCCCAGCCTGCAATTCCAACTCAAAAGTGATTCTGTCTCAGGCCAGAAAGAAAACAGGACACATATATGTTCTTTTTTAAAAATTCTTTTCCATTATGGTTTATCCCAGGACATTAAATATAGTTCCCTGTGCTATAAGGTAGGAACTTGCTGTCCATCATTTTATATGTATTAGTTGGCATCTGCTAACCTCAAACTCCCAGTGCATTGCTCCCTGACCCCCAACGTACTCATTCTTAGGTTCACGAAAGAGAAAAAGACTTCTTGATGTAGTTGATTGTAGCTTGTCTCTTGAACATATAACCAATCTGCTGATACTTAATGACTTCAGATCGTGCAGGAGAAGAAAAGGAAACGAGCTAACATTTATTGAGTGGCCATTATGTGCTACATGCTGTTAACTCATTTGATTCTCTCATGAATCTGTTAGGCTGGTTTAATTACCCTTAACTGAGGCTCAAAGTCGTTGGTAAATAGGAGAGCTCCGATCTGAACCCCAGTTTAACTGATCCCCGAAATCATGCTCTTTCCAGGGCTATGCTGTCCGCTGACATATTAGATTCTGAATAAGGGAGGCCAGGAAAATTGTTGCGTTTTCTGTGTGTGACATTTCAAGTACTGGCCCTGGCTGGCCATGCGCAGGGAAGTCGGCAGGCGCTGCTGCTGACAGCATGAGCCTTGTGAAGTGGGTTCCCTCTCCCACGTAAGCTCCCCCCTCTCTCTGTTCTCTCCAGCTGCTCCCAGATTTGGGGGGCACAGCCTTGCTCTTCACGCCTCACCTCGGCCTTCTGGCTTCTAACCTGCCCTCTCCCTCCCACCAAAGTTTTAACATTCACTAGATTAGCTTTGTAACTGGTAAAGCCATATTGGTGACAACTGTTTACTTCACTTATTTATTTCTACTCCGATCTAGTGTTTGGAATATCCAGCTATAATTTGAGACATGTATCACCTCCTGAGAAAAGAGTCATCAATTAAGATGTCAGCCTTGTCAGGATTCCTGAGCACTGTGCTGATAGGTACTTGGAAATGATATAGTTAGAACATATGCTAAAACCTTCTGCCATGTAAATATGTTGCTCTTTAACGGAAAGTTTCCAGCATTCAATAGGCAGCCTTTTGCAATGATTTAGGTATTCTGTGTTGGATTTGGTCTTTCTTATTAAGATTTTTTTAATTAGAAAGGCAGGAGATGTGTAGATGAGCTTGAGGGTGTGATTGATGCAGACTCAAATTTTAGTCCCATCTCTCACTGCCTGAGTGCCCCCAGACAAGACACTTTCTAATTTTTTCTTTTTCGATTTTTTTTTGATGTGGACCATTTTTAAAGTCTTTATTGAATTTGTTACAATATTGCTCCTGTTGTTTATGTTTTGGGTTTTTGGCCACGAGGCATGTAGGGTCTGAGCTCCCCAACCAGGGATCGAACCCACACCCTCTGCACTGGAAAGCAAGGTCTTAACCACTGGACTGCCGGGGAAGTCGCTTACTTTACTTCTTAGAGCTCTGGTTACCCATCTATAAATTAGATGTGATACCTACCTTATGGGACTATTTATAACACCCAGTATGGTCCCTAGCACAGAGCTTTACTGAGAAAATATTAGTTCTTTGTGTCTTGGCCTGGAAGGCAATGCTTTTTTTTAAGTTCTTGCCTTCAGTGAACACATGTATATGTGGGAAAGACTGATTCAATAAGCCTTTCCTCTCCTAAAGACTGTATTTCCTTTGCAGTTCTGTATCTGTTCCATTTCAAATAAAGGTTTAAGCTCTCTCATTTCCCTGATACCTCTGCATGAAATAAGGCGTGAACTCAACATACAACAGCTTGTTGGGTGTATTCCATACATCTGTTCTGTGCAAGTGTTCTTCCTGCCGGATCTGGGGTGCAGGGAGCTGAGAGTCACATTTGCTAGTAGACTTAGCTATTGATGATTCAAGCACATTTATCAGGACGTAGGTGAAGCTTTTAAGTTTGTGCAGGAAGCTGAAATGAGTAATGTGACAGGTCAAGGCTTATAGCCATGGGAGATAACACTTCTCAGCTGTGTGGCGACTGTTTTCCATTTCAGATTCCTCTTCTCTCTTCTGTGATTCTGTGCTCCCTGCTACAGACTGGCCTTTCCCACCTGCCTGCCGTATTAAGTGAACTCAACAGTTTCTGCAAATGATGTTAATATGCCTAAACAAAGGTTAACCGTTCATGAGTACATGCCTAGCAAGGTTTCACCTTAAATTAATCAGCTCTTAGACACTCTCCAGTACCTAAAATTAAAGTTGACAACTCTTTTTTTAATTTTAATTCAACAGATATATATATATATCTCCAAGGCATACTTTTTAATGAAAAAGTAATTTTTTTAAAATTTGTTTATTTATTTAATTTTTGGCTGCATTGGGTCTTCACTGCTGCATGCGGGCTTTCTCTAGTTGCAGTGAGCAGCGGCTACTCTTTGTTGCGGGGCACAGGCTTCTCATTGTGGTGGCTTCTCTTGTTGCAGAGCACAGGCTCTAGGCCTGAGGGCTTCAGTAGTTGTGGCTCGCGGGCTCTAGAGCACAGGCTCAGTAGTTGTGGCGCACGGGCTTAGTTGCTCCGCGGCATGTGGGATCTTCCCGGACCAGGGCTCTAACCCGTGTCCCCTGCATTGGCAGGCGGATTCTTAACCACTGCGCTACCAGGGATGCCCGAAAAAGTAAATATTTTTAATCGCCCAATGAAGGAAGACTTTTCTCTTTATAGAAATATATGTTTAAAAAAGGATGATGTAATACTCTGGTTTCTCTTCATAACCAATAAATCTTTCTCCTTTTACTAAAAAAAAAAAAAAAGGATGATGTGTACTTTTTCTAAATCATCTCATGAGACCAATTAATTGGAGTAATCAGAGCTTTTAAATTATTTCTAATTTTGTACTGTTATTGGTGTTCCAAAGGAGAATGTTCCCCAGCACAGTTTACAATTGTGTTTGCTTTTTGTCCTAATTCAACCATCGAAAATCTGAGATACATCATTTGTTAAAATCAGGAAATAATAGGGAACTGAAGAATGCTAACTTTTTTTTTTTTTTTTTTTTTGGCTGCACCGTGCGTGTTGTGGGATCTTAGCTCCCCGACCAGGGATCAAACCGGGGCCCTCGGCAGTGAAAGCACCGAGTCCTAACCATTGAACCACCAGGGAATTCCTGAATGATTACTTTTTATTTTTTATGTTTCTTTTCTAGCTGTCATTGTTGCTACCCATCAACAGCTAGCACCACATTTTCTGCTGGGTTAAAGTCTAATGATAAAGCTGTGTTTTTATTTTCCCAAGCACTTCGTTATAGACAGAAATAAGCTGAAATAATGTGACCGTGTACTAATAATGTGGACTTCTGGAGATAATCAGTACCAGCATGAAACCCCTGCAACGTAATTTGAGGAAGCACGAAGTGTTGCACAAAATGAGAAAGAGTATTTAGAAGTTGTATATGCTTCCTGTTACTTTATTTTATTGATTTTTTTTAGGCCATCCTTATGAAATGGGCAGAGAAGCTCTTCTTGATATAACTTTATAGACAAATGGAAGCTCAATTTATATGACTTACATAAGTCCCATAATTGACCTTCCTGTAACTAGAGCCCAGACCTTGGTCCAGTGCTTTGTTCCACTATCCCACTATCCAACTCATTTAAGAGACCACATGCCACCATTCATGTCATTTCCCTGTGAGGAGCAGGCACGGCCTCTTCCTTGGTGGCCTGGACATTAAACGTGAATGGATAGAATCTGTAACTAAGTATAGAGAAACTAACACCAGTTCACCAATGAACACGAACCATTCTCTGTGTGTCTCTGCTTTTCCCTTCTCTAAGAGCACCTGGGTCTGGACTCATCACACCTTGTTTTTTATCCTTTCGGAACCAAGATGGAGACAGACTGGTCTGTGCCTATCACTTGTGGTGATGCCAGTAGGTTTACTCATTATGTTTACCAGGCTCGAGCTCTTAAGATGAGTCTCTATGGAAGTAAATTGCTCATTTTAGGGATTGTCTAGTGCTGTGATCAGACATAATCAAGGATGGTGGAAGATTCTAAAAGAAAGTTATAATGATGTGTTTATTGGAAAACGAAGACAGAAAAACCTGAAATAAATCTTGTTCTGTTGTTCAATGGCAATCTTGGGAACAGTATGGAAAGTGAGCCATGAATAGTGGTGCTTATGGAGCAAAGGTCCACTGTCTACCTTCTAACTGTTGAACTTAGTAATTTAGTTTTGTGGAGCTTGGTTGTTTTGTTTCAGTGATGACACACACTTCCTATGGGTGTTGGGGCCTTTCCTTCCCAATATGGGAGTTGTCTGCTTAGAGCATTGGTGGTGAGGAATTATCATAGAGGGGCTCAAAGTATTATTAGAGAACTTCCTTCTAGGTCTTTGGCTCTAGAAACCCCAAGGGCAGTATTCTGTCTTCTTTTTTTTCTTTTGTAAATATAGGTAACCTTGAAAAATACACTGAGTAGTTAGCGTCTATTTCCATAGCTCTGGCCTGGAAATTTCTTACAGGCTGGAGCGGCTTCTTAGACCGGTTGCTAAGCAACCAAGAGGAGTTCACAAGCTTTGTCACAAGCCAGCAATCAAATGAGAGACAATATTTTCTTTTGATTATGTTTTTTTTTTTTTGTCAGCTCTTGTTTTTGGTATTGTGTATTTACATCCTTTGGGGAGTATATATTTATAGAAATGTCTTTTACAAAGACACTTTATTTGTTGAAGGCATTTTGGGTTGATCTTTTTAGATAAAAAGGTGACCAGTAGGTGTTGAAATTAGGCCTTGAAGCAGATGAAGTTGTTTTATAAAACGTGGTGGAGTCACACATACTGCTTTAGCCACTCTTTTATTAAGAAAACATACAGGTAGCTTTCCATTCTGCTACTTCTGGTTTTTATTTATTGTGCACGTCTCTGACATAAACCAGTGGCTTTGAATCTGCGGTACCTCCAGCTCTTTTGTCTTTGGAAGTCGTCTCTGAATAGAAGATCATTTAAACCTTTGTAATCAGGACTTATTCTGACTTAAATTTTTGGAGCCATCTTTTATGCAAATTCTTATTTTTTTAATGTATTTTATTTATTTATTTTGGCTGTGTTGGGTCTTCGTTGCTGCGTGTGGGCTTTCTCTAGTTGTGGTGAGCGGGGGCTACTCTTGGTTGCGGTGTGCGGGCTTCTCACTGAGGTGGCTTCTTTTGTTGTGGAGCACGGGCTCTAGGTGCACGGGCTTCAGTAGTTGCAGCATGCAGGCTCGGTAGTTGTGGCTCACGGGCTCTAGAATGCAGGCTCAGTAGTCGTGGCACATGGGCTGAGTTGCTCCGTGGCATGTGGGATCTTCCCGGACCAGGGCTCGAACCCGTGTCTCCTGCATTGGCAGGCGTATTCTCAACCACTGCGCTACCAGGGAAGCCCATAAATCCTTCTTTTTAAAACATATTTGTATCCTTTTTTAAATTGAAATTTAGTTGACTTACAGTATTATATTAGTTTCAGGTGTACAACAGTGATTTGATATTTTTATACGTTATGAAATGATTACCACAGTAAGTCTAGAAGCCATTTGTCACCATTCAAAGTTATTACAATATTATTGACTATATTCCTTATCATGTACATTACATGCCCATGACTTATTTATTCTAAAACTGGAAGTTTGTGCCTCTTAACCCCCTTCACCTATTTGCCCATTCCCCCATCCTCACCCCCATTGTAAATCCTTGACCTTTACAGATTTTGTCTTTCAAACACTAACGAGTCAGCTTTTAAACAAATGCTTGGGTAAATGCTTATAACTGATGTTTATATTTTTAATTATATATTGATGTTGATTCAGTGCGGCTGAGGAGTGTGCCGCCGAATAGTAGTCTTACAGGTAGAGAAGAGGAGGTAGGGAGACTGAAATGATACAGATCTTCTGCCACTGTTCCAAGGGAGGAAATGGTGGATTGTAGAAACTGCATATCAATGAGCATGATATTGACATCTGGCCAAATAGCAGCTTGGGTTATTGAACTAATAGCTGTGATGACTACGAAGAACTGGCAATAATTAGGAGCCAAAATGATTTCAGTGGGAAAAACTCATGTGAAATTAAACCTGTTTCCTTTCTGATGATTTTACTATGTGGGTGATTCATGTAAATCTATAGCCACGGGATACGGATTTTAGTAACATGTTTGATGAAATTTCTTATGATAATCAACATTTCATTACTGCAATCCCTTGCTTTTATGCTTGAAAATAGCACTTAGCAATTTTTTTTTCTGCAGATGGCTATGTAAATTATTTGAAGAAATGAAACAACATTAAAACTGATATAAATGTTTTTGAAATGCAGAGATATAACATTTGCATATAAACATTATCATTTGCATTTTCGCCTTGTAATTTGGCTTACTATGGGAAAAAATTGTTTTTTATTTTTTACAGTCAGTATGGAGTGTTTTATTGCATGAGGCCACGCTCATGTTTTAGGACAGAGCAATTCAAAGCATTTAGGATGAGCTTTACCACTCATGCCCTCCCAAAGCAAGTGGGGTTCTAGCTCAGGCCTTTGTCACTGCTGCGGTTTTGTGTATGAAGTGTCAGTGTACCAGTGACTATTGGAAAAAGGACTGATACCTTGTCTTAGTTCTTTGTAGAAGTGAACTATTTTTATAAATCAAACCATACAACAGTAGTTAAGAATGCGAATTTCTTTCATTTCTTCAACCCACAAGCACTTGCTGAGTGGTGCCCTTCGCTGGTTTGAAGATAGATGCTTTCTTGTTACATCTGAACTCTCAAACTGACCTTTTTTTAGGCTTTTCTGGCCAACTGATGAAGCCTATGAACCTCTTCTCGGAAAAAAGATTTTAAATACGTAAAATAAAATATATGAGAAGTTAGTTATATTAGAATAGTTACCAAAGATTAAAAATTGTGATTAAGTAATAGATGTACTTACTAATGCATTAAGTAATAAAATCTAGCAGAGTTTAATATCAGCTATATTTTTGAAATCATGAGTTTAAGCAATATCATGAGATATCTGCCTGACTATAGTATGTGATAGGAAAGTAATCGTTATTTCTATTGGTGATAGTTGCAGGTACTGTTAATACCCTGTGGTTTGTATCATGCCTATATTTATAATGCAAGGAGATGCCAGATTTCAGTTAGATGTTCCTGAAAATAAAAATGTACTTTTCCCCATTCCTGAATCCATAGACCCATGATGGGGGTGGGGGGGCAGGGTGTCCATATACCCCAATTAAAAAAACCCTGTTTACATGTTCACCATTAATTGTATCACAAAAGTAGTTGTCTTAAAAACAAAGTAAAATATAATAGTAATATAAGATTATGATATATTCTTTCTAGATGGTAAACTCACTGAGATTAAAATCCTTGGGGATATTCCAGTTGATGTGTATAGCTCAAACTATATTAAACATGTGTAACAGTAGCGGCAAATGAGTTTCAAACATGTATATTGCCCATGTGGCCTAATTATCAATAGGCAGATTTTTACAGAAGATGCCACATGCTTGGGCCCTCTGCCAGTCTTCCATTATATTGTTGAAGGAGCATAAGAAATAAAGCCGTAATTTAAATGGAGAAGTTTCATCTCCATAGCCTGTAAGAGGGAAAGTGCCCACCTCATTAGTGAATAATGCCAGTAGTCATATTGGAAATCTTTTGTATTCAGTACAAATATTAGCACTGATTTCCATAGCCTGTAAGAGGGAAAGTGCCCACCTCATTAGTGAATAATGCCAGTAGTCATATTGGAAATCTTTTGTATTCAGTACAAATATTAACACTGATTTCCTAGGTATTTGTAAGTTAATACATACATAACACTTAGAGTCATGCCTGACACATAGTAAGCCCTGTATTAGTGCTATTATTACTATTCCAGCATAACTTATTACTGCTGAGTTCTACAAAGTTGTTGTGGAGGCTTTATTTCTTATTTCAAAGAACTGTATTTAGAGAAAGAGAAATATCGTATGATATCCCTTATATGTGGAATCTAAAAAGAAAGGATACAAATGAACATATTTACAAAACAGAAACAGACTCACAGACTTAGAGAACGAAGTTATGGTTACCAGGGGGGAAGGATGGGAGGAAGGGATAGTCAGGGAGTTTGGGATCGACATGTACACACTGTTATATTTAAAATGGATAACCAACAAGGACCTATTGTATAGCACAGAGAACTCTGCTCAATATTATGTGGCAGCCTGGATGGGAGAGGAGTTTGGGGGAGAATGGATACATGCATATGTATGTCTGAGTCCCTTTGCTGTGTGTCTGAAACTATCACAACATTGTTAATCGGCTATACTCCAGTATAAAATAAAAAGTTAAAAAAAAAGAACTGTATTTACATATACGACAGTGATCACTTAGGGTCTTATCAGCCCTTGATTGTGGCTTACTTAACTTATTTTTTTGAATAGATAATACATGAATGTAAAACTTAAAGATACAAAAGTGAATATGTAGTGAAAAGTAAATCCTTTTTGCTTTCTTTTACCCCAGTCACCCCATTCCCCTTCTCATAGCAATGTGATATATATATATATATATATATATATATATATATATGTAATAGATTCATCTTTGAAGGGAGATTTTATGTATATACAGGTTCATGTACACATACTTATAGTCTTTTAAATACAGAAATGGTTGCATGCGACACACCTGTACTTCACCCTAAGCATATCAATAAATACTATATCTTTGAGATTGCTCCATATAGAGTTGCCTTGTCTTTGTAAATAAACTTTTAATTTTAGAATAATGTTACACTGACTGAAAAGTTGCAAAGATAGTACCGCGTTCCCATATTCTCCACACCCCATTTCTCCTACTCCAAACATCTTACATGACTGGGATACATATGTCATATCTAAGGAACTGGCACTGTTACTTTATTATTAACTAAATTCCACACTCCATTCAGATTTCACTCATTTTCCCTAATGTCCCCTTTTCTGTTTCAGGATCCATGTTATATTTAGTCATCATGTCTCTTAAAGCTTCCCCTAGCCTGTGATGGTTTCTCAGATTTTCCTTGTTTTTGACAACCTTGACAGCTCTGAGGAATGCTGGTTAGGTAGTTTTGGGAACGTCCTTCTGTTGAGTTTGTCTTGTGTTTTTCTCACGGTGAGACTGGAGTTACAGGCTTGGGGGAGCATGGCCGCAAAGGTGAGGAGCCTTTCTCATCACCAGTATCAAGAGTACATGCTATAGGGGCTTCCCTGGTGGCGCAGTGGTTGAGAGTCCGCCTGCTGATGAAGGGGACACGGGTTCGTGCCCCGGTCCAGGAAGATCCCACATGCGGCTGGGCCCGTGAGCCATGGCCGCTGAGCCTGCGCATCCGGAGCCTGTGCTCTGCAACGGGAGAGGCCACAACAGTGAGAGGCCCGCGTACCGCAAAAAAACAAAAAAAGAGTACATGCTATAGACGTGGCTTATCAGTGGTGGTGCTAACCTTGGTCCTTTGAACAAGATAGTGTCTGCCAGGTTTTGCCCTATAAACTTACTCTTTCCTCCTTATCCATACTCCACTTTTTGGAAACAAGTCCCTAACTGCAGCCCACCCTCAAGTGGGCCGAAGTTCCACTTTCTTGGGAGGAGGATGGCGTGTGTGTGTATGTTTAATGACTTTACAATAGCCCCTTGGACTTTGGCATGTAAAAGTCTGTTTTGGGCTTCTGTTCATTCTCTCCAGAATAAAAATTAGATCTAGAGTTCTAAAAGCTACACCCCAAAATCTATCCTTTCCCTCCTTATGTATTTCTTATTTGGGGACACCTGTCTTTTATTGCCCCGAGACTGCTTTTTGTCTGACTGTTTATAATTTCCTAGTTTTTTTGGTTACGCTTGTACAGAGAGCTGAAATTAAAGTAGACCATGTACTACATTATTGGTTCTGTTGATATTCATAGATGATAATTGCTAAGCTACTTACCTGACAACAAATTATTTGCTGCAAGTGACCAAATAAGCAGTTCTTCATAGAGGCACATTTTTTAAAAAAGTAAATTTATTTATTTAGTTAGTTAGTTTTGGCTGCGCTGGGTCTTCGTAGCTGCGTGGTTTTTCTCTAGCTGCAGCGAGCAGGGGCTACTTTTCATTGCAGTGTGCGGTCTTCTCCCTGCGGTGGCCTCTCCCGTTGCAGAGCGTGTGCTTCAGGCACGTGGGCTTCAGTAGTTGTGGCGCACGGGCTTCAGTAGTTGTGGCACGCAGGCTCAGCAGCTGCGGCTCATGGGCTCCAGAGCGCAGGCTCAGCAGTTGTGGTGCACGGGCTCAGCTGCTCCGCGGATGTGGGATCCTCCCGGACCAGGGCTCGAGCCCGTGTCCCCTGCATTGGCAGGCGGACTTCCAATCACTGTGCCGCCAGGGAAGCCTTAGAGCCACATGTTTGAAATCACTAATATCTAGGGATGCTGCTGTCTTATGAAAGTTTATGTGTAACTTTGAAACAAAACTTCAGTAGGGACTCATATTTGGGGGGCTCTTTATTCAGTTAGCAGTTGTTTACTGAGCTGCCATTGCTGAGTGCTGAGTACATAAATCAGGTGCCTGACGTAAGGCAGATCATGTTTCTAGTGGGAGATACAGACAGACAATAAACACATTAAAAATTAATGGAAAAGATCATTTTAGAGAGTGATAAGTGCTTTAAAGACAATAAACAGGGTGAAGTGCTAGCACATTACTTGGTCCTGGTGGTTGCGTAGGGGCCACTTTGACTTTGTGGCCAGTGAAGTCCTCAGGAGAAGGCAGTTGAACTGAAACCTCACTGTGCAGGAGGACCAGACATTTAAAACCTGGAGTTGGGAGGGGCTTGATGAGTTCTTGAAATAAAAAGAAGGCCAGAGTGGGATAAGTGAGGACAAGAGATAAGACAAGTGGGATAAGATAAGACAAGTGGGATAAGAGAAGGGGCTGTAGAGGTAGACAATGCTTCACAGGCAGAGTTACCTTTTTGGGGAGGTCTCTGGATGGTTTTAAGCAGAAGAGTGACAAGATCTGATATCTGTGTTTTAAAAGAACCTTCCAGTTGTTATGTGGAAAATGGATGTTAGGGGAGAGAAGTGGAAGCAAGAATAGTATGAGTCAGGAGACCATTGTAAGAGTCCACGTGAGAGATGGATGGTGGCTTGGACTAGCAGTCAGATGGACAGAAGTAGATAGATTGGGAAATATTGGGGGGACAGGACTGCCAGAATTTGTAGCTGAATTGGATTAAATTACCACAGCAGATGTGAATCAACAAGAAAGATAAGATGATGATGCCATATAAACTGCCTCAAATACAGATCTTTTCATGCAAGACTAATGCTTTAAAAGAAGAGTGGCGTCAAAGATGCACATTGGTGCACTAGGCATACGTTAGGGAGCCATGTCCACTATAACTTAATTCACACATCAGTAACAGAAGAGCAAACTTGCTTAGCAAGTTAATGCGCTCTTCATTTTTATTATCTAATAACTCTGTCATAACCACCAAGCCTACAACAACAATAAGAGTTTGTCTTTAGGGGTTAATAACAGACTGGGGGAGTTAATCATCTCATTTACTTGGTCATTTCCCCTCAGGAAATTCTCATCTTAGTAATAATATTTTTTGATGTAATGTTTACTGTGAATCGCTTTTATGTCATAATGATTGTAATGTTCAGCAGAGCAGAGCACATTTCAATCATATATTGATGTTTCACTTTGGAATCATGGAGAAAATATATCATTTTTGTAGCTATTACGTGTAAAATGCCTTTTGATAAAGGGTTTTGCAAAGCTTTCTTTGGAATGAGTAACTAAATGTAGTCACAGTTTTGACGTTTTGACTTTTGTATCAAAGGTAGAAATTCATTTTGTGAGGACTTGGGATTTAATATTATAATATTTGGTTTGTTTTAAATTTTCAAGGTATTTTTATTTTTGCTGTGTAAAGAAAACATTACTGTTAATGTAATAAAAACCTCATTAGTCTCAGTTTAGTATTTTGGGGTAAAGTAGGCAAGATAAGGATGAGTTATTTTTGAATTCTAGAAATAAGGGTTTGCTAAGGAACTGATGCGGTAAAGAGAAGGGAAATATTTGTGTTTTTAATAAACTTTTTAAAAACTGAAGTATAGTTGATTTGCAACATTGTGTTAGTTTCAGGTGTACAGCAAAGTGATTCAGATGTATATATATATATACACATATATATATATTATTTTCCATTATAGGTTATTACAAGATATTGAATATAGTTCCCTATGCTATACAGTAACTCCTTGTTGCTTATCTATTTCTTATATAGTAGCTTGTATCTGTTAATCCCATACTCCTAATTTAAACCTCGCCTCTCCCTTTTCCTTTTGGTAACCATAAGTTTGTTTTATACGTCTCTGAGTCTGTTTCTGTTTTGTAAATAAGTTCGTTTGTACTGTTTTTTACATTCCACGTATAAGTGATATCATATGGTATTTGTCTTTCTCTGTCTGACCTATTTCACTTAGCATAATGCCCTTCAAGTCCATCCATGTTGCTGCAATTGGAAAAATTTCATTCTTTTTTTACGGCTGAATAGTATTCCATTGTATACACATACAACATCTTCTTTATCCATTCATCTGTCGATGGACACTTAGGTTGCTTCCATGTCCTGGCCATTGTAAATAGTGCTGCCATGAACATTGGAGTGTTAATAAACTTTCAAAAAGTACTGCATAAGTAGATGGATGTCACTGAAATTAAACAGGTGGGTGGTGGTGGTGTGCAAACTGTCTGTTGGTTCTTGTCTGTTAATTAGGGCAGGTGTAGCTGTACTTTAATTTGATAATACATAGTGAATTTATGTTACAGTGTACCAGATAGCCCTGTATCACTGGGTATATTTTTTTGTTTTTGTTTTAAGAATAAGATACTATAAGTTGAAATGGGTTTCCCTATGAAAATGTAAGTTAGTATCAAACAAGGAATTCTGTCCAAGTTTGTTACTTGGAATGTAATTAACTCTGTGTGTCAAATATTCTTTAGTATAATCTCACTGAAAGTTTTAGAAGTGTTTTAGTGAGCAAAGTCCAGAAGTAGGAAGTAAGCTTTGTGAGCTACTTTAAAAATATATACTTTAAGAATTATGAAAATAAAGAAGAAATATTAAAATTGCTTCAGTTGGTATACCAAAAGAATGTTTTGGTATTTCATCTGGTTATTCTTTTTTTTTAAATTAATTTTTATTGGAGTATAGTTGATTTACAATGTTGTGTTAGTTTCAGGTGTACAGCAAAATGATTCAGTTATACGTATACATATATCCACTCTTTTTTAGATTCTGCTCCCATATAGGTCATTACAGAGTATTGAGTAGAGTTCCCTGTGCTATACAGCAGGTTCTTATTTGTTATCTATTTTATACATAGTAGTATATGTCAATCCCAACCTCCCAGTTTATCCCCCTTGCCCCGTTCATCTGGTTATTCTTCAGAAAGAATCGTGGTTCTGATAGCCCAAGGCGATTCTATTCTCAAAGTGACACACAATAAAAAATAAAACCAAACTATAAGTTGCCATTATGAATTATGTTGCTCCTTTTAAATCTACTTGAACAAAGAGGAAAGCTCTGGAGAAGGTGGCGTGGTAGGTATGAAGATGATCATGGAGCAATCTTTTCCGAAAGAATTTAAATCTAGTTGTGGAGGGAGAGTCCTGATTATGTTCCCTTGAGCTCTTCGTGTCTGTGCCTGGAAGGGTGACTGCACCGTGCCAGGAGAGCATGCAGTAGGCAGACTAGGTCCAGCCATGGGAAATTCCATAAAATCTGGCATTTGAACTGACTTTTGAGGGAGCTGTAGAATTTCAGCAAGTGGAAATGACAGGGTGCAAGAGCTTTGAGGAAAGCGACGGAGGTGGGAAGTGACAGCACCTCTTCTGGCTCTGCTGTTATAGGCAGGGATCATGTCTGTCACTTTCCTGGTCACTGGTCAACAGCTTACAAAGTGCCCTGAGCAGAGAGGCTGCTGAACAAATACAGTCGCGTGGATGCGCAGTGTATCTTTACACTGACGGTATACAGATTACTAATGTGTATTTGAATCAGTTAAGGTAATATAATCACATAAACTATATTCACATTATGATGTCTTAGCACTCTGTTCTATTCACTTTACATCATCTCATTTGCAATGCCTGATTTGATTGCTGCAAGGCAGAAGGGGAAAGAACATATTTGATAGGGAAAAGAAGTCAAAAGAATTTCTCTAGATAAGTGTTGATAGATATCTCTGAGATGAGTTTTTGGTTTCTAATCTCTTGCTCTGGAAGTCTGCAGAAGGATGGTTGTTTTAATGTTTCTATTTTCCAATATTTGGGGGCTCGCTTTAGTGGAGAGGAATGCTAAGAATTTTAAATGAAGACATTTAAATGGCTGTATTTTTTTAATCAGAAAAATTCCACATTCAGAGTAAATCCTTTTGTATGACATGGAGTCAATTTTTAAAAAATTTATATAGTGTTTTTAAAAAATAATTTACGGGTGTAAAAAACTTGGTTTCTTATATATCTGATTTTTGTTTTGTGTTTCTAGTCTCCTGGTCTACTAGGAGTCTATACATGAACAGTTGATTTAATGCCACTATTTTCTTATATTTGGGGCTCACTTCAGTGGTAGGAATCCTAATGAGATTTTTAAAAAAGTTTTTTAATTTAATTTTATTTATTTTTTTATACAGCAGGTTCTTATTAGTCATCAATTTTATACAGATTTTTATTTCTATTATTTTTGTATTTATTTTTAACATTTTTATGGGAGTATAATTGCTTTACAATGGTGTGTTAGTTTCTGTTTTATAACAAAGTGAATCACTATACATATATCCCCATACCTCCTCCATCTTGCGTCTCCCTCCCACCCTCCCTACCCCACCCCTCTAGGTGGTCACACAGCACCGAGCTGATCTCCCTGTGCTATGCAGCTGCTTCCCAATAGCTAGCTATTTCACATTTGGTGGTGTATATAAGTCCATGCTGCTCTCTCACTTCGTCCCAGCTTACTCTTCCCCCTCCCTGTGTCCTCAGGTCCATTCTCTACTTCTGTGTCTTTATTCCTGTCCTGCCCCTAGGTTCTTCAGAGCCATTTTTCTTTTTTTTTTAGATTTTTTTTTTTAGATTCCATATATGTGTTTTTCTCTTTCTGACTTACTTCACTCTGTATGACAGACTCTAGGTCCATCCACCTCACTACAAATAACTCAATTTTGTTTCATTTTATGGCTGAGTAATATTCCATTGTATATATGTACCACATCTTCTTATCCATTCATCTGTTGATGGACACTTAGGTTGCTTCCATGTCCTGGCTATTGTAAATGGAGCTGCAGTGAACATTGTGGTACATGACTCTTTCTGAATTATGGTTTTCTCAGGGTATATGCCCAGTAGTGGGATTCCTGGGTCGTATGGTAGTTCTAGTTTTTTAAGGAACCTCCATACTGTTCTCCATAGTGGCTGTATCAATTTACATTCCCACCAACAGTGCAAGAGGGTTCCCTTTTCTCCACACCCTCTCCAGCATTTATTGTTTGTAGATTTTTTGATGATGGCCATTCTGACTGGTGTGAGGTGATACCTCATTGTAGTTTTGATTTGCATTTCTCTAATGATTAGTGATGTTGAGCATCCTTTCATGTGTTTGTTGTCAATCTATATATCTTCTTTGGAGACACGTCTGTTTAGGTCTTCTGCCCATTTTTGTATTGGGTTGTTTGTTTTTTTGATATCTAGCTGCATGAGCTGCTTGTAGATTTTGGAGATTAGTCCTTTGTCAGTTGCTTCATTTGCAAATATTTTCTCCCATTCTGAGGGCTGTCTTTTGTCTTGTTTATGGTTTCCTTTGCTGTGTGAAAGCTTTTAAGTTTCATTAGGTCCCATTTGTTTATTTTTGTTTTTATTTCCATTACTCAAGGAGGTGGGTCAAAAAGGATCTTGCTGTGATTTATGTCATAGTGTTCTGCCTATGTTTTCCTCTAAGAGTTTTATAGTCTTCGGTCTTACATTTAGGTCTTTTATCCATTTTGAGTTTATTTTTGTGTCTGTTGTTAGGGAGTGTGCTAATTTCATTCTTTTACATGTAGCTGTCCAGTTTTCCCAGCACCACTTATGGAAGAGGCTGTCTTTTCTCCATTGTGTATTCTTGCCTCCTTTATGAAAAATAAGGTGACCATATGTGCGTGGGTTTATCTCTGGGCTTTCTATCCTGTTCCATTGATCTGTATTTCTCTTTTTGTGCCAGTACCATACTCTCTTGATTACTGTGGCTTTGTAGTATAGTCTGAATTCAGGGAGCCTGATTCCTCCAGCTCCATTTTTCTGTCTCAAGATTGCTTTGGCTATTTGGGGTCTTTTGTGTTTCCATACAAATTGTGAAATTTTTTGTTCTGGTTCTGTGAAAAATGCCATTGGTAGTTTGATAGGCGTTACATTGAATCTGTAGATTGCTTTGGGTAGTAGAGTCATTTTCACAATGTTGATTTTTCCAATCCAAGAACATGGTATATCTCTCCATCTGTTTGTATCATCTTTAATTTCTGTCATCAATGTCTTATAGTTTTCTGCATACAGGTCTTTTGTCTCCTGAGGTAGGTTTATTCCTAGGTATTTTATTCTTTTTGTTGTAGTGATAAATGGGAGTGTTTCCTTAATTTCTCTCTCAGATTTTTCATCATTAGTGTATAGGAATGCAAGAGATTTCTGTACATTAATTTTGTATCTTACTGCTTTACCAAATTCATTGATTAGCTCTAGTAGTTATCTGGTAGCATCTTTAGGGCTCTCTATGTATAGTATCATGTCATCTGCAAACAGTGACAGGTTTGCTTCCTCTTTTCCGATTTTGATTCCTTTTATTTATTTTTCTTCTCTGACTGCTGTGGCTAAAATTTCCGAAACTATGTTGAATAATAGTGGTGAGAGTGGACAACCTTGTCTTGTTCCTGATCTTAGTGGAAATGTTTTCAGTTTTTCACCCTTGAGGATGATGTTGGCTGTGGGTTTGTCATATATGACCTTTATTATGTTGAGGAAAGTTCCCTCTATGCCTACTTTCTGGAGGGTTTTTATCATAAATGGGTGTTGAATTTTGTCAAAAGCTTTTTCTGCATCTATTGAGATGATCATATGGTTTTTATTCTTCAATTTCTTATTATGGTGTATCACATTGATTGATTTGCGTATATTGAAGAATCCTTGCATTCCTGGAATAAACCCCACTTGATCATGGTGTATGATCCTTTTAATGTGTTGTTGGATTCTGTTTGCTAGTATTTTGTTGAGGAATTTTGCATCTATGTTCATCAGTGATATTGGCCTGTAGTTTTCTTTCTTTGTGACATCTTTGTCTGGTTTTGGTATCAGGGTGATGGTGGCCTCGTACAATGAGTTTAGGAGTGTTCCTCCCTCTGCTATATTTTGGAAGAGTTTGAGAAGGATAGGTGTTAGCTCTTTTCTAAATGTTTGATAGAATTCGCCTGTGAAGCCATCTGGTCCTGGCATTATGTTTGTTGGAAGATTTTTAATCACAGTTTCTATTTCAGTGCTTGTGATTGGTCTGTTTATGTTTTCTATTTCTTCCTGGTTCAGTCTCAGAAGGTTGTGCTTTTCTAAGAATTTGTCCATTTCTTCCAGGTTGTCCATTTTATTGGCATATAGTTGCTTGTAGTACTCTCTCATGATTCTTTGTATTTCTGCAGTGTCAGCTGTTACTTACTCCTTTTTCATTTGTAATTTTGTTGATTTGAGTCTTCACTCTATTTTTCTTGATGAGTCTGGCTAATGGTTTATCAATTTTGTTTATCTTCTCAAAGAACCAGCTTTTACTTTGATTGATGTTTGCTATTGTTTCCTTCATTTCTTTTTCATTTATTTCTGACCTGATCTTCATGATTTCTTTTTTCCTGCTAATTTTGGGGATTTTTTGTTCTTCTTTCTCCAATTGCTTTAGGTGTAAGGTTAGGTTGTTTATTTGAGATGCTTCTTGTTCCTGAGGTAGGATTGTATTGCTACCAACTTCCCTCTTAGAACGGCTTTTGCTGCATCCCATAGGTTTTGGGTCGCTGTGTTTTCATTGTCATTTGTTTCTAGGTATTTATTTATTCATTTAATTTTTTGCGGTACGCGGGCCTCTCACTGTTGTGGCCTCTCCTATTGTGGAGCACAGGCTCTGGATGCGCAGGCTCAGTGGCCATGGCTCACGGGCCCAACTGCTCTGCAGCATGTGGGATCTTCCCAGACCGGGGCACGAACCCGTGTCCCCTGCATTGGCAGGCAGACTCTCAACCACTGCACCACCAGGGAAGCCCCGTTTCTAGGTAGTTTTTGATTTCGTCTTTGATCTCTTCAGTGATCTCTTGGTTATTAGGTAGTGTATTGTTTAGCCTCCATGTGTTTGTATGTTTTGCAGATTTTTTTCCTGTAATTGATATCTAGTCTCATAGCATTGTGGTCAGAAAAGATACTTGATACGATTTCAATTTTCTTGAATTTACCAAGGCTTGATTTGTGACCTGCCATATGATCTATCCTGAAGAATGTTCCGTGAGCACTTGAGAAGAAAGTGTATTCTGTTGTTTTTGGATGGAATGTCCTATAAATATCAATTAAGTCCATCCTGTTTAATGTATCATTTAAAGCTTGTGTTTCCTTATTTATTTTCATTTTGGATGATCTGTCCATTGGTGAACATAGGGTGTTAATGTCCCCTGCTATGATTGTGTCACTGTCGATTTCCCCTTTTATGGCTGTTAGCATTTGCCGTATGTATTGAGGTGCTCCTATGTTGGGTGCATAAATATTTGCAATTGTTATATCTTCTTCTTGGATCGATCCCTTGATCATTATGTAGTGTCCTTCTTTGTCTCTTGTAATAGTCTTTATTTTAAAATCTATTTTGTCTGCTATGAGAATTGCTACTCCAGCTTTCTTTTGATTTCCATTTGCATGGAATATCTTTTTCCATCCCCTCACTTTTCAGTCTGTATGTGTACCTAGGCCTGAAGTGGGTCTCTTGTAGACATTATACATACAGGTCATGTTTTTGTATCCATTCAGCCAATCTGTGTCTTTTGGTAGGAGCATTTAACCCATTTACATTTAAGGTAGTTATCGATATGTATGTTCCTATGACCATTTTCTTAATTGCTTTGGGTTTTTTAATGTAGGCCTTTTCCTTTTCCTGTGTTTCCTGCCTAGAGAAGTTCCTTCAGCATTTGTTGTAAAGCTATTTTGGTGGTGCTGAATTCCCTTAGCTTTTGCTTGGCTGTAAAGGTTTTAATTTCTCTGTCGAATCTGAATGAGATCCTTGCTGGGTAGAGTAATCTTGGTTGTAGGTTTTTCCCTTTCATCACTTTCAATATGTCCTGCCACTCCCTTCTGGCTTGCAGAGTTTCTGCTGAGAAATCAGCTGTTAACCTTATGGGGATTCCCTTGTTTGTTATTTGTTATTTTTCTCTTGCTGCTTTTAACATTTTTCTTTGTATTGAATTTGTGATAGTTTGATTAATATGTGTCTTGGTGTGTTTCTCCTTGGATTTATCCCGTATGGGACTCTCTGCACTTCCTGACTTGATTAACTATTTTCTTTCCCATATTAGGGAAGTTTTCAACTGTAATCTCTTCAAATATTTTCTCAGACCCTTTCTTTTTCTCTTCATCTTCTGGGACCCCTGTAATTCTAATGTTGGTGTGTTTAATGTTGTCCCAGAGGTCTCTGAGACGGTCCTCAATACTTTTCATTCTTTTTTCTTTATTCTGCTCTGCGTTAGTTATTTCCAGTATTTTATCTTACAGGTCGCTTATCAATTCTTCTGCCTCAGTTATTCTGCTATTGATTCCTTCTAGAGAATTTTTAATTTCATTTATTGTGTTGTTCATCATTGTTTGCTCTTTAGTTCTTCTAGGTCCTTGTTAAATGTTTCTTGTCTTTTCTCCATTCTGTTTCCAAGGTTGTGGATCATCTTTACTATCACCAGTCTGAATTCTTTTTCAGGTAGACTGCCTATTTCCTCTTCATTTGTTTGGTCTGGTGGGTTTTTACCTTGCTCCTTCATCTGTTGTGTGTTTCTCTGTCTTCTCATTTTGCTTAATTTACTGTGTTTGGGGTCTCCCTTTCGCCGGCTGCAGGTTTGTAGTTCCCGTTGTTTTTGGTGTCTGCCCCTAGTGGCTAAGGTTGGTTCAGTGGGTTGTGTAGGCTTCCTGGTGGAGGGGACTGGCGCCTGTGTTCTGGTGGATGAGGCTGGATCTTGTCTTTCTGGTGGGCAGGACCATGTCTGGTGGTATGTTTTGGGTTGTCTGTGACCTTATTATGATTTTAGGCAGCCTCTCTGCTAATGGGTGGGGGGTTGTGTTCCTGTGTTGCTAGTTGTTTGGCATAGGGTGTCCAGCACTGTAGCTTGCTGGTCGTTGAGTGGAGCTGGGTCTTAGCGTTGAGATGGAGATCTGTGGGAGAGCTTTTGCCGTTTGATATTATGTGGAGCTGGGAGGTCTCTGGTGGACTAATGTCCTGAACTCAGCTCTCCCACATCAGAGGCACAGGCCTGACACTCAGCCAGAGTGCGAAGACTCTGTCAGCTACACGGCTCAGAAGAAAAGGAAGAAAAAAAGAAAGATAAAAAATAAAATAAAATAATTATTATTAAAACTTAAAAATAAATAAGAAAAGTAATAAAAAGAAAGAAGAGAGCAACCAAACCAAAAAACAAATCCACCAATGATAACAAGAGCTAAAAACTATACTAAAAAAAAATAAATAACTGGACAGATAGAACCCTAGGACAAATGGTAAAAGCAACGCTATACAGACAAAATCACACAAAGACACATACACACTCACAAAGAGAGAAAAGGGAAAAAAATATATATATATATTTTAAAAAGGAGGAAGAGAGAAACGAAATAATAAAGCTACCAATGATAATAAATTTTAAATACTAAACTGAGATAAACATAAAACCAAAAACAAATTAGATGCAGAAAGCAAACCCCAAGTCTGCAGTTGCTCCCAAAGTCCACCTCCTCAATTTGGGATGAGTCGTCTATTCAGGTATTCCAGAGATGCAGGCACATCAAGTTGATTGTGGAGCTTTAATCCGCTGCTCCTGAGGCTGCTGGGAGAGATTTCCCTTTCTCTTCTTTGTTCGCACAGCTTCTGGGGTTCAGCTTTGGATGTGGCCCCGCCTCTGCGTGTAGGTCGCGGAGGGTGCCTGTTCTTCGCTCAGACAGGACGGGGTTAAAGGAGCCGCTGATTCAGGGGCTCTGGCTCACTCAGGCCGGGGGGAGGGAGGGGCACGGAGTGCGGGGCGGGCCTGCGGCGGCAGAGGCCAGCGTGATGTTGCACCAGCCTGAGGCGCGCCGTGCGTTCTCCTGGGGAAGTTGTCCCTGGATCCTGGGACCCTGGCGGTGGCGGGCTGCACAGGCTACCTGGAAGAGGGGTGTGGATAGTGACCTGTGTTTGCTCACAGGCTTCTTGGTGGCGGCAGCAGCGGCCTTAGCATCTCATGCCCGTCTCTGGGGTCCGCGCTGTTAGCTGCGGCTCGCGCCCGTCTCTGGAGCTCCTTTAAGCAGTGCTCTTAATACCCTCTCCTCGCGCACCAGGAAACAAAGAGGGAAGAAAAAGTCTCTTGCCTCTTCGGCAGCTCCAGACTTTTCCCCGGACTCCCTCCCAGCTAGCCGTGGCGCACTAACCCCTTCAGGCTGTGTTCACGCCGCCAACCCCAGTCCTCTCCCGGCGCTCTGACCGAAGCCGGAGCCTCAGCTCCCAGCCCCGCCCGCCCCGGCGGGTGAGCAGACAAGCCTCTCGGGCTGGTGAGTGCCGGTCAGCACCGATCCTCTGTGCGGGAATCTCTCCGCTTTGCCCTCCGCACCCCTGTGGCTGCGCTCTCCTCCGCGGCTCCAAAGCTTCCCCCGTCCGCCACCTGCAGTCTCCGCCCGTGAAGGGGCTTCCTAGTGTGTGGAAACCTTTCCTCCTTCACAGCTCCCTCCCACTGGTGCAGGTCCTGTCCCTATTCTTTTGTCTCTGTTTTTTCTTTTTTGTTTTGCCCTACCCAGGTACATGGGGGAGTTTCTTGCCTTTTGGGAAGTCTCAGGTTTTCTGCTAGCATTCAGTAAGTGTTCTGTAGGAGCTGTTCCACGTGTAGACGTATTTCTGATGTATTTGTGGGGAGGAAGCTGATCTCTGCGTCTTACTCCTCCACCATCTTGAAGGTCTCTAATGAGATTTTTGAAGAATACATTTAAGAAGCTTTATTTTTTTAGTCAGAAGAATTCCATGTTCAGTGTGAATCCTTTCTTGTATGAAATGGATCCTTTTTATTTTTTAGCTTAAATAGTCTTCTTAGAATGAACTGGTTTCAAAAAGGTTGTGCTTTTGTGTATTGGATTCAGTTCATGTAGAAACTGTTCAGTATTCTGCTGCGTTTATATTAATCCCATTAGAGCATCCAGTGGAAAAGTCTATGGGTACCTCTCAGCATTTTGTTCTAGAACCCTATCAGGCTTGGAGAATAGATAATCTGGAAAATTGTTTTTTGACACAATATAAAAATATGAGTTTGTTCAAACGGAGTCCATGGTAAGCTAATGATATGAGTGTAGATCTGCTTCCATGTTTGATGAGAACAAGCATATTTGACATAGAAAATATGGCTCTTGTAAATAACCATGACAATGGATTTTTGGGGGCAGATTTTAATTTCAATGTTGGCATTTCATTTTGTTGAGTGTTCAGCCATTTCACAGCTTGTTAAAGATCTATTTCAAGCGTTTGTTTTTCCTTCTGAACAGTTTCCAAGCACCTAATTATTAAGAGAGCACACAGTGTGTAGAACAAATTCACACGTGCAGAACAGACAATCCCACAAGTGTTATATTCTTATTTGCATTACAGTCTTATTCATGTTGGGTAAAATCCATGCATTTCTCTAAATTTCTCTTCCTTTCCTCATGGAGCCTCTTAGCAGTGACACAGTACATGATATTGCAGGCATGCTGTCAGGAATATTAAAAAGGCTAATAAGAACCTCACACTGCAGAATTACATGGAAAGAAAAGATTCAGCATGAACTGTCAATCTTTTTTTTCTGGTCTTTTAGGTTCTTTGAGTTTCTTGTTGGCAAAATGTGGATCTCTTTCACCTGCCATTTAAAAAAACTCAATCTTCCAAGGATTTGTTTGACAGGCCCTATGCTTAATATCAAGGTCTGAACATTTAGTTTCTTTCTCTAGAATGTGCCATTCTCTCAGATATAAGAGTTTTCAGTGGTCCTTACCTTGTTGGAAGTAGTAACAATCTAAGGGATGCCATTAAGCCAGAATCAGCCTGTGTTTGCTAATGATTACCAAAGGAACAATTACCACTCCCTGTAAGGTGACTGCAAAGAAACCAGAGAGCATGTATTTCTCAGGCAAAATCAAGGGCTAACCCTGTAAGCTTCAAAGACCTCATCACAGTGAGGCTATTGCTGTGTCATCCTAGTCCAAACGAAAGTATATCTGGAATAAAAAGAGGCTTGCTATGAATATCAATTTTCTGCAGATAAAATACAGGCCACAAAATGGCAAAGATGTGTTAAAAGTTTTCTGTATGTGCGTTGTACTTTTATAGATGTGTATCTATCAGAAGAGGCATATCCTTCTCCTTATAGGTAAAATGCAGAAAGTATGATAGTGACTAGGTTAATAACATTGTTTTGCAAAATGGGTGATAATGAATGACTTTGAAACATAATTTTGAAAGAATGAGACTAAAAACATCAGGTACATGTGGCGATCCATTCTCTTGGAAGAGGTTAATAAAGTCTACAACTGAAACATGGACTTATTTTTCAAGAAGGCACCTTCTGGACCGAGCAGCATGCACGGGATTAGTAAATGCTGCCAAGTCTGGTAGAAGTGAAAGCAGTGGTCCAGGGATTAGCCTTAGATTGTGTGAGTCTTTCCGTGGCTACAGCCCCTGCTTTAACTCTCTTCAGATGGAAAGATTGAGGGGATTTTTTGGGAAAGAGACAGAAAGGTAGATAGAATTATATAGGTAAATGGAGAGGTAAGAGAGAGAGAAAGAGAGAGAGAGGACAGATTATTTTAGATTATTTTCATGTTTCATATAAAAATTAAAATAGATAATTCCTTGATAAACTTGATTTATATAAATCCCCTCTGTGGATTTTGGTCACTTACCCAATGCCAGGATATAGGGAAGAAAGCCTCAAAGGGAGTATATCAACATGTGATTTATCCAAATTTGTATTTTAGAGTACGGGGGAAAGTGATATTAGTTCCATGTCATTTACCTTTAATGTATAATGTAAAGCACTAAGTAAGTGCTTTCACTGTAATAGCTTTTGAGTCAAAGCTTACAGGCATTTCACTCACAGAAACCCATGAAAACAACTGCATTTTTTTTCAGTGTCTATTTCAGTGTTTTATGTCAGCAGAAAAATAAAGGGATTAAAACTCTAGTGAGGAAAATCAGCAGTTCACCATACTTCCCTTGAACAAGAGTATTTTTCTTAGAATACTTTCATCAAAATTGCCTCCAGTACATACTTAATTTTCTTGTAGTAAACCCACATTTGGCCAGCCAGCCTTAAAGATCCTAAAGGAAGTTAATAAATATTGTTTATACTTGTGGAAGTATTGAGAATGGCCAGAAAGCAGTAGGGACCTAAAAAATTATAATTTTCGTATCATTTTCCTTTTCCTGATTATGGATTAAAGAATTTTCTTTGTGACATGAAAAAGATTTGGAGCTGTTGTTTGCCCTGTATCTGCATTTTACACTTCTGGCACCCTCACGTACTTGATTCTCTTTACAGTGAGTTCTTAGAGATCAAGGCAAGACATCCTGGGGAAAAAAATCTAGGAATAATCTTTTACATAAGGCAATACTTCATACATTTTGATTAAAACATGTTTTTTTTCACTTCCTAACCGCAAGATAAGCACAAAATGTTTTAAAAGGGTAGGGAAAAAATTGTCATCAATTCCTTAGATGGGGTGGTACCTATAATGATGAGAGTTAATAAGGACATAAAACTCCTTGACGAATTATTATGTTTACTTAAATATCAGTTATCTTTCTAGGCACTCCTGTAGCCATTGGCAACTCTAAAGATTTCTATGTGGTGTTGATCTCAACAAGGACCTAGGCGTCATCCATACAGGTTGATGAACAGAAATGCTAAGTAGCTTCCAAAGAGAGAGAAGCAAAGGGAAAAGAGCCCCTCATTTCCTTTCTGCCCCTTCTCTCCACCAGGATCTGTGCCTTTGGAAAGAAAGTCAGAGGGCATTTTCCCTGGGTTAGTTGTAGAATGCTATCTTCAGCCATAGCTTCGTAGAGCATTTAGCCAGGCAGCAGGCCAGAGAGCCTACCAGAACTGTTGGAAGGAATATATAAGGGGAACACTCTCAAACTCTGGTCTGTCTTGAAGTAACTCAGTCCAAATTTTGAGTAGCTCAGCTACTCTGGTATTCCCTGGACTTCCCTGCAGTCCCTCTGTACCTTACCTTGCAAGTTGACCGAATATGGTGTGCCCTCAGGCACCATCATGCACCCTCATCTTTGTGCTTACCTTCTAGTTCATAGCCCTATCAATTCTATACTCTAAAATCATTTAGTATCTTGTTCTCGGTTGCAAACAACGAACTGATTCTGGCTAACTGGGGCAGAAAAATAATCTGCTGAAGGATGTCTGACAGCTTGCAGAATTGAATGGAAGCCTGGACAGCAAAGCTTGGAGTTATGGCAGAAGCCTGGGAATGTGGACAAGCTGAGTGGGACAGCCACTCATGCCACAGAAAATGTTCTGGTTAGGACTTTCCTAATGGAATTTGCATGATCATTGCCGGACACTAAACCGTCTCATCGCTTCTGTGAATAACCCTGTTATGCCCCTATGCTTTGCATCTGTGGCGCCCATGTGTCCTATGAGGCGTCTAGGATAACTGCTGGGTCTTCAGGAACTCTCAGTATGGTGTCATCAATGTCGTTAACCACTGTGATTTCCTGTAGGTTGGCAGGATGGTCAGAGTTCTTGCAGACTAAATGTTGGAACACGGCCAGAGTGTAGAGGTCATCCTGAGGCAAGACGCTAAAGGCGTTACAGCATCCTTGCTAGGTAAAGCAGACTGTGTCTGGTGTTTCTGTTTTTTAGGATTCAGCGTTTGCACAGCCAGTGGTTGCCTAGTGGGTTTCAGGGGCTGAAACAGCTTGTTCTGGTGAGCAGACCATGACCGGCATGGCAGGCAGAATTCCCTTCCCCACCTGATTAAACATATGACAATACACTGCTCTTCTTCAAGTTCCATTTTCTCTCTGCACAAAGGAGGACTCACCATCCCTGCATGTCTCAGGTCTTTCATGCTGTCATTAATCCCTGCCCTTCCTTCAGGGATGTTATATTACTTTGATTACAATTTTGACCCCAAGGAAACAAAGCTCAAAGGGCTTCCACTTGGCTGTTCCTACCGAGGCAACCCCTATCTCATGCTTCAGTGGGTTTTTTTCTTAGGAATATCTCTAGCAACTCTGTACTCGAGAACTGAGGAAATAACCACAGCGTGGGTTTGAGGTGCCACTGGGCTTCATGGGAAGTAGATTGGGTCTAAACTTCACTTATAACTTGAACCCCAGAAACCTCCATCCTGACTGTTAGAGTGCAGTGTTATATGCCCAATAATTCCTAAGAGGCCTGGGTATTTTCCTTCCCCCAGTGTCCATGTCTGCTAAACAGCCACAGAGTCCTTTGAAGAAGGCTGGATAGAAGATTCATGAACTGTGTTTATGATGTTACTGAAGATTTATAAAAGACATATATCTTTTGTTAATGTCATTCATCACTTTAAAGTTGACCTTAAAAATATAGTAAGATAGAAGCATTAAATCTGAAATACTCAGTTCCCAATTATTTGTGTGAATGGACTGGCATTTCTATTTATCTTGGCCAGTCTTCTTTTCAAGTGGTTCTTGACATGAGATCTACTTTCACTGTAGCCTAGAAGAGGTTGGATAGTACAGACGTCATTCTTACTTCCAAACAGGTTGGTGGCCGTAATCGTCTGGGGAGGTGGTGCTTTCCATTCTTAGCAAGTGAATAAGAAACCAGGAGTAGAGAAGGTGGAAAACTACTGCACTGTCCTATGATTAATTCTTTTGAGTTGCATCTGCACAGTGTTCATTTATTATTTCTTTTGACACACTTATGAGCAGCAGACTCAAGCCTTAGATTTGAGATGCAATATTTCATGTGGCTAAGAACAGGGCCAGGCAACCTGGCTATGAACACCAGTAGCCGAGTGACCTTAGACAAGTCATTTAATGTCTCTAACCCTGTTTTTTCATCTACATAATGGAGGAAATACTACATGTCTTAGAGGCTTGTTATATGGATGTAATTGAATAATTGTAACATATAGCGACCATTCAATAATATTAGCCAATATATATTTAAAAGCTTATACAATTTTTAATTATAGAAACAGAGAGTAAGTAATGCCAAATGTAAATGCTTTTAACTTCCATATTGGATTTTCTGTGCTGCTGATTTCCTTAAGAGTTCATTTATCTGGCATGTATTTCTTTAATACCTACTATGAGCAAGGTTCCATGCTGGTTTCTTTTCTTTCTTTTTTTTTTTTTGCGGTACGCGGGCCTCTCACTGCCGTGGCCTCTCCCATTGCGGAGCACAGGCTCCAGACGCGCAGGCTCAGCGGCCATGGCTCACGGGCCCAGCCACTCCACGGCATGTGGGATCTTCCCGGACCGGGGCACGAACCCGTGTCCCCTGCATCGGCAGGTGGACTCTCAACCACTGCGCCACCAGGGAAGCCCACCATGCTGCTTTTTACATGATGTGCTAACCTTGACCTCAGGTTTATAGTTGGTCATTGTTATAGGACACAGAGTAGTGAGAAGCTTTGTTGGTAAAACGCTGGGCACATAAAAGTTGTTACTTTTCTTCCCCCATCTGGGTTCCCTCCTATCCTGACTTCCTCAATGCACTAAGATTTAGCCTATGTAAAATCATCAAACACTACATTAGTATTATTTAATAGAAATATAATGTAAGCCACAAATATCATATATATAATTTTAAATTTTCTAGTAACTACATAAAGAAGTAAAGTGAATGAGATGAAATTAACTTTAATAATATATTTTATCTAGTCTGCCATATCCAGAATAACATGATCTCAACATGTAATAAGTATGTAGAACTGTTGATGGGATATTTTAATTCCTCTTTTCATGCTAAGTCTTTGGAGTTCAGTGTGTATCTTACATTTCACATCTATTCACACCACCTTTCAAGTGCCTAATCTCTACACGTGTTGGCGAGTGACAACTTACAGTGGACAGAGCAAGGCTAAACTGTGTTACTAGATTCTAAAACTTAGCCATGAATTCTTCAGTAAAGAGCTTTGGACTATTCTCAGATCCTCACCTTGAAGGAGAAATACAGAAAGAGAAAGAATGAATTGAAGTTATGTAAAGTGCATTTTCAATATGTGCTTTTTATAAAGCTTATTCATGGTAAACGTAGAAAAAAGAGTTTGTGGATCAAAGATCGTGTCGGCTATTTGCAGAAATCCAAGTAGCAGTTAAGAATTGTTAGGCGAGATCTAAATTGTGGAAACTTAAAGGAAGGTTATATCTTTAGTTATTATTGGTTGGGAAGAAAATCAACAGGTATTTAGTGATGTTGAAAGGAAGCTGGTTGAAATAGCAGTCTTTTAAAAATGCGTATGATAAATTACCCATAATAGTCAATGAGAAATTACAGTGTTTTTTCCTTTCTGATTGGGGGTACCACTGTCTTTTTTTCTTTATACTAGTTATATGGTCTACAGTGGAATGAAGTCAGTTGTGTAGAGATTAAGGCACTCTCTCCTTTCGTGCCATCTGTTGCTAGAATTTTTTCATGCTTCATGCCACAGTCATCTGTGACTTGTCTTTCATATGGTTGATGACCCAAGTCAATGTGCCACCTGAAACTTTAAAAAAAGCCTCTATCAGTAACTTAATTTATTATAAATCATGTACACCATGCTTATGTGATGACATTACATAGAGAAGAAGCATAAACGTTTTATTTATTAGGCATTTGCATTTTTGGATTACAATCGTCAAGGATTTACATGAGATTAATATTATTTTGACTGAACTTTTTATTACAGAAAATTTCATATATATGCAAAATTAGAAGAGGATGATGAAGCTTGATATAACCTTTAGTCAAACTTCAACAATTATTAACTTATGGCTAATTTCCATTTCATCTATAGCTGTGTCCCCAGTTACCTCAAGGTATAATTCCAGAATCATTGGCAACTCATCAGTAATTTTCGTATCTTCAGTAAAATACACTGCACCTAAAACTTAATACTTATAATATCATCAAACAGTCAATGTCCATATTTCCGCAGTTTCCTTTTTGAATATAGTAAGCTCGTTTGAATCAGGATATAGTCTGTACCTATTGCATTAGATTGATAGGCTTCCTTCTCTTCTTTTTTTCCCATCTTGTAATATTGTTGAGAGAACTAGGTAATTTGTTCTGTAAGTTTCTTACAGTCTAGATTTTGCTGATTGCATCCCTGTGATGTTGCTTATCATATGGCTCTATCCCCTGCGTTTTTTGTAAAATGATAGTTAGATCGAAAGTTTGTTTTTTTTTTTTTTTTACCAGATTCAGGTTTGTTTGTTTGTTTTGGTGAAAATATTTCCTAGATGCTGTTGTGTTCTTTTATGTGGAAGCACATAATCTGTGGCTATCTCTTTTCATAGTGTTAACATTTAAAACATAATTTATTTATTTATTTATTTTTGGCTGCATTGGTTCTTCATTGCTCTGCGCAGGCTTTCTCCAGTTGCAATGAGCGGGGGCTACTCTTCGTGGTGGTGTGCGGGCTTCTTATTGCGGTGGCTTCTGTTGTTGCAGAGCACAGGCTCTAGGTGAGCGGGCTTCAGTAGTCATGGCGTGTGGGCTCAGTAGTTGTGGCTTGAGGGCTCTAGAGCGCAGGCTCAGTAGTTGTGGTGCACGGGCTTGTGGGATCTTCCTGGACCGGGGATCGAACTCGTGTCCCCAGCATTGGCAGGCGGATTCTTAACCACTGTGCCACCAGGGAAGTCCCCATAGTGTTAACATTGATGGGCGTGTTCATGTGTCAGCAGCCTGAACCATCCAGCCATTAGAAAGTTCTCCACTTTTCAACAAATAGTTTTAGCAGCCACTCATGATCATTGCTTTGATCCATCATTTCACGAGGGATTGCATAATAGTGATATTCTAATTCTGTAATTTCTTCCTAATTTACTAGCTGGAATATTTCCACAGAGAGAAACATTGCTTTATCAACAGTTTGGCTCATCTGAGGTGCAGTTTGTATCGCAAAGACAGGATTCATATTTGATTCTTTTCCTTTATTTAGTAGTTTTCAGAATGAGTTGACCCCTAAAGTATCCTCCAAAGGTAAATAATGTTCTTTTTTAGTATCGGAATTCATGGATTTAAACATATTTGATGTATTTCAAACCATTCTATATATTACTCTTTTTGATGCCCCGCTTCTGACTAGTGGAAGCCTCTTGAAGTTGGCTCTGAGTCCTTTTAACTGGCCTCCAGTGGACTTTGATAGCTTCTTTGCTTTCTGGAATGCCAAGATATTCTAGGCTCTTCTTACATTTCTCTGTCCCTGATCTTGAATCAGCCATTTCTCCAAGGAGTCCCGGTTTCTTTAAGTGAATAAATGGTATTTAGAGAACATACCTGGGCACCTCAGGTTTTAAGCTTAAGAAATTTTCAATCTGGAGCCTGTATTAGTTAGGAAAACTCCAGTGAAAGTAGCCCCAGTCTCAGTGGCTTAGTGAAATCCAAGTTTATCTTTGCCTCGTGCATTGGCAGGCAGTCCTCTAGGCAGTGATTTAAGGACCCCAAATCCTTTTATCCTGTAACTCCAACAACCTGTAGTGCCTCAGAATTGTCTTCTTTTAGCTGAGAAATGCAAAAAGGAAAAGTGGAGGCACCTGCTTTTTAACTACTTTGGCCTGGAAGTGATACACATCATTTCTATTCTCATTCTATTAGTGAGAACTAGTCATATGGACCTGTCCCAAAGCAACATGGCAGTAAAGGTAGTCCCTGGCCGGGGAACCCTACACTGTGGCAGAGCGCACATCTTCGTTGAATGTCAGGCTGTCTCCGCCAGAAACCAACACTTTGCCATCGAAAATCATGGGCTCTACCCAACTTCCTCCAAAGAGACAATCCAAAGTCTCAGTCAGTTACTGCATCCAGCTGAAGTACAGGCACACTTCGTTTTATTGTGCTTTGCTTTATTGCACTTCCCAGATAATGCATTTTTTTTTTTACACATTGAAGGCTTGTGGCAATGGTGCATCAAGCAAGTCTGCTGGTAACCATTTTTCCAGTAGCATTTGCTCACTTCATGTCTCTGTGTCACATTTTGGTAATTCTTGCAATATTTCATACTTTTTCATTATTATTATATTTATTATGGTGATCTGTGATCAGTGATCTTTGATGTAACTATTTGTTAATTCTTTTCGGGTGCCATGAACCATGCCCATATAAGACAGTGAACTTAATCGATAAATGTTGTATGTGTTCTGACTGTTCCACCAACCAGCTGTTCGCTCTCCTCAGTTAACCAAGAAAGGGCTCGTGTGCCCACAGTGCAGAAGGCCAAACTCTGACAGCAGGTGTTTGCAGCAAAGTAAGGGTTTATTTGCAGAGGGCCAAGCAAGGAGGATGGGCAGCTCATGCTCTAAAGACCCGAACTCCCCCGATGGCTTTAAGCAAGGGTTTTTAAAGACAGTGTTGGGGAGAGAATTGTAGGATGTGTGATTAGCTCATGGATTTTCTTCTGATTGGTTGGTGGTGATCAAGAATGTCAGTTATCAACCTTCTGATTCCACCCAGTCTGAGGTCTGTGTGTTTGTGGTCAGCAGGTAGTCACCATCCTCCACCTGGGTTGTGGTTGGGGCCGTCTTAGTTTCTACAGAACAACTCAAAGATATGCATTACATTGTTATCTCTTTCCCTTCAGGAGGGACTGGCAGGCCTGTGACTTTATTTTCCTAATCATTCATTGCTTGAGCTTGCTCTTCAGAACTCCGGGAAGGCCTAGGAGATTAAAGCCTTTTTTGTTTGTTTTTCTATAAACAAGAAATAGGGGACCCAGAGGGGCTTTTGTACCCTGGAAGGCCCAGTAGGCTCTTGCTTTGTTTTAATCCCCCCTTTTCTTTGATACTCCTCAATCCTGAGGGGAACAGGGGCAGGACAAGAAAGGGAATAAAGTTTTGGATCCAAGATTAATCACACAGTAAGGGAACTCTGTTTTAGGGGGACTCAGTTTCAGTAGGGCCACTCCCTATTCCCTGAGACACAACAATATTGAAATTAGACTAATTAATAAGCCTGCAGTGGCCTGGACATGTTCAGTGAAAGGAAGGGTCAATTGATGCTGCAAACTTCACTGCTGTCTTATTTTAAGAAATGACCGCAGGGGCTTCCCTGGTGGCGCAGTGGTTGAGAGTCCGCCTGCCGATGCAGGGGACACGGGTTTGTGCCCCGGTCCGGGAGGGTCCCACATGCCGCGGAGTGGCTGGGCCCGTGAGCCATGGCCGCTGAGCCTGCGCGTCCGGAGCCTGTGCTCCGCAACGGGAGAGGCCACAACAGTGAGAGGCCCACATACTGCAAAAAAAAGAAATGACCGCAGCCCCCCAACCCTTCAGCAACCACCACCCTGACCAGTCAGCAGCCATCAACATTGGGGCAAGACCCTCCCCCCGCCAGCCAAAAGATTATGACTCACTGAAGGCTCAAACGATGGCTAGTACTTTTTAGCAATGAAGTATTTTTTCATTAAGGTATGTACACTGTTTTGTTAGCCATAATGCTATTACACACTTAATAGACTTCAGTATAGTGTAAATATAACTTTTAGATGCACCGGGAAACCAAAAAATGTGTGTGATTCACTCTATGGTGATACTCACTTTCTTCCAATGCTCTGGAACCAACTGCAGTATCTCTGAGGGATGTCTGTGGAACATCTTCCCACACCCCAAATCAATACATGGTGGAACACAGACAGGACAACCAGGATAAACACTCCCATTTGGAAAAGACAGAAGGATGTGGAACACAGGTTGACGGCCCGTAGAGATTTTGGAAACTCTTGTGTACACATTATGAGGTCTTCCTACACTGGCATTGAATGAAATTCCTTGATTAGCCTTGAATTCTACTCTCAGTGTCCTTATCCATTTTCATACCTATCCACATTTGAAGGTTATTGAAGACTATGCCATCCCTAGGAGCTATATGTTTTCTGCAGTCGGCTTCCTATTCTTGCGAGTTGGAAGGTAACTTTGGAGATTGAAAGGGTTATTTTTTTTAAGGCTCAAACTCTGTTTTTTTTTAAAAAAATTTATTGAAGTATAGTTGATTTACAATGTTGTATTAGTTTCAGGTGTACAGCAAAGTGATTCAGATATCTATACCTATCTATCTATCTCCCTACCTAACATCTATCTGTTCTTTTTCAGATCCTTTTCCCTTACCTAAGTCTTTTTTAAAAGAGGCTCTGATTTCTTTAGCATATAATTCTTTCAAAACCTTGGTACGGTCATATCTGTAGTTCGTTCCATGTGCCAGTAACCTCACCCAAAGATCTGTCAAGGTGTGACTGTCACATATTCCTGTCTTTGCTTCCTCGATTCTTTGGCTCTATCTCTCGTTTGAAAGTGGCGCTTGAGAGGCCACGTGTAATCGTCAGAGAGGACCGCATTCTTAATCTGATCATTACCCCGAGGCTGAAGCCCAATGGGCCCTTGGCCTTAAAGCTTTTCTCAGCCTTCTGTCCTACTGTTTAGTGTCCTCAGCGTTTCTATCCTTGCGAGTCCCCACATTTCTGGAGTTTCTCTATCCCATTTTTTTTCTCATAAGTTTTACCTAAGCTCATCCCTTTCTTCCAAAACCTTGCTAGATGCTGCCAATAACAACCAACATATGCAAAACATACAGTCACAGCAAGCTCGGCGTCTGCCTTTCAAGTTACCACAGGTGGGACTTACCAAGTGTTCCGCCACTGTGTACCCCGGGAATCGCCAGGTTTCCAGCCTCCAGCATCACTTTCCTTGCTGCCTGCTGCCTGACTGCAAGGCCGATTTTAGATTTTTGTTATGGCAGCACCTTGCTTGAAGGTACTAATTTCTGTATGTGCTGGGGTAATGCTAGCTGCTGTAATAGAGACTGTCACCAAATTAGAGAATCTGGGAACTAAAAAAGGACTTCGGAGACCTTGTAGTACAACCACCTCCTCATTTTAGGAATCAGGAACCAAGACAAGAAGCAGTGAGGCTTGCCCAGAGGCACACAGTGATCTGGGGCCATACAGTTACCAGCTGGACAGGACCTTGGTGGTCCATCTTTGCCCCTTCAGCCCTTAGCTCAGCTTGGCACCTGCTACAGGCTTAATGGATATCTCCAGCTGAACTGGGAATGTGTGCTCTGACTCTATTACAGCATCACTGAGGCTCAGACAAAAAGAGAGGAAGGAAGGAAAATTCAGGAAACAGAACTTCAATAAAAATACCTCAAGAAAGATATAGGTTAGAAGACCTGTGTGCTTTTGTACATTTTTCATGCTTTTGATCTTAATCACAATGCTAAAGACATTTTTTAAAAAATTTATTTATTTTATTTTTGGCTGCATTGGGTCTTCATTGTTGCGCATGGGCTATTTTTCTCTAGTTGCGGCGAGCGGAGGCTACTCTTCGTTGCGGTGTGCGGACTTCTCACTGCAGCGGCTTCCCTTGTTGTGGAGCACGGGCTCTAGGTGCTTCAGTAGTTGTGGCACATGGACTCAGTAGTTGTGGCGCACGGGCTTAGTTGCTCCGCAGCATGTGGGATCTTCCCGGACCAGGGCTCGAACCCATGTCCCCTGCATTGGCAGGCGAACTCTCAACCACTGCGCCAACAGGGAAGCCCGCTAAGGACATTTTGATGACATCACTCTGAGATAGCTGCTTTGATATAGTCTTAATAAGAAGCCATTTAATATTTAGTTTAAAAACATTACCAAATAATTGACCCAATGTATGTCCCCTTAGCTCTAGTTCCCACTCTTCCTTTCACCATCTCTGACCTTCATTTTGGGTGGAGGGTTGGTCATACTTGGGGTGAGATGGGCCAAGGTTAAGGAAAGGGATGGTTTAGGGAAACAAAAACTACTATCGTTCTATTTTGATGCGGAATGGGAAGTGGCCTGCTGAGATTGCTGTATCGAAGCCCTCTCCCACACCGATTAGAATGTAAAGAGATAGGACTGCAGACGGTAGATGGCATGACATTTCCTGTGTAGGACAATGCCTGACGTGCCCCAGGGCTCCACAGTTCTGTCGTTTGTTAATCCAGGTGGTATTTATGAAGCACCTGTTCTGTACCAGGCCCTGTGCTGGCACTTAAGATATATACACAGTGTGATACACGTGCTGTTCCAGGAGCTTACAGACAATGTCATTTATTAAATTTCAAAATCTTGTACTAGACCATAATATTGGGCATAACATTTTCAAAGGTGATAAAGTTTGCATGGACATGGATATCTCCCTCTGGAATACTCTCTCTTCTCCCACATAGGTAGAGAAGACAAACTTGGAGTCAGCTTTTTTAAGGAAATTTTTTGCCCTTCAAGCCTGAAAAAGGCCTGCTCAGATAGGATAGGCCAGACTCCCTGTGGAGGGGTTGTGTCTACTTATTTGAGAACATTTGCAGTTTTTGGATAAGCATATCTTTGGTTTTTAGGTCAGATTCGGTGTAGAAGTTGAATTTGCTTTTGTGGACATTTTTTTTGCAGAATGTGCTACAAGGATTGATTAATAAAGAATGTATACTGAGGTTAATTGTGTGGAGTGCTTTCTTTATAACTTTGTAGGATGTTGTAGTGAATCATCCCAGAGAATAAATAAATTCTCATGCAGAATCATTCTATAAAGATTAATTATGTCAAGCTAACCTTGATTTATGTGGAAACTTCCTTGTTCTTTTAAAAACTCTTTTATAGAGGGGCTTAGGAAGGAGCAGAATGTGGACATGTTTATTATTGCAATGTTGGGTTTGAGTTAACTAAAAATGGCGTGCCAAAAAGTGGTTTGTATATGCTGGCTGTCATCTGAATAGGACTATTTAGAAACTGATTTAGATATCAGTTGAGACTTTCTCATCACTTATTCATTTCTCATTTTGATTTAAGAGTAGAGGCTATATGTTTTCCAGTCCTCTGATTCTTAGGCCTAGAAATAAATTTGTCTTCAGTGGTTATCTCGATAAACTTGAGTACAGTCACAAAATTAAAATCCACAGAATAAGAAATATGAGTGGTTAGTAAACATGAAGAGATTCAACTTTTCCATCAATTAAAGAAATGCAAATTAAAACCTAGCATAATAATATTTTTTGTCAATTTGACAAATATTAAAAAAGATTGATGCTAACCTATGTTGGTGAAGGTGTAAGTAAACACACATCTTTATACATGGTTGAGGAATGTTTTGATTGATAACAAATGATAAACTCTAGAGGAATGTCATTCTTCCTTATCCTCATGTGATTTTCTTCACTCTTTTTTTTTCTTGCGGTACGCGGGCCTCTCACTGCTGTGGCCTCTCCCGTTGCGGAGCACAGGCTCCGGACGCGCAGGCTCAGCGGCTGTGGCTCACGGGCCCAGCCGCTCCGCGGCATGTGGGATCTTCCCGGACCGGGGCACGAACCCGTGTCCCCTGCATCGACAGGCGGACTCTCAACCACTGTGCCACCAGGGAAGCCTACTTTTTAATTTATTTTATTGAAGTATAGTTGATTTACAGTGTTGTGTTAATTACTGCTGTACAGCAAAGTGATTCAGTTATACATATATATGTATATGTGTGTGTGTATTCTTTTTTTAAATATTCTTTTCCATTATGGTTTATCATAGGATATTGAATATAGTTCTCTGTGCTATACAGTAGGACCTTGTTGTTTATTCATTCTATATATAAAAGCTTACATCTGCTAACCCAGCCTCCCACTCCAGCCCTCCCCCAACCCCTTCCCCATGGTGACCACCAGTCTGTCCTCTATGTCTGTGATTCTGTTTCTGTTTCACAGATAGGTTCATTTGTGTCATCTTTTAGATTCCACATATAAGTGATATCATATGGCATTTGTCTTTCTCTTTCTGGCTTACTTCTCTTAGTATGATAATCTCTAGTTACATCCATGTTGCTGCAAATGGCATTATTTTTTTTTTATGGCTGAGTAGAATTCCATTGTATATGTGTACCACTGATGTGATTTTCTGAATAAAAATCTTACCATGTCTTAAACGTATAAACCATTTTAAATTAGAGGCACATTTATTGTGTCAAAAGCATCAGTATTAAAAATAATCTGAGGACGATTGTAAAAGGATGGACATTGCCCTGGAATCCCTCACTTGAAGGGGAATTTGTGTTCTCACTTATTTGGTTGGAGGAATATAGGTCAAGGACCATGAGAGATCCAGAGTACTGTGTGGCAATTGATATAAACTTATTTTAAAATTAAGGATATTACCTTAATTTTGTAATTCTTAATTCCACTTAATCTGAGGATTAATCATGACATGATGAGAACATCATTGGCTGGAGCCACTGATGGCTTTAATCCACCGTCGTCTTTGACCATGGGGCTAAATGAGGCAACATCCTGGTTTCACAGGTATGTGGGTAGAGATGAGGCAGGAGGCTCTTCCAGCAGCTGTCATGACTTTCATTCCACAGACTCTCCACTTCCATAGCCAATTCCTCTTTCACTGTAGCTTCTCCTTTATTTTTTAGTTTTTGCTGCTAGAAAAATCTCTCAAGCTCATTCCTTCTCCTGTTCTTAAACAAATGATTTCAGGAAATTGTGCCAGCAACTATTAAGCAGAACAAAATAACAGGTAGGAGGTATGCAGACAGACTCATCACTAAATCATGATGGCTTGAGTCAAGGTAGTATTAACCTTAGTATAAAATGTTAAGATACTATGAGATATGGCTTAAGATAAGGTTTTTAAAAATCTGAGGTTTTTCTAATTCCTTTTATTTTTGTAGGGGAAAGAATAAAGGTCTCAATATTACTAAGCTGGTTGGGATGTGGAGAGGTGAGAAGCTGCTATTTTGGGTGAACATTTGATGAAACAGGATGCCGGCAGAGCTGTGTCTGGCCCTCTTCTGCATGGCTTTTCTACAACAGTAAAAGAAAACCCAGCAGAACCACTAACTCCATGCATTTGGGTGTGAACCCAACATAAACATCCATACTTCTTCATTATTTTAATATTAATGCTGCTGGAGATTATCTTTTACAAAGCAAGGGAATGTCTTTAGAATCTGTCACCATGGTTCTTTTAAAATCATTTAGCGTCTGTATTGTTATTAAGTAAAACACATGGATTTAGGGAAGATCAAAGCAATGAGTCATCAGTCCATCACCTCACAAAAGGATGGATGTCTGGCATCTGAATATCACCGAGCTTCAAAAGAGATGGTTAGCCTAGTGAAAGAAAATTACCCTGCTCAGAAAATCATAGTGATGAAAATGCAAAGGTTCAGGACAGACAATAAACAAAAAACAAAACCACCCCTTTACAGGCTATGACTCTTTGAACATTCTGTCTCTCCCTGTTTTACTAATCCACTTTGATTATATCATTATATATTTAATGGGCACATAGCTGAATAATGGGGAAAGAAAGAGCATCCAGGACAAAACGGGAAAACCCTGCTCTGGATCTGCCTGAAGCCTTCCGATGCTTTGTCAAAAGTGGAACTACCATATCAAAACTGTTGTTTCACAGGTAATGTTTGCTGAGAGCAAAGCTAGGTTTAAAAAAATTTTTTAACCATGTATGAATGAGTAGTACAGATGGCCACTGACTATGGCAGAAATCACAATATTTGAAATGGGTATTTGAAAATGGGCTGAAAATTGAGATTCAATGCGTCATCTCATTCTGCTTCCCCTCGTGCCCACACCTACCTGAATTTGCAGTTGCTCTAAGCGGATGTACAGGTGTCACCATGTGTCGTTGTTCACTATGAAGACTCAAGAAGACTGGAAGTTTGAGTACCTAGCCCATGTTTCTTCAGATGTTTTCACTCATATTACATATATCAAGACATTGTATAAAACATAATGGCTTTGATACATACAATTACACTATGATACTTTTCATATTCATAAGTGTAGGGATGGCCCAACATTCACACAGAATAGGGCGAGGTAAATACCAGAACCCCATAGTGAGGGTTCTGTGAGATGCACCCAATGAACCCTGGTTATGTTTTTTTAAAAATTTTATTTATCTATCTATTTTCAGTTTAAAGTACATGCATAGGGACTTCCCTTGTGGTCCACTGGGTAAGACTCCGCGCTTCCACTGCAGGGGACCCGGGTTCGATCCCTGGTTGAGGAATTAAGATCCTGCATGCTGCACGGAGTGACCAAAAAAAAAATAAAATAAAATATCTTAGGGCTTCCCTGGTGGTGCAGTGGTTGAGAGTCCGCCTGCCGATGCAGGGGACACGGGTTCGTGCCCCGGTCTGGGAAGATCCCACATGCCGCGGAGCGGCTGGGCCCGTGAGCCATGGCCGCCGGGCCTGCGCGTCCGGAGCCTGTGCTCCGCAACGGGAGAGGCCACAACAGTGAGAGGCCCGCGTATCGCAAAAAACAAAGCAAACAAAAAATATGTCTTAAAAAAAAAAAGTACATGCATAACTATTGAGGACAAGTTTGCTTACCGCTGAATATTTTCTCAAACCTTGCTGTGGGTTCACTTTTACCCTTTCTGAGAAATAGTTGTAAAGTGAAAAGAAAGCCCTTAGGAGGAAGAGTCAGTACAACTGCCTCTGCTCCCAGTCTGCTATTAACTGGCCAGGTGACCCCAGGGAAGACCCGTCAGGGCTGCAGGTGGCTCTAAAGATTCCCCGTTTCCAGAAAAGAGCTAATCTGCCTGTAGTTTTGTCCTTATCATTACAAGTATTTCAAACATTGAGGACTAATGAATGGTATTAAGGTAATGCTATTAGTAAGATTTAGCAATTATTTAGCTTGCCAAGTAGCAGTGTAACTTATAGTAAGTACATGATGTCCAGCCTTAAAAATAAAACTAGTCTATTCATATAGGCATTTCTGCTGAACTTAAATGGAAAGGTTTTTTTTAACTTTTAATTTGACCTACTTTAATTTTAGCCAAGAAATTAAATTCAGTGTATTTTCAAGCAAATTTTATTCAGAACATAGCTTAACATTTTTACTTCCTGATAATCCCATTCCTGTTATTTCTCCTGTGGTAAGCCACTTTCATTTTAAAAATAGATCTGTTCTACGAGACTTAACTTGGCCCTGGTGGTTGTCCTCTTATGCGAGTTATTTAATTTAAAAATAGAACTGTCTCAGTAGATCTGTATCAACTAGTTGCTGATCGTTTCTATCTGGAATAAACTCTAATTAGGCAGGCAGTTCTGTGGAGTCATGTTTGGAAGCATTATAATCCAGTTATATTTTCCTCCTTGGTGACCTGACAGAAGGCTTTTGTGTCCAAGTTGATGATTTCAGTGTATTTAACTTATAAGTTTTTTCTTAGGCTAAATTTAAGTTCCTCAAGGGCTGGGGGAATTTTATAATTTGGATGAAAAAGAGATTATCGTTGGAAAGTCGTTAACATTTAACATTTTTATAACAAGTAATCACCACTAAACTTTTTACATCAATCAAATGATTCTTTAACCCAGAGTAATTTTAATTAAAATGCATTTGTACGTTTTGGGTGTATTAAATACAATCAGTGTTTCTGTGAATACGTATTTCTAGAGTATAAGGATATGAAACACAATTAAACAATAATAAGGTATAATTTTTCTACTTATTGAGTTTAAGTTGTTTTAATTTTTCAACCTTTAAACAAAATTTGTCTGATTTTACAAAAAAGAGTCTTATATGGTTAGAAATTAACTTACTATTGATTTTGTGATGTTTTAAGGCCTTAATTCTAACAAGAAACCTTTTGCCTTACAGACTTTTAGAGATGTAGTTATTTGTTCCTTCCCAAAAGTCTGGAACTTAAGTTACAGAAAATGAACATAAAACATGTTATATATCACATACTTTTATTATTAAATATTAAATATAGCTTAATACATTTTGTTACTTAAGTATATAATTTGATATATTTTATAATTAATTTTCAAAACTGGGCTCTCTATCAGACCTGATTATACAGTATCACATCTTGAAGTATTGTTCAATCAGATTTATGAGTTCATCATCAGTAAGGATAATTCCTTCCTCAAATGATCTTTTGTAGGATTGGGCCATATGATCCTATCATTAAAAGTCCTGTTTTTTTCCCAACTAACCAGCAGAGAGCACTTTAGCTTGTAACATGAGCATTGTATATATAAGTGAATACAGTCAAGATGATGCTTTATCAAAGAAATGGGCGGACAGTCATCTTTACTCATAGCCTCACTCTCTCCTGTCAATTCCAATTTGTTTCATCAATTTCCTAAATTTTTCATTAATTTAAGCATACTTTCTTAGTTTAAAAAAGTTATTATAGTGACATTTTCCCCAAACACATTCTTGCATTATTTACTTGGCCGGAAAATTTCACGTTAGCTTTGTTTTGTATATTTTATAATCTTAATTAGTTTGTAAATTTTTACATGAATGGACTAAATTTAGTCTCAGTTTCTGTACACTTTTTGATTTTTTAAATAGACTCCTACTCTGTGGATACTCAGTAAATAGTTGTTGACTAAGACTTCCCTGGGGAGGTGATTCAGCTCAGTAATTGTTTAGACACTAGGAATCAAAATGTCAGAATTCTACTATAAATGGGTACACTATCTTTGTTGCTTGACTAGTGAAGAATGCAGAGACTTAGATAGTCTTCCTTCAGTTCTCTTGCTTACATCCTTTAGCTCAGCGGTCCCCACCCTTTTTGGCACCAGGTACCAGTTTCGTGGAAGACAGTTTTTCCACAGACCGGGGCGGCGGGGGTGGTGGTGCGGGGGTGGGGATGGCTGAGGCAGTAATGGAGCTATGGGGGGCAGCAGATGAAGCTTCCCTTGCTCACCTGCGGCTCACCTCCTGCTGTGCGGCCTGGTTCCTAAGGGGTCCCCGGGGGTTGGGGACCCCTGCTTTAGCTTACACAGAATTTGTATAAAGCACCTACCTCACCTTTGTCCCTCCAAAGGGCCACAACTAACAAACCCAGGCTTATCCGATTGTAGTAAATGAAAGATCAAGACAGTAAATGTATATAGCCAGTTTCCCGGATTTCCCTGTGTTTTGAACATGAGCAAGGGAAGAATCATAGAAGAAGTTGAAAGGTTTATTCTGCCACATCATGATATTCTACTTTTCATTGCTTAATGAGGAATGTTGAGAAATAGAGCAGAAAGTAGGAACTGTGGGTAGGTAGCAGTTCCAAGTCAGCAGAAATAGTTTCGATCCCTGAGGCCATTCAAAATTCTGGCCACACCAGACCTACTGAGATGTAAGGAATTAAATAATGTGGAACCTCAGAGTGGAAAAGTGGCTCAAGCAGCTAACCCACAGTTGGTAAAATCCATATCGCTCTTTGCAGGGTCATTCACATCCCCGTTCCCGGCGTGCTGGGACGTGGGGACCCATCTCAAGCTTCCCTCACCCTCAGCTCTTTCTGGGGGACTTGTGGTCTGAGGTGTAAGGGATGGAATATTAATTGCATATAGACACAAACCCCTTTTGTATGATAGGTAAAGAATGGGGGATATTTTAGCATAAACGTCTGTCCTTTTGGTTCAATATTTTAGCATCATTTCCTCAAACCAGAGCTAAATCCTCCCACACACACCACTGAAAATAAGCCCTTGGGACATATTTTTCCCTGTGCTTTATATTAATTTTAAGACACTTACTCCCAAATACTAAAAATGTTAATATTAATTTGAATCCAAGTTCGAGTGAGGAAGTAATATGATTTATTACTAGCTTCTGGGCCCCTAAGGATGGGCTGGCCCTGCTTTCCATTTTCTTCTCCCCTATCCATTCGTCCCTGTCTTCCTGCCCTGCACCCGTGTCTGTTATATGCTCAACGAGGTCCATAGCAATCTTAGTAGTTGCCCACGGTAGCTGGTAGAACCTGGTTCCTTCCTGAATCAGAATGTATCTGACACTCTCCACGAGAGCTTAAATGACACCTTCTGGTAGGAATTCAGCTATGTTTAAATGGATGGAAGGCCTGCGGAGGGAGTTTCCACCTAGGTGTGAAGCCCCCCAGATACTGAGAAAACATCCCGAAGCCTCGGGCTTGGGATGGCGTGCAGCATGGCATGTGTAATGTGTTACCACGGTCAAGAAGCACAGAACGTTTCTGCAGCATAGACAGCAGCTTTGCTCTTAGTATTTCCTGAATATTCTGGAAGACTTCTAGTTGGTTGGTTGGTATATTCATGGGAGGAGACCAATGATTAGATATGAACAGTGGCCCATTGGGGATGGGACTTTCTGTAATTAGCCCTTCGTTAGGAATCTTCAGTTGAAGATTGGCAATTTGCCCATCTTTTGGCTTATCGCATAAAACAAGTAATCATGGAGAAGTGTAACCTGTGGTTTTTCTAGTAGTAGTAGGTCTCTTTTATTGTTTGAATCACTGAGTGTTTTTTAAGAACCAGTAACCTGATCTTTTATCACTCCGGGGACCCGCCTTCTCTGCTCTGCCCGACGCATTCAACACATGTGTTCTCCGGGGAGGCCCGGCAGCACCAGAGCAATTTACATTCGGCTTCCCAGCCTGCGAGGGGCAGCAAATCAGCCTCTGGGAAGGCTTCGGAGACTTGTCAGCAGTCTGTAGCTTATTTCTGTGTGTGTGAGGGGGTGTGTGTGTGTGTGTGTGTCTCTCTCTCTCTGTTTCTCTCTCTCAACATTTACAGGCTGGAATCACTGTGGAGGAACAAGCAACAGAGTCTTGTCAGGATTTTATCTCAGGGTAATGATTAGTTTAAAAATGAAAGGCAGGGATACTGATTTTCGTTAGAGGAAGAATTGACTGTTTGAGGTAGAGAACCCCCAGTTTCTTCCTGAGGAAAGCTGAACAGGGCGACTGCAGCCCGTGGCTCTCTGACAGCAGCAGGGGCTGGGTTTCAGCATCGGCTGCTGGCCTGGGGAGCACCCGTAAATGGACTTGGGGCTCAATGCTGTGACTCTTTGTCGTGGCTTTGGATGTGGGAATACCGGCGGTGATCTCCCGTCTTTTATAAACTCACCTGATTTAAAGGAAAGATGAGTGAAGAACCAAAGGAGAAAAATGCAAAACCTGCTCACAGGAAAAGGAAAGGGAAAAAGGTAAGAAATGAATAAGCAACATGTTCTCTTGTATTGTTCTCTGGCTCCGGGGAAGGGAGTGATCTTTAGGCTGGATTTTAAGAGATGGGATTTTTAAGAAGCTGCTAGAATCAGAATGCTTTTGTTTTCCTGGTCTATTAATGGGTGTGTTCTGTGTTGGGGAAAAGCATCACAACTCGGATACATTGCTAAAATATTTCAGCGGTTAAATACAGTCATCTAGATTTCACTGAAGTGGTGTGTTTTTCATAGTGATATTCAGGATTATTAAGTAAACACATGTCCTAATTATGTGGGTGGGTGGGGTTTTTTTACCCTTTAAATTTTTCAGAATGCTTGTTAATCAACAGGGTACAATTACTAATGAATATTACTATGGTATAGATGTTTAGCTTTAACACATATTTTAAGCAAACTGAGGGAAACCTGTAGTTATACTTTAAAATTGCAGCAGGGAGGTGAGCTCCATTTTAATTATTTATCAGCTTATGGCTGACAAATCTCAGATTTGTAGTCGACTCTGCAGTGGTACAGCCGTGTGCCTAATTTGTCCGTTATAATTTATAAAATCAATTTCGTTTGACACATAAATTGAAAAATCTTCGAAATAGCAATAGGTGATTATTGTAAACCTGTAGATTCATTTTGGTTTTCTTGCATGTGTATATCTTGAAATGTTTCTCCTAACTTTTGCATACCTTTTGAAATGGGTGAAAGAGGTAATTCCCTAGGTCTGACATTTGCTTTTGATCCATTGTGGTTTATAAACTGGCTTCCATAGGGCGTGCCACCAATGGAAAAGACAGTTGTATATCTGTAACAAAGAAAAACAAATCCTTAAAATAGGATTCTAGTTCATAGCTGTTTAAGGAAAATTTGGATGATATTTTTTTAATCCATACTCAAAATCTTCAGATGTTATATTTTAATCATTAGGACTCTTATATATAATTGTGATTCTTTAAATGCTTCCCTGACCCAGTGTAATGTATGCTCAGCCAGTGGACACATAGAGCATGGTTGGTTAGAGTAGAGAAGATAAAGATTTCAACTACTCATTGAATTGTCAGGCATTAAAATTTTTTTTCATAATCTCTTTATTATTTATGAAAAGGTTCATTTGAATACAGTGTTCTTAAAAGAGCTACTCTGTCAGCAGACTACTCTGAGGACACGTTCATGAACATGCCAACATTCTAGGGCAGTGGTTTGACATCCTGCAGATGGTGAAGCTGTTCAGGCTGACTTGAAGTCAGCCCTGACTCCCTGTGCATTGTCTCCGCGGGGACTGATGATGTTGCAAAGGTGCTGTTCTGGTTTCCCAAGGGAGCAGGTCACAGCTGCCCAGCACATACAATTTGTTTAACGCGTGGCAGAGTGGTGCTGGTCTCCAGGAAAGGTGTCAGCTCTGCTCATGTTTATGAGATACGTATGGCCTTAAGTGTCTGACAGGCCCCACCATGACTCTGAACACAGAGTGTCAAGGGAAGCCAGACAGACATCATGAGGCCTGACAGTGCAGCCCGGATTAAAGTGAGCAGTGGCTGGGTCAGTTGTAAATCATTGAGCTTTTATGTGGAATCCTTTAACATGGGCTTTTTTTTTTTTTTCTCTCTCTTCCTTGAAATTTTTCCAGCCATGTTCCATTTCTCTTCCTATCAGGTTAGCCTACTCAGAGCACAATATCAAGTCAGTTGCTTTGAGCCCTTCCACATTCTGCCAGCTGCTGCCAGGGTCCTCTTTACGAAAACCTTCAACCTCACGCTCTGCCCCACGACCTTCCAGTCCCCCTCCCACCTGCTCAGTGAGGCCCAAATTCCTTGACTGTGGAGCGTGAGGCCCTTCACAATCTAACCTGAACCCACATCCTGGGCTTATTTTCCCCTTCACCATTGACTTCATTCATATCTGATTCCATCCAAACTGGAGTTCCTACCGGTCCTTGAATGAATGAATCCATTTCTTCTGATCCTTGTCAGAAGCATCAGAAGAAATGCATGGAGGAAACATTATGCATGGAGAAAACATTTCTATGCTGGCCCCTTGATGAAATCCTACCCATCCTGGCAGGTGCAACCCAGATCTCACCCTCTTCTTGAAATCTGTCAATTCACCCTAGTTAGAAGTCAGTCAGTCTTACGGACTGACACAGCACCGGGTCCTTTCAGGACAACTGACACATTCTACTTCTTTTTCAAGTTATCATGTACCTGCTCTGTTCCCTTCATCACACTGAACCCACCGATATTTGCCTCACAAGGCACTCAGCATGCTCCTTGTATGCAGTTGACACTTAATAAATGTCTCATTGAGCTGTCTCTACCATTTGCTGACCAGAGTTCACCAAGAATTTTCAGTGTGAGAGCAGATGCGTATCAGATAGGAGATATCTTTTAAATGAATAGGCCTTTTCTTCTCATATTTTCTGGATAAAGGATGCAACATTTTTTGTCCTTAAGTAAACACACACGTGTGTGTGTGTGTGTGAGAGAATTCCATTTCCTCCTAAACCAAATATTTCTCAAGGTCTCTGGGTGTTTCAGATGACCTACACTGTAGCACTGGTGGGTGTGGTCAAATGAAAACCTTTCAGGTGGGAAATATATGGAACCTGCCAAATTTTTTGGCAGCGAGCTCCCCAAGTATTTAAAAATTTTCCTAGTTATTTATGGAGTTATTTTCATATAAAGTTTAGTGTGGAATCCTTTTTGTATAGGAATATATCTCAAAATGGCCTTAAAAATTATGTGTTTGTGTTGAGTGTTTTCAAAGCAGATTACATGCTTAAGGGCATTTGGGTATAACGTCTCTCCTGAGACATGTTTAATATTGGAGTCAGCAAGATAAATGTGATGGAATCATTGTATTATTCCTTTGTTAGCACATAGTGAGCATTTTGGATTTTGCTCAGAGATATAAGGATTGAAATTGATGTTAGGAAATGTTTCTTCTGTATTTAGTTCTGGAATGTGAAGAGGATGTGTGCGTGTGTGTGTGTGTGTGTGTGTGTGTGTCTGTATGTTTCCCCATCCCATAGCTGTTTCTCTCTCTTTATGCTGGTTACAGGAGAAGCATTTACTGCAAGTCGGGGGACCTGAGTTCTAAACTAGTCCTGCTTCTAACTTAGTATCTTGTCTGGATAAAATAATCAAACTCTTTATTTATAAAATAAGGTTCATATACCTGGCATAGCTGTCAGGGATATTATGAAAGTAAAATAAAAATAGTAAGACTGTGTTTTCCAAAGAGGTTTTAAAAGGATAACATCTAAATTCAAAGTGGTTATCGTCGTGGAATTTCAAACTTGCTGTAGAATGGCTGATTCTATAGTCGAAATGACAAATGAGGACGTATTGTCCCATCTCATGTTATACTGCCAGAGGTGCTTAGTTTGAGTAGCCGCCAAAGAGGAAGTGTAAAAGTGGCACGTAATGATTTTATTTATTTACCATCTGCGTTAGCCAGCTCAGGCTGCCATAACAAAATGCCTCAGACTGGGTGGCTTAAGCAACAGAAGTTTATTCTCTAACAGTCCTGGAGAGTGGAAGTCCGAGATCCAGCGCCAGCATGATTGGGCTCTGGTGAGGGCTCTTCCTGGCTTTGTAGATGGCCGCCTCCTTGCTCACATAGCCTTTCCTTGGTGTGTGCGAGTGAAGGTCTCTCCCTGCTTCTTCTTATGAGGCCACCACTCCTGTTGGATTAGGCCTCAGCCTTATGGCCTCATTTAAACGTAATTACCCCCTAAAAGCCCCGTCTCCAAATATAGACACACTGGAGATTAGGGCTTCAGCATGTGAATTAGGGGCATGGGGGAGATGCAATTCCAGTCCATAGGAGCATCCAAAGAAGGTTCCAAAGAAGTCTAGGTTCCCAACTTAAATATGCTTAATAAAAAACGTGACAGTGATTGAAGCTCTTTCAAGTAATTTAGTTATTCAGCAGATGCTATATGGTAGAAAGAAAGCCTGAGACTCATTACTGGACTGGAGCCAACTATAGTATACCAATCCCTGCAGAAAGTATAGGGTACCAAATAAAGGCGAGTTCAGGTTCCACTGGTGGCAGAAGGGAGGGAGTGGTGAATCCATTTGAGGATGAAATCAGGAAAAGATAGATAGAAGAAGGCATGCTTGAATTGATGTTTAGAAGATATCTGTTTTTCCAGTGTTCCCCACAGGGTCAGAAGCTTCCAGATAGAGAGTGTGGGATAAAAGAGAAAGATTTGAAGTAGCCGGGTATACTTAGGGATGTAAACATTAGTACAGTGATGTGTTTTAGCAACATATGAGAATGGAGAAAAAAGGCAAGGACCATCTCAAGGAATTTAAGCTAAAGACCTCTTTTTTTTTTGTCCTGGTATTTAACAAAAGACTTTAAGCAGATGAATTATCAAAGTAAGACTTGCTTCTTAGGAAAGCATCCCTAGTATTTGGTAGAAATGCTAGGTCTGTATTTTACACCGTCATTCCATCTAGTAGGAATATATGTCATCATGTCATATTGTTTCATTGCCAATGATGACTGTGGAATTGGTCCTTTGAGTGTTACATTCAGTGATTGTTTTTCAGTGTTAGATTGAAGAAAAATACTTATTTAGACCCTACTAGGTAATGAGTGCAATGAGTTTGCCTGTTTTCTAGGGTACTTCAGTAAAGGGATTTTCATCATTTTAGTTCAGTTCCCTTTTTCATCTTCAGAACCCCAAATAACTTGCTCTATGTAAATTTGTTTTTATAGTTTTTTTTTTCTTCTGAGGGTGGACATCACAGTGTTCTCTCTTTCTCTTTTCTGTCACATCCTTGCCTTATGTGTGAGAGCTGTACTTGTTTCTTCTGTGATGTAGCTTAAATTATCTAAATGTGTACTCATTTTTTGAGGGACAGTCAAGGGAATGTTCATTTCTGATTTTCATTCAGTATTCCTAATGCTTCTGGATTTGCACTGTTAAATTTTTCTTTGATTCCAGGGTCTCCAATGAGGGTGCCTTCAGTACCTGGTTCCCTCTTTAGAGTGATGGTGTGCTGTCATACCAAGAGCATATGGCAATTGTGTTGACCTGTAATTTTTATTTGTGTATTTGGACATTGTTCAATTGCTCACAACTGCTCTACAAGTAGATATCTCCTCCAAGTCTTTTATCGGTGATTGGGATGAATTATTTAAGTTATGGTTCACTGAGCATGATCACGTGTCCAATGCAGTGTAACTTCTGAGGGGCTAATGACACGCTCCCCCTCAAGTGGCTCTTATATCTTTTACCATTTCACTATATGCATCCACGTCAAATGTTTTTTTCTCTCAATCTTTTTTTTCTTTTTTTTTTCTTTGCGGTACGCGGGCCCCTCACTGCTGTGGCCTCTCCCGTTGTGGAGCACAGGCTCCGGACACGCAGGCCCAGCGACCACAGCTCACGGGCCCAGCCGCTCCGCGGCATGTGGGATCCTCCCGGACCGGGGCACGAACCCGCGTCCCCTGCATCGGCAGACGGACTCCCAACCACTGCGCCACCAGGGAAGCCCTCAATGTTTTATAGTTAGAAATTTAAAAAACAAAAAAATTTTTTTTAAGATTTTCTTTTTTAATGTGGACCATTTTTTTGAAGTCTTTATTGAATTTCCTACAATATTTCTTCTGCTTTATGTTTTGGTGTTTTGGCCTCGAGGCATGTGGGATCTTAGCTCCCTGACTAGAGATTGAACCTGCAGCCCCTGCATTGGAAGGCAAAGTCTTAACCACTGGACTGCCAGGGAAATCCCAGGAATTTTTAAATGTTTTTTATTCTCTTAATAGTCTTCCTCTCAGTTGTTAATCCTTCTATCACAAATGCTATCAACTTTGTAGTTCACAGGCACTTCCAATGGTTAAATGCAGATATTGTGACTCTTCCGATAATTCATTTGTAATGGTATTTTCTTGAACTTAGCATTGGAGTTTTCTGCTTTTAGTGCACAGATCTCCATGTTGTCTTTGTCCAAGGTTTTTGTGCATTTGGGAACTTTCTTTTTGTAGGGAGAGATTGAATGGATTCAGAGAACCTGGAAAATAACTTCTTGATTTCAGAATTTCATGAAGTAATAGACTTTCTTTATAATACCACCTTTAAAAAATCAACTATAGTGAGGTAGGTTTACCTGGAGATTTTGTTTCAAATTTTTTGTTAAAGCTTGGTATAAATTTCTTTTATGTATAGCAGCAGCCTTGGGGCCTGGGCTTGGAGCATGGCTTTTAAAACAAGGGACTGATATTCCACAGGTTTATAATCTCTCCCCCATAATTTCAAAATCCAAACCAAAAACCTAAAAATTTCTTCCTAACTTCTTTGGCGGCAAAATCTGACCTAACCTGAACTCATTTGGCAACAAAACCTGTACTGACCTTATGTGAAGCTATTTATAGTCTTTATTTATCCTCCTTAGCGTGAATATTCATATGTTTTGCTGCAGAAGTAGAAATTCTGTGTTGATGGGGTGCTGTCCCAAGATGCTGCTGGGGGTGTCCATAGTATTGATATATACCTTTCTGAAATCTGAAAAGTTCTGAATTCCAAAGTGTTTCTGGCTGCAAGGAGTCCAGATATGTAAATCTGTATAGACTTCTGAGCTGGGACTAGGGTGAGCCAGTAGGACTAAAGGTTAGTTTGGAGTGAAGGAGAGGGGGCTTTTTTTGTCCTTAATAAATTCCAGATAGAATGGAGCTCTGTAATGCCGGGCATTGTATCAAAGGTCCCTAATGCAGTTTTCAGTCTTGTAGGAAAAATTATTTCCAGGAGCATTGTAACAGATACTGGCTTGCTTGGTAATAAATCTGAACATTTGGACAGGGGGGTTTGAAGATGTTTATAAAGCCTGGCTTTCTTTTTCTTGCTTGCTTGCTTGCTTGCTTGTAGTGAATTGTGGCTTGTCAATTAGAAGGAAAAAGAAAAGATCCTAATGTATTGTTTATGTTATTTAGGAAATTCTTAATTTTATGTTGTTCATGACCATTAGATGAGGTCATAAGAAATAACTCCAGTATATATTTTCTGAAAGAAAAGAATCTAGACTTTGGGGAAAATATTGTTTGAATTGTTGCGCCTGCTCGCCAAGAAAATACTGTTAATCATATGAAGGATAATTAATTTCCCACAATGAGCACATAAAATGACTTTCACTGGCATCCATCTTAAATAAAATTTCCCATTTATGGGCATATTTTTTGGGGGGGGCATATATTTTACCCAACTTAATTTTTAAAGTTTTCATTCTATTTTTTCCTCTCTGTCTCACATAATTGTAAATATAAAGCAACTTATTACATGGCTATGTTAATAGCTTAAAAGCTAGAAGTTTCTCTCAACTCCCTATTCCTCTATTAATTTTGTAACTCTCGTCTTTGGATTCCGTTGGTCCTTCCACCACCTGGGAGGTAGTAGGAACAAAGAAGATTTAAAACATGCTGTCGTAAGACATCTCTTCAGTATTTTAGAGATACCAGTGGGTATACTGGCTTTCACAGTATCGTTAAGAAAAATAAAACTCTAACTCATTTATGCAGTTTTAATGCTTGAGTAGAGTTTAGATTGGGAAACTCAATTTGTCTACAGAGACAGAACTTTCATCCTTCACTCCCAGCTCACTCATCTTTTAATTAATGTTCCACAGCACATGAGAGATGTTCGTCAGGCATTTCTGCCGTGTGTGTGTTTTAAAACACAGTATAAACAAGCAAAGCTATTGAATAGATCTAGTTTTTCGTTTTGGTTCTGTCTCCATATCATACCATTTATTCTTTCAACAAGTATTTTTTGAGCACTTACTCTTCTAGTGCAAGGGATTCATCAGGGAACAAGACAGACAATAAACAGACAAAATGGATAACTAGCAATAACTCAATAGAAAAATTCCACCTGAGGCTGCTATGCTGGAGGAAGATTCAGAGAAGGGACAACTCTTAGAGCCAGGGTGGCAGAGAAGGTGACCCTGAGCCGTGAGCTCACTCACCACAGGGATTTGGTCAGCTGTGCAAAGATGACATTTTAGGCAGAAGGAACTGTTTGGGAAAAGGGCCCCTGTGGTGTTTGGGTTCCGAGGAAAGAACATCACTTTAATGGACTTTCCCGGTGGCCCTGAACTTTAAAGATCTCTACACACAGCTCTCAAATGTTTATTTTTGTTTGTTTGTTTTCCCTCCTGGAATTCAGTTCATGTTTTATGAGTTTTAAGGCTAAGGGATAATATTTTAGGGAGTCAGCTGGGGATTTGTGGTATCTGAGCAGTGTAGCACCCGGTGAACTTGTGAAAAGGATGAACTTTTATTCCGCTTTTCACTTTCCCTTCAGTGCTACCCATTGTTAACGATTGTGACGTAACTACAATGAGGAACTTAAAAACGTCTTGCAGAAACCCACATCTCTTAAGCCTCCAATTAACAATTACTTTCCTCCTTGGTACACAGTCTACTTGATAAATTAGAAATACAAATACAGGCACACATCAGAAACTGAATTTAGTAACCCTTGATATGATGTTTGTGTACAATAATTTTGCAAGTTGCATGTATGTAGCCTATGAAATATACATTGCCTTAGAATATAGGGTCTATGATATTATGTCATATTTACTGTCAGTATTTTGTGGGTACTTAGTGAAAAATTAAGCAGTAATTGTAGCAAACCAAGCAAATTCCTGACACAAAGCTTCATCTCTAGATAATTTATCCAGAACATTGTATAATTTCTCTTTGTTATTTTCATGATACTGGCTTATTTAGTCTTTACATGCAGTGATTTCATCACTAGGTAATTTACCTTGGCATTTTACAGAAATGAAAAGTCTCTCTGGAACATTATCACGTTATCTTCAATGTTGGTTTCACTGTTTTTCAATCTAGTTCACTTTAACATAGAAGGAACATTAAAGATACATACAGAATTTGAACCATTATGGTCCGATTATTAATGAAAAAGATCTTGTGTGTAATTATAGGTAATTAAGTGAATCATGTATTCAAGTAAATATTTATGAATAACTTCAAAGTTTCTTTTTAAAAGCAAAAGAAGGGGCTTCCCTGGTGGTGCAGTGGTTGAGAGTCCACCTGCCGACGCAGGGGACGCGGGTTCGTGCCCCGGTCCGGGAGGATCCCACATGCCACGGAGCGGCTGGGCCCGTGGGCCATGGCCGCTGAGCCTGTGCGTCCAGAGCCTGTGCTCCGCAACGGGAGAGGCCACAGCAGTGAGAGGCCCGTGTACCGCAAAAAAAAAAAAAAGCAAAAGCAACTACAGTTATGATTTTATGGATTCCCACCCCACTGCTGCTGCAGAGATGTTTATCAGAAATTTAATGGATTGCCTCCTACTATACATGTGGGGTTATTTCACTCAATCTGTTGTTTTGGACAAATAGAGAAGCACAGGAAACAGCTTGGTTTCAGATATTCGAAGTTCCCTGTTCTCTCCCATTAAGCAGGGCTCATCCTCCTTGTCGGTTCTTTATGTCTTAAAATTAGAAAAAAATGTAGAGGGCATTTATGAAATTAGAATAGTAATGATAGGTTCCAGGATTCCTGCCTTTTTAAAAAAAATTTATTAATAAGTCTTTTGATAAATTCAGTTATGTGAGTGTGCTTGAACTAGGTGCTAGCAACTTGCTTCACCACATTCGTGCTTGAGAAGTTTTCACTGTCTTTCACAGAATTTTGTTATTTTGGGGGATCTCTAGAACAAAGCTCTAAAAATGAAGGTCCTCCATACTATTGAAGTATAAAAATTACAAAATGTTTTAATTGCTTAAATTAATGAGTTTTCTCTCAGTAGTTTACCTGATGAAAATGCTTTTAGCACTAATCCCTTATCTCTATAAAAGGTCTTTTGGGGTGAACTTTAGGCATTATGTTAAAATACTTAACGTAATTTATAAACATGCCAATTGTAGTTTTCTCTTTAGAAAGTAGATATACTAATGTAGATAAATTAAACTAATGTGTAAACATGTGCCTTTTATCTTCTACCTTTAAAGCTTTTCTGTAATCTTTAAAGTGGAGGGCTTCCCTGGTGGCGCAGTGGTTGAGAGTCCGCCTGCCGATGCAGGGGACACGGGTTCGTGCCCCGGTCCAGGAGGATACCATGTGCTGCGGAGCGGCTGGGCCTGTGGGCCATGGCCGCTGAGCCTGCGCGTCCGGAGCCTGTGCTCCGCAATGGGAGGGGCCACAGCAGTGGGAGGCCCGCGTACTGCAAAAAAAAAAAAAAAAAGTGGAGCTTCTCCTCAAACTATTATGATCATGGGCTTATTATGGTCCTAGTAAGATACTCTTCATGGTGAACTGGTGAGAGCAGAGAACAGAATCACATACACTTGAGTATGAATGTGTGTCCCACCATTTAATAGCTATTTAAAGTTAGTCAAATTACTTAAATTTTCCTTGTTTCCTAGTGTATAAAATGGGGATACTTCGCTTACCTAGAGGTTTAATGTGAGGATAGAAATAGTATATGTCAAGTGTTTGGTACAACTCTTGGCCGAAAGTAGGCATACAGCATGGAGTAGCTGTTGTAGTCGTTAGTGTTTAAAAGCATTGCTAGTATGAGATTAGTTTGGGTACTGCTTATTACCTATGAAGAAAATCAGAATTTGAGGGATATAATTATAGTTCATCATCTCCTTGAATCAGAATGTTTATGTCTAATTTTAATATGATGTGCTCTCCTTTCTCTTTACAAATTGGAATAGCTTGTTTTGTGATGGTAAAATTAATGTGTCATGTTGATTTCCTACCTCTTTATTAAGAAAATTAGAAATTTGTCTTCCAAACATGATGATCTTTTAAAAGTATCTTTTGACTTGTTTTAGAAAATTACATATTTAGTCTATCTCTAGTAAAATTTTGATTTAGGAACAGATTTGTGGAACATACTGCCTTACAATCATAAAAATGGGCAGAGATAGCTCGTGATATCTTTGTGTAATGTTAACTTCTGATGGTACCTGTCAGATAGGATTTGGATTATTAACATTTGTGTTATATTAACATGGTAGTGTATATTTCACGCTTGTGTTTGTGCTGTAAAAGTCCTCCCACCCTGTATTTTACTTAACCATTTAGGATGAGGGAACAGGGTGGTATGGAAGAAAGAACACACTTTGTGGATTTTATTCTTGGCTCTGGTGTGACGGCAGCAAGAGGTAGTGGGGTGGAAGGAACATGAGATTCAAAGATATGTACATTGAAGACATTTAAGACAATTTATATGAAAATATAAACATGTTCAATGAGTTTATCTATGTGACATTGAACTGAAACCTCCCCTTTTCTAATGTCTGAAATGTAACTGAACCAGATGATACCTGTGATGCTTATGGGTTTTAAGACATTACTTTCTACCAAAGATACTGAATTCATATTTTCAAAGCAGTAGTGTGATAGGCGAGATGCAGGGCGGTGCTCGCTGTGTGTTTGCTGAAGGGAGGGAAAGGCCTGAGAGCCCCCCTCGCTGTAGTTCTTCTCTTCTAGTCAACATCTCTCATGTCATTTTGCCTCTAACAATATAGCCCCCTTATATCCTAATTTGTGTTCTAGTTTTTACGTTTTTAGGATTGAGGTGTGAAGAAAACAAGGAGCCATCGCCTAACCTTTCACCTTTTTTTTTTGCGGCACGTGGGCCTCTCACTGTTGTGGCCCCTCCCACTGCGGAGCACAGGCTCTGGACGCGCAGGCTCAGCGGCCATGGCTCACGGGCCCAGCCGCTCCGCGGCATGTGGGATCTTCCCGGATCGGGGCACGAACCCGCGTCCTCTTCATCGGCAGGCGGACTCTCAACCACTGCGCCACCAGCGAAGCCCCTAACCTTTCACCTTTCAAGTAGAATTCCAGTCGCCATTCCATTATTGGATTGAGCAACACCGCCTCATGAAACATTCTGAATTTAAAGTCTGGCACCTAAAGCAGTTTTAGAAAGACCACCCTATTTGATGTCAAAGTGCGTAGTCAGGCCCTTTAATTCAGAGCCTTTCATCGAAATCCACTCAGGAACAATTTGTGCATTGTTTACATCTGGATCGTGGACAATTGGTTACTCTGACTTGTTTTGTTTGTTTGCTTTATTTTTTTTTTTTTTGCTGCAGTAAAATACTCATAGCATAAAACTTACCACTGCAGCCATTTAAAAGGGGGATTCGGTGGCATTCCCTCCACTCACAATGTTGTGCAACCATCTCCAGTATCTAGTTCCAGAACTTTTTCATCACCCCAAATGGAAACCCCACATGCGTTAAGCTGTCGCTCTGTACTCCCTCTGTCCCCAGCTCCCGGCAGCCACTCATCTGCTTTCTTTGTCTATGGCTTTATGCCTATTCTGTATATTTTATATGAGTGGTCCATATAATACGTGTCCTTTTGTGTCTGGCCTCTTTCACTGGGCATATTTTAAATGTTTATCCGTGTTGTCATGTGTATCAGTACTTGATTCCATTTTTTAGTTGGATAATATTCCATTGTATGGAATTCCACATTTTGTCTATCCAGTCATCTGTGGATGGATGTTTGGGTTGTTTATATTTTTTGGCTGTTGTGAATAGAGCTGCAATGAACATTTGTGTACAGGTTTTTGTTTGAATGTCTGTTTCCAGTTCTTTTTTTTTTTTTTGGCTGCGCCGTGTGGCTTGCGGGATCTCAGTTCCCCAACCAGGGATTGAACCCAGGTCCAGTTTCCCGGCAGTGAAAGCTCTGTGTCCTAACCACTGGACTGCCAGGGAATTCCTGTTTCCAGTTCTTTAGGTTATGTTCCTAGGAGTGGAATTGCTTGGTCATACAGTAATTCCATAAACATTATAAAGCTTATTGAAGAACTGTCAGAATGTTTTTATAGTTTGATTTCTATTGTATTCATATTTCTCTATCTTATTATATATCCAGTCACATGATATATTATTCTTTTGGAGTTTTGGGGCTAAATTATAGTGAAAATTTGTATATATTTATTATACAGAGAGAGATAGTAGGAAGTTTGTGGAGAAAGACAGTGACACTCACTGATCTACTGCAAACAGAGAGAAGAGCCCCTTCTGGGCTTTCAGTGAGCGGCAGCAGGTGTACCCTGGAGCATCAGAGAAAAGTAAAATCATCATCCTGGCAACATGCCTGATGGGAACTTTTACTTGAAATATGAATTTTGAACAGTGGCAGAACTGAGAAATTTTGCCATTTGTGTTCTATCCCTTAGCACAAGTCCCTGGCTGTCCCACAACAGAGTGTGTGAAATGGAATCTGTTCTTTACACGAGGCCAGAAAAATAGATGGTGCGTTGAGCCACATCTGGCTTCAGGTTTCTCCCAGAGAGAAGTAATTTAGAGGCTTAAAATATCAGATGACTCTGTATTGCCTATGTTTATGGTTAACTGTAGAGCAAATAGTATATAATTCTCATTTCATAGTGTAGCTTCATTCATTCTCAGTTGTTTCTCTTTCAACGTCTGGAAAGAGAGGATGCCCCTGGGAATGTCCCAAAGAGGTTTCTGAACCAGGTGGGCTGTGACTGAGAACTATAGCCACAATTTTGGTCACCTTTTTGGGGGCAAGACCAGGTGAGCTGCACTGCTGAGAGTTTCCTCTAAGAGCTACCGAATAGTGATTGTAATAGGAAGAAGGTTGACGTCAAAATAAGCAAGAATTACCTGCTTTGCTCTGTGGTAGACACTGCAAGAGAGAAAAGTAGTGGAAAGGTATTTGCTTATGGGTCACATGCTCTTTACAGAAGCAGCAGGAAAATTCCCAAGGTATTGGATTCCTAAATCTCTCCTAGGTAGGGTAGGTCTTTTGTTGTTTTTCTTTTCTTTTCTTTTCTTTTACTTTTCTTTTCCCTTTCCTCCCTCCCTCCCTCCCTCTCTTCCTTCCTTCCTTCCTTCCATCCTTCCTTCCTTTTTTTCTTTCTTTCGTGGCACTTAACCTCATGAAAATATGCAATTGGTCAAGTTATTCCGCTGCCCACTGGGCAAAACTGGTGTTACCCTATAGGTCATGTTACAGTACTGAAGATTTAGAATTAACTATTCTGGAAAGCCATTCAAAGCCTTATGGTCTTCCAGTGCAAAATACAATTTAACTTTCATACCTGAATGGTTTTTAAATGTTTCTTGCCTTAAATTTATTTATAACTAGAGAATTTTTATAATTTCAGTTCTAAGAGGATATATTACAATGAAATATGGCCTCCTTATCTAAGTTTTCTTAAAGCTTCTTGCTTTAAATTGATTTATAACTGGAAATTTTTATACTTTCTATTCTTAGCCATTTTTTTTCTCTTTATTTCCTACCCTCTTCTCTAAGAATTTTGAACTCAGGTCCCACTTAATGACGGAACAAAGACAAAACTGAAAAGTTAGAAATATTCCTCCTGAGAGAATCAACTTAGAAGCTATTCTGTATTTTAATTTCAAATAAAAATTTCCCCAGGTCTCTTCTAAGGTCTTATATGATACACGTATACTGACTCATGATCTTGATATGATGTTATAGCATATAACTCAGAAAAGTGTGTAGTAATTATGAAAACTGTATGTAATTATAAAGATAGCACTATAAAGATAAATGGTAAACTGTGGTTGATTTTTATCAGGAAAATAAGTTTATTAGTAAACAGATGTAGGAGAAGATCCACATTGGAATGCACCTTGATACATAGCATTGAAGACGTCAGGGTCTATTGGGTGGGTTTTCGATTTTTTTTAATGAGATTCACGGTGGTGCTTGGCTTGTCTATGGACTTTAAAATGTCATTTAATCCCTTGGACTTTGAAGTACGAAACCTTATGCCCCTCTGGTTTCTGGCTTCTTGGCCTTGAAACTGGTGGGCGATAAGTAGGTACTGTTTGTAGAAAGGTCCTCCAGGAAAGGAAGGCTTAGGATTCAGCATGAGGGCCCTTGGATCCCAGGAAGAATCACCTGTGGTTACCTGCACTTCTGGTGAAACACGGTACGGAGCTCCGTGGGAGCTCCTGTCTCTGCTGTCAGGGACATTATAATCTCATGGTTGACTTTAGAATTTTACTTAGAGGAAGATCTCTAGGTGTTGTAGTTTGAAAAGGGTAATACATGTAAAAACTAAAAGAATAACATAAGACCAATAAAGACACAGACCTAAGTCTATTTTGTGCTATGGTGTATGACTTGAAATTGGTTTTCATCTGAAAGGGCTTTTCTGGAGAGAGCTTGTCCCGGTGTCAACCTCACATGATTACAGAGTCAAAGAAGTAATATAAATGAATAAGTTGTAATCAGTGTGGCCAGATTTAGTGATTATTCAAGAAAAGCTAGAATTTCTCTGAGAAATCTCTTGCTATTAAGATATTGAAGCTAATTAATAATTTTTAAAAGCCAAAACCATCATGCAAACTGATAATCAACCGATCTCCTGGACTCCAAGTTTGTACCTCTGTTTTTAGCTGTGTTGTGAAGGGTTGGATACTGTCTTCAGTTCTCTCTGAGTAGAACCTTAGAACTGAGGTCCTGTGTAGAGAATCTCTGTGGTAAATATTTATCTAATATAAATCTGTCTTCCTTTATTTTATTGGTTAAAAAAATTGTTTTTTACTCTTTTGATTGTTCAGATGCTGATATCAGATTTTACCACACCCCCGCCCCAGACAATAACTAGAAAATTATCCTTGAGGCAATTAATAGATTATTTCAAGTGGTGGAAACAATAGAGAAGTTGCTGAAAGAACCTGGATGACGCTTGAGAAGCTCAGGAGCTTTAAATGGAGGCTGAAATTCCGGATTTCCAAATTAGTTTGTGTCAGGCAGAGATTTATTTTATTAAAAATGTATTGTAGGGCTTCCCTGGTGGCGCAGTGGTTGAGAGTCCACCTGCCGATTCAGGGGACGCGGGTTCGTGCCCCGGTCCGGGAAGATCCCACATGCCGCGGAGCGGCTGGGCCCGTGAGCCGTGGCCGCCGAGCCTGCGCGTCCGGAGCCTGTGCTCCGCAACGGGAGGGGCCGCAACAGTGAAAGGCCCGCGTACCGCAAAAAAAAATGTATTGTAAATCAACTATTTCAGAAAAATAAAAGGTAACATTTCTGAATCCCTGCCATGTATCAGGTATAGTCTATGAGATTTACACACTTGATCTCCTCTTCTTAAGCCCTACAGCAAACCAGTGAGGCGTTCTCTTCTGTTTCATGAGTGATTATCCCCAACCTAAGAGAGTTGTCCGAGCTCACCCAGTGGGTGTGCGGCAGACCCAGGATTCCACCTATCCAGCACCTGATTCCTTCCCTCCTGCCTTTTGGGCTTTCCTGTTTCAAGGAAGTTTACCATTTAAGCAGTGTAGTTAAATTTCAGACATTGTAATTTATCAATTAATTGTTATTAACATGAAGTAAAGGAAGCAGAAATACCTTTCTTACATTTAGCAAAATAATTAAGTTCTTTATACTTTATTACTATATACCGCAAATTTCTAGGATTCTACAGCACACTAGACTCGTAAAACAGCACACGTATTTGGAGTTCATTACTGTACGTGAACAGTAGTAGCAAGTACATCTATTTTGGCTAAAGTGCCGTACCAAATTCACAAGGTGTCCAAGATTCTTAACAAAAACATGTTTGTACTATGTCATTACACATAAAACTTAAAGGCAGTGATGTTTATATGTATTGTTGTAATAAAAGCATTTTGTTGAAACCTAATGTATGTATATTTTAGTTGGTTGTGAAAGCTCAGACTTGGATATTTAAAAAGTGTTATGTATTCAATCTTATTAAATACTTAGTGGAGAGCACAAAAATTAGCTTAGATTTTATAATTATAGGATAGAAAATGTATGAAGACTCCAATCTCTAACTGCAGTTTAACAGGGAACGAAATGAATATCGTATTTCCTCAGTTCTAAGCGACAGAGTGTCTTACGCATTTTAAAGTCTCTGAACTTGGGGTGCATCTTACCATGGATGAAGTCTTTGCTGTTGGCCAGGCATCAGCCATGATGTAATTGTCATTGCCTGCATTTACACACGTGGTTGTTATTTCAGATGACATGACTGCTGTGCCTCAAATTTTTAGTCAACAAACTATTTAAAGATCCTTTGAGTGAAGAATTTGCAGAAGGGGTGACTGTGGGTTAGGAGAAAATCCTGGAGACAGTGTGGAGCGCCTTAAGAAATGCTGCATCAACTACCATCTTGATGGCACAGAGATTGATCTTGGGTGTGAAAACGCATTGATAACTCAACCTCAGGCATTGATGATACTGAAGAGGAAGTCTCTGAATGTGCAGAAGTTTTAAGAATACCTTAGCCAGTTTATTTCACTTGTATCTTCCTGTTTTAGTATGTCTAAGGGTTACATATGATGAAAAGTCTATGTATAAAGGAGTCAAAATAAATATTTTTAAAAAGAATACATTTGAAAATTCACGTGATAATGTATTGGCATCATTTGACAGTTTTTTCTTGCTTTATGTTACATTAAAATGGTGCGTCTCATAATCAGTGGCCTCATAGATTGATGAAATACAATAGTGAATAATTAACTTTTCAAGTTAAAATTCGAAGCTCAGATAGTTTTTTTTTTTTTTTTTTTTTTTTTTTTAGCGGTACGCGGGCCTCTCGCTGTTGTGGCCTCTCCCGTTGCGGAGCACAGGCTCCGGACGCGCAGGCCCAGCGGCCATGGCTCATGGGCCCAGCTGCTCCGCGGCACGTGGGATCTTCCCAGACGGGAGCACGAACCCGTTTCCCCTGCATCGGCAGGCGGACTCTCAACCACTGTGCCACCAGACACGCCCGCTCAGAAGTAGTTTGTATTTTTATGGCTAAAATTAGAAACTTAATGGTGTTAAGTTTCTGCTATATGCTATAATAATACTGTGTCACTAAACTATAATTTTTAAAATGTTTCGTTCTGGAAGCTAATATTTTTCTTCAAGTTTAAACCAGAGTCAAAATAAATATATGAGCTGTACATACCTTCTTTTCAAGTTCTTTCACTTTACTTTGTAAATGGCAGCCCAGGGGTCTACACTGTGCATCAACTGAAACTTATAAGACCAAATCAAATGTAAAAACATAATTAAATGACCTGGAAGTTAATTGAATCTCACTTTAATTCCTTCTGTAAATACCTTTTCATCAATAGTGGCCCTTTCTTTTTCTTTCAATCTAATTCTTACTTTTTCAAACATAATTGTATTTTAATTTGTTATTGAACGTTTGGGCCATAAATTTTCATTTTCTAAGCGTACTTTTGAAGTATTACAGTGCCAGATGTCCTTGAATATTCAGTTTCTAAATCCACATACTAAATATTGTTAAGCTGAAAATACAAGCAAACAGAAAATCCAAACCAGACATTTTATTGTGTGATGTATCGAAAAGAGAACCAATATCATGATATTGGTAGAATATGTGATTGAAGAAATAGGACATTTTAAACTTTGTAGAAATTCTTGATAAAGTTGCTATAAACCTTCTCTTAAACCCACAGCTGTACAGAAGTGATGTGATTTCACCTTTGAAGAGACACTGAACAATATTTGCAGTGATGTGGTTGACATGTTAGGCAGAAATATTAAAAGGCATCGTATGCAGTACATAAGTAAAAAGTAAAAGCAGAAACAAAAACCTTGCCATTTTGTGAAAATGCCATAGTGTTATAAAGTGAAATTCACTTCTCTACAGCAATGACTTCTCCAAAGACAAATTAGCTGCCACGACATGCTATGTTTATGCTTTTCTGCTGGATATACAAGGTGGACACATGATGGTGGAGTTAAAATTCATTTATTTAAAACCTTTATATTCTTGTTTTTCAGTCTGCCATTTTGTTTTATGTTTATGTTTTAGAGAATGTATTTTATTGTGTTTTAAGAATACAAGTAATATAATTTGTCCTAGAAATACCAGAAAATACACCCCCTCCAAAAAATAGAAAGCTATGTAAACATTTAAAAAATTCGACTTCATGTTTAGACTTTTTAGAAATTCTCATTCTTTCTAGACTGTTTAGAAAATTCTAAATACATGTATTTTATCTTTCTTTTTATAAAAATGACACATTAACCTAAAATTCTTCAGAATATATTTAATGCCTCTTATTCTGTTGATTTATAGGAAAGGAATCTGTTACAATTTAAAACCACTTAAGAAAAAAAAAGCTGCTCTTGTATCTTACTATAATCAAACCTGTTTACCCATAGTACACAAGAATGTTTTTATAATATAAAATATAAGTATGCAATATATAAATATATTCTACATTTGCATAATATATAAGTAAATAAATATGTGTATATGTATATATAATGTTTTATAACCCTGCAATTATTAAGTAAAAGGGTATGGTATGATTCACACATGATTTTGCTCTCATGATTTTTAGTTTCAATGACTTCCTTTTCATAAGATATGGCAGATTACTGGATAGCTCTTTATAGACTATTGACTAGTCCTAGCTCATGTCAACACAAAGTTTCTTTGTGGAAGTGTAGTAAGTACTCTTGCTTATTTTTTTGAAGGCATTCCCTGTCTTCTGCTTCTGTCCTTGTTAACAAACTTCTTAAAGGTACCTGTGCAGACGGCCCAGAGTAATATGCCACCTAGTGACCCCATAAAGAAGTCACAATTTTCAGTCAACAATCCAGCAAGCATTAGAGCCATTTCACAGTATAGGTCTTTATCAAAATGCTTTTGAACGACACCTGTGTATGTATTGTTTTGGATCTTCTTTTTTATTTATATTCCCAAATGTTGTTTGTGATAAGGATGTTCGGATTAGATGTAGAAAAAACCTCAACGTGTAATTTCATTCCTCCTGACCTAATTAGAAATGTGATAGCCCTCTATAGAATCCAAGTTAAATGGCCAAATTGCCTAGAATTCTGGGCAGATTAATCTTTGTGCCTGGAATAAGGTTTAAATGAGTTTAAAATATATTGCAAGCATTAGTTCAGTTAATTATGTACCTTAGGGAGAACTATTAGGTGTTTTCCCTGATGGAGAAATAAGAGTTTTTGTCTTTGAATAGCACTTACATTAGTTGTAAGAGAAATGTTGTGTTATTATAACATTTACACTCTTAAAGAGCAAGAATAAAATGTTAAACCATAGTAACTTAAATAGTAAGAACAACATTTTAATGATATTCCAGAACATGATAACGTTATTGAATCATAAGCCATAAGCCAATTATTAATTATTAATGTTTTAAACTATAGTTTTTGAAACCTATTTCAAAGTTGTTAAATATTTTAGATTCATGGTGTGTAACATCTCTTGGAAAACCATGGTATTTCTGTTTACACGTCATCACGATGGTAGGGTGTGTGTGTGTGTGTGTGTGTGTGTGTGTGTGTGTGTGTGTGTTTGGAATGAGCCCTTCTCTCTCGATATGTGTGGCATTGCTTGATTAGCTTGGTTTCCTAAAGAACTGTATTATCCTTATAGGTCAGGTATACTTATAGAAAAAGAGATCAGATTCCCCTGGGGGGCCGGCGGAGGATGGGGGAGGGCGAGTTGGTTGAAGGTGGTCAAAAAGCACAGTTATAAGATAAATAAGTACTAGGAATGTAATGTACGGCATGATGAATATAACACTGCTGTGTGTAATATATGGAAGTTAAGAGAGTAAATCCTGAGTTCTCATCACAAGAAAAAAACTTCTTTCTATTTCTTTAATTTTGTGTCTGTATGAGAAAATGGAGGTTCTCTAAACTTACTGTGATAATCATGTCATGATGGATGTAAGCTAAATCATTACGCTGTACATCTTAAACTTATGTAGTGCTGAGTGTCAATTATATCTCAATAAGGCTGGAAGGAAAAGAAAAGAAAATTAAATTCCTCATGAAGGGCATTTTGAGGCAATAAAGATCACTGACTGCTTAAAAAAAAACTATTATTCAGAAGGACTGATAATAAAGACTGGGTTTCCTATTTAATTTCTTTTGAAATTAGAATACCCATGAAAGTGCAATTAGTGAATTTGACAGTTATACTTCCTGTTATGTGTATTATTTGTCTTTAGATATGAAGTTGTGGATTAAGCGAAGAGAAGCTATAAATTCTGATGACAGAATGTCCTGAACTCTCTTAGCTTCAGTTTCCTCATCCTTAAAAATAGGGATGATGTCTTGTCTGCCTCATGAGATTGTTTTAAGAATTAAATGAGACTGTGAATGTGAATGTATTCTGTGGGTCATCATTGTAGAACAGTAGTATAAATGTAAACCATAATAATCCTATCCTGTAGTATTTTAAGAATTAGCTACATATGAGAAATGGAGTGATAAAATAGTACAATCAGTAGGAACTAGTACAATATGTTTACTTGAGTATATAAATGAAGGATGTTAATAAATCAAGACGTAGCCCTCCTTTTGAACCACGAGACTTAAAGTTTTGGGGGAAATATGTGAAAATGGGTTTGAGACTTGGGTTTGAGACTCATTGGTTATGTAACACAGGTGGTTTGAGATTTTCTGAAATTATGTATGTATGATTATTGGATATTGTGAATATCCTCTGTGAATATTTTCAAATATCTACTTGGGGGTGTTTTCCTCTTTGGGAGAAAATAATCAGGAACCTGTCCATAGGGCAAATTGTGCTCATTATGCTGTTTCAGACTTGGCGTGTGTTCCCTGTGTGGTGCCTTGTAATTTTACCTAATTATTTCCTTTTCATATACTGTTTATTTTTCCTTAGAAATTAAATCAAACCTAGGCCTGTGATGTCGATCTGACCCCACCCTTCCCTATTGCCTGTGGTTCCTAAAACAGAGTTTTATAATAAATTTTAAAGTTTGAATAGATAAGATCCTGCCTTCTGCAGTTTCCTGTTCTTAAGCACATTATTCATCTACTTAATAGAGCAATTTCCTTCTCCCTTTTCCTCTAAATGCATGTATTTTCTGGTTAGCTGCAAAAGTTCAAAAAAATTTCACTGAAGAAACAGGTAAGGGAGACAATAAAGAGAAGTGAGCATATGGATGAAGGGGGTCGAAAGGCACAAACTTCTAGTTAGAGATTAATAAGTCCTGGGGATGTAACGCACAGCATGGTGACTATAGTTAACATACCGTATTGTATATTTGAAAGTTGCTGAGAGAGTAGATCTTAAAAGTTCTTATCACAGGAAAAAAAAATTGTGTCTGTATATGGTGGTGGATGTTAATTAGACTTGTGTTAATCATTTCGCAATACATACATATATCAAATCATTATGTTGTACACCTAAAAGTAATACAATGTTCTATGTCAATTATATCTCAATTTTAAAAAGCTATTAAAAAAGTAAAACAAAAGGCAGTATTTGCATATACAGTGGTTAAAAGTATGTCTGGTTTCAAATCTAGGCTCTGGCATTTACCAGTTGTGTGACCTTGGAAAAATTACTTCCCCTCTTTGTCACTCAGTTTTATCTTCTGTAAAATGGGGTTAATATTATCTACTTTATATAGGAGTTAAAACATTACCTGGCACTGGAAGGCACTCTGTGAGAGTCTGCCAAATAAAGTGGCCTGATGTATCCTTTCTTGATCTTTTCTTTTGATGTGATTATGTATTCTGCATGCTTTCCATTTTGTAATTATTGCTTTTCCTATTTGTGTGTGTTCTTCTTGCCTTGCAGAAATTAAGCTCAGTTGCTTGTTACAGGAGGGTCGTGTGTCTGAAAGAAATGAAGGTTGTGCGGGAATAAAGGGGCAGTTGAGTGGAACAGAATGTTAGTAATGGCTAAGTTATAGTGAGGACAGAACGTACTGGAATATGACAGTTTATCCTGAAGGTACACAAAGCTTCTTGTTCGCCTTACGTTACTAAATGGGCAGTCATTTCTGTGGATCCTCTTCCATTCAGGGAGAAGCTCTAAACTAGAGAAACACAATTGCTTTCAGAAAGATAGAAACAGAATTAAGGATTGCAATAGTATTGCAATGTCACAAAAATTATGAACGTGGAGATACTTTGTAAATTGTAAAGAGGCCATCAAGGTGCTAGTTATTCTATCTGTTGTGTCTTTTGCCTTCTACCTGGGAGCCCTGCTTTCTGGAAGATTGAGCAGCTGATTTGTAGAGCCTGTTACTCCTCAGTCCCTCTGGGCTGAGGCCCCCTTATGGAAACTCATCACAGCATCATCTTACCTTCTAAGTGGATAATGGCACAGATCTAAGATTGTGCCAGTTGTATAATTTTAATGATAAAAACTGAGGTGATATTGCTACTGTGCAATGTCGGTAATTTGATGACATGTAAATCTCATATACTCAGTTTTTAATTTACAGTGCTCTCCCCCTGTGTCTGTCCTGATCTTTGACCTTGTGAGTTTGCTCTTAATACACAATATCCTTAACTTTGACTTGATGAATACAGTAGGCTAAGTCAAGTGTTTCTTTCAGTCCCTTGGAAATCTCATCATGTGAATGTTTCCTGTCATCATATTTGCAGTCTTAAGGACTTCTTGAATATTTGTTCTTCAGGTTTGATAAGCAAGGTCTGTAATACTTGCTGGCACAAAATTGACCAGAAGCCCTAGTAACTATTTTTTCTTCATTTGACTTAGAACCATAGAACTTCAGTTTTGCAAGTACCTCAAAAAACATTTAGTTCAATAAAAGATTCTGGTATTCTCTCCAGAGACCCAGAGCTGGAGCCCAAGATAACATTGCTGTCCCTGGACAGATCATTTCTGAGGCTGCTAGTTCTGTAATCTTACTTTTCTGTTCTTCTCTAGGACATTGGCCCCTTCCTTGTATCACTTTGTTTCTATCTCTTCTTTGCATCTGAGTTCTATCTGATCTTGCTGATCATCTTTCTAGCATCGGTACCTTTCCTTTACACTCTTTTTTTTTTTTCCCCCGTTATGTGGGCCTCTCACTGTTGTGGCCTCTCCTGTTGCGGAGCACAGGCTCCCAACGCGCAGGCTCAGCGGCCATGGCTCACGGGCCCAGCCGCTCTGCGGCACGTGGGATCCTCCTGGACCGGGGCACGAATCCGTGTCCCCTGCATCGGCAGGCGGACTCCCAACCACTGCGCCACCAAGGAAGCCCTATTTTACACTCTTGAGTGTTCCTATTCCCACCCTAATACCATTAGTATCCCTCATGATACAAATTCTCCTATTCCCTGTATCTTTTATACTTAATGATTATGGTTTAATTTTTAAAAATTTATTTATTTTATTTATTTATTTTTGGCTGTGTTGGGTGTTCGTTGCTGTGCGCGGGCTTTCTCTAGTTGTGGAGAGCGGGGGCTACTCTTCATTGAAGTGTGCTGGCTTCTCATTGCAGTGGCTTCTCTCTTTGTGGAGCACGGGCTGTCGGCGCGTGGGCTTCTGTAGTTGCGGCACATGGGCTCAGTAGTTGTGGCTCACGGGCTCTAGAGCACAGGCTCAGTAGTTGTGGCGCACGGGCTTAGTTGTTCTGTGGCATGTGGGATCTTCCCAGACCAGGGCTCGAACCCGTGTCCCCTGCATTGGCAGGCGGATTCTCAACCACTGAGCCACCAGGGAAGCCCGGTTGTTTAATTTTTTAATGCAGAGGTCTTTGTAGGTAAATTAAGAGAAACTTCCTGGGAAGAATCAAGAAGGGACAATCTTAGCCAGAATAACATGGTGCTTTCTTCTAATTTCAAAAACATTTCTCCCTATGATGCTGAGTTCACTAGAAAATCAGATAACTCCACATCTACCACTGATTTCCTTGAGGATTTTAAATGAATTTGTGTTAAAATATTATTTGTTGAGACCAAGCAATATGGAAATTTGTACCCATCTGTCCTGAATATTTAGAATTCTTCAAATTTCCGAGGTTAAGCAGTACTATAGATTAACACAAACAAAATGATCAAGACAGCCTTATAAATAAGAAAAAAATGGCTAGAACACATTCATGTTACATTATTTCAGTTTTCCATGTGTTATTTTAGATTAAAATCTAAGTGTGTCACTTTAAAGTGAGTTGTCTAATAATACTTTCATATTTGTAACTGCCATTTAGAGATAACTTCAAGTTCATTGCAAAGTCATTATTTTTTTAAAGGAAGAATTTGTTAACCTGTCAGCATTGAAGATATTAATGGTGATTAAACATGAGAGAAAAATGGGAAGCAGTATTTCAGCTGAAGTCCTGAAGAAAGCAGGACTGTGGTAAAGGTGGCAAATGACAGTGTTGTATTCTTCGTTTATATGTTTAGGGTTTAGGAATCATCTTTTCACTACTCTTGTTTATCTCCCAGAAATTGGAATGATATCCTAATTTTAAATTCTCATTAAAATCAGATGGTTTATTGACTTAAAGGGTAATAGCTCTAGGTGGGTTGAAATATTACAAGATTAATATTTTTTCGTGCCAGCACACGTTGAGTCAGCTCTTAGAATGAATATGGATATGGATATTTACTGATGCCTGCCCCATTCTCTGGGTTACCTTTGGGATATTGCCATTTATCCAGTACAGTTTGCTTTCTCTGAATCTCTGGGCATCCCGAATGTAGATACACATATCTATACTTTGCACTGTAGCAGGTCACAGGGAGAGATGTAGCCGCAGCTTCTCCCCCACCCCATCTTCCTTCCACTCAGGAGTTTATTGAGAGGATGGGTAGTTAAGCAACAAAAACAACAAAGCAAGTAACATATAAAGCAAAATGGAGGCATACACTCTGTCCTGTAGAAGTTTAGAGGAGACAAGAGTTTAGTCTGAGTGGCTGGGAGAGTTCCATGTTGGAGCTGAGATTTGAACTGAAGCTTGAAGAATTTGACAGTTTTAATTAAGTAGTTGGGAGAAAATAGAGGTTGTGAGAAAATGGCGTTTGTATTAAGAATTTAAAAATTGCTGAATTATTTGGAAATTTTAGATAAAATTTTATGAGATTAAAAAAAATTTAAGAATAAGTAGCACATGTATATGGTGAAAATCTAAATGTATAAATAAAGAGTGGTACAAACACAGTGACAAGGAAATCCCTCTCCAAGAGACAATCACTATTACCATTTTCCTTCCAGAAGAGATAGTTTATATACACTGAAATGTGTGTATGTGTGTGTCTGTCTATCAATTTGTCTCTCTTTTTTTCTGAACCTTTTTCCACACAAAGATACCTTGTTCTTTGCTACAGCTCATCTCTTTATGTGAAAGAGTATACTTTATTTAAGTACTTTATCCACTCACCCTTGTACATTTATCTTTGCACATATGTGTCAATGTGTCTGTGGAATACGTTCCCAGAAATGTAATTCTGGGAGCAAAAGATGGGTACATTGTCAATGTACAGATACTGCCGTATTTTCCTCCACAGACCATCTTCCATTTGGTCCCATCTTTTCCTATCAGCAATATGTGGCAGTTCCTGTTTCCCCACCGCCCCATCCTCACAGAGTGTGGTCAGACTTTTTGATATTTGTCAACATGAAAAGTGAAAAACATATGTCACTGTAGTTAAATTTGATTTCCTAGTTTCACAAGAATTTAAGTAATATAAATAGCGTGGTTCCTCATAGACTGTTTAAAACAGGACATTTTAAAAAGATTTGTGGTGAATTTTTTACGAGAAGGATTACTCATTGGATCAAGTTTCAGTGATATGAAAAAGCCATACTAAGGGTGAGCTGAATCGTGTGGGGTATATAGGTTACAAATTAGGTCTGCAGTTTTCTGGTTTCCACAGTTGAAACACCATTAAAATCAGCAAGAGGGAATGCAGTGCTTCACACCTCAGCCTGGCGCTGGCTGGGGTCTCACTGCTGGGATGAATGACCCACTGCGTGAATGGGAATCTTAACCATTAGAAAGGTGAGGTTTCCAAGGTTGAAAAGACAAACTTCCTGCTCGAGTTTCATTCTCTAGTCATCTCATTATTTTCATTCTCCCAAAGACTAGTGAAGGAACATGCATTATATCACCCTTGGTCTCCTGCAACCACAAATAATGTAATTTATAGATAAAATGGCTCTGGGTTTCTTTGTATGATTTTACCTCCTTCTTTAGGTCCACACCTGCTATGAGGCATTTTGTAACTTAATAAAGCTGTAGGGTTTATCTTTTTAGTAAGAAAACAAAACTGCTTACAAGGGAAAAATCCAGCCAATGTAAACATTCTTAGCATTTTTCACGTGGGCTGGTGTATTGAAGGCAATACTGTCCCCAAAGAAAATGACGATGAAGGTGAGATTTTAGGGTAAATTTCTGCTGTGGTTACTGTGATGTGGACCTCAGACACAGCAAAAGAACCAGACAGTTGCCGGGGATGGGGACTCTTGTATTTTTTTTCTAAGTACCATCAGATGAGTCCAAAATTCACAGGAAAGGGAGAAAAGAAATTAAAAAAAAATTACAGCCAAACAGTTGGTAATTGGTGTGTGGTATTCACAAGTATGAGGGGAAGTGAGAGGATGTTTCTTGGCACGACTGTCATTTTCCTAAAGAAACTACAAATGTGTTTACAAATGAAGTACACACTCGCCTATGGCAGCCCAGTCCCAAGAAAGTGCATCTCCATTGCTTGCTCACAAATGGAAAGGCCCTGCCAGGAGCTTTGCCTGCTGTGCCAGACGAAAGAATCCTCACCAACAGGCAAAACTGCAGTCACCTGTTTCTTTTCTTTCTTTTTAAAAAATAAATTTATTTATTTATTTTTGGTTGCGTTGGGTCTTCGTTGCTGTGCGCGGGCTTTCTCTAGTTGTGGCTACTCTTCGATGCAGTGCGCGAGCTTCTCATTGCAGTGGCTTCTATTGTTGCAGAGCATGGGCTCTAGACGCGCAGGCTTCAGTAGTTACGGAGCACAGGCTCAGCAGTTGTGGCACTCGGGCTTAGTTGCTCCGCGGCATGTGGGATCTTCCCGGCCCAGGGCTCGAACCTGTGTCTCCTGCATTGGCAAGTGGATTCTTAACCACTGTGCCACCAGGGAAGCCCCAGTCACCTGTTTCTGCAGAAAAGTCTCGGCTTTATTTTTACCCTCAGTACAGTGATCTCCCAATTTAGCCTTTTGGGGAAGGCTTGTCAGGATGCTATGACAGCCCTATTTTTCATTCCCCAGAGGAGCTTCTCCTTTGCCAAAGCCATATTCTAGCCTAGAGAGTAGTGTGACTTCCTCTCCAGCCTCACTTTTAGGAGTACTCTAGAGAGTATGGGTGTTATTCTTCAAGCTATTTATAGCATAGGGAGTTAAATGAAAGCTGGGTACTGTGTGGTATGGAGATTATTTTTTGTACCTTCAGCACTTTCTAAAACTGCCGGCTTCTATGAGCAGGCTGTGAAATCACTAGGTTTCTTTCTTTACAGGACTGTAGTGCAGTTAAAAAGAGAGAGAGAAAGAAAGAAAAATTTATATTCCCTCACATTTCTAGATCTGTGAGTCTGCTTATCGTTTCCATATAGTTGGACATTTTCTGAACAAGCATGGATTAAATTTAGTATCTTTATTGGCTCACCGATCAGAAGCATGCCGCACACTTGTGAGAAAATGTTAACAATGTAGAAAACAACAAATCAGAAAACGAAAATCCCCCTTTAATCCCGGTCTAACAAAATTCTCTTCAGTGAAGAGTCTGGAGGAGACCCTGACTTTTTTTTTTGCATATTCTGATTACATGGATAAGTGCACACCCATATATGCTTATGTTTGAACCCAAGATAATATTATATATTCTTTTCTGAAGCTTTGCTCTTCTCCATTTGCCAGTATATTTTGATCGTCATTGCATGCCAGTACATGTAGAATTACCTAATAGCTTTTTAATTATCTGACGTTCTGTTAGGACTGTGCTATACTTTAGTAAACCAATTGCCTTTTGATGTATATTTATGTTATTTCCAATTCTCCACTATTAGAAGCTGCTGCAATATGTGTAAGAATGCAAATACTTCTGTAATACGTTTGGAGTGAAATTTCAATATACACGTTAAAAAAACTGAAGATTTTGAGCAAATTGGCACTGTCATGACAGGCTTTGCAAAGGTAGAGTTATTTTAGGAAACCAAGTAGAGACTAAAGCCAGTGGCTCCATTGGTGGTAGGGCCCAGTAACTCTCCATTCAGGGTACCATGATGCAGGAGTCTGCCTAATCTCCTGAGTTTTCAGGACATTCTAAGCTGTCCTTTGTGTACCTTTGTGAAGCTCCCACCATGGTGTCCCTTTGGGTCACTGTCATCACATCTCCATCTCACCATCCCGTGCTCTCTCTTAGCTGGCAGTGTTTAGGATTAATTTGGTGAATGGATTCCTAATATGCTTCCAGATGGAGCTAGGGTAGCAAATTAACCCAGTTGTAACAACCATGTGGTGGAAAGATAAACCCACTTGTAATACTTTAAGACAAAAAGAGAGGAATTTATCTGAAGGATCCACATGGATCTCATGGACCCATGGCCTTAAAACACATGGGACTTCAAAAGAGATTAGAACCATGGACAGCCATGCAGAACTGAGGTCATTCCATCTCCCTAGGACCGGGTGGTTTCTCAGCTCTTCTCTGAGCTCATCTCCTTCATTCTTTTCATGATCCACGGTCTTGGCCCACCAACCAGAAACAAGTTACCCCAGGCCATCTTTACATCACTGACTGATTTAACCACTTCAAAAGATAACAGGAGTCCTGATTCCAAATTCCCAGGACAGACTCCCTCACTGGTTGGCTCAGTCATGTGTTCACCCCTAGATCATCAGGGAACCGAGGTGAAGGAGCAACATGCCTGGAGGATTCTTCTTACCATTCACTTCCTCCTCCTTAGGTGTTACCATTCCTCAGAGAGCACTTTCCCAAACTGTGCCCCTTGCCCGTGACTTTCCCTCTCATGAGTATGCATTGTTATTTCATGGCACTTGACCTTGAGTTACTTGTTTTGCTCCCATTAAAATATTAGGTTCATGGCATAAGGAAAATATTCATTTTATTCATTGCCATAATCCTAGGGCCTAAAATAGTGCTTGGTTTTCAGTAGGCACTCAGTATATACATGTTGAATGAAGGCACAGATGGACAGACCTAAAAGGTGCTCCTGTATCTTGCAGAGGCTGTCCCATGGGTATGTTTAATGACTAGTGAAACTGTACATTTCAGCTTCTCTGGGAAGTGCTTTTCTCCTTTATGTGTATTTGACTCTTTCTCTTATTTGGAGAACCATATCTTTCACTACTTCCTGTTTTCAGTAGGGCTTGCCAGCTTTAAATTGCTTACAGTTTTGTTAATTTAATTTTCACGGCAGACTTACCTGATAAGGAAGTCAGGTATCATTTTGTTCGGTGGCAGCATTAACTGGGATGCTGGAGGATATCGTACTTTGTTCAAAGCCAGAAACTTAGTAGGTGATAGATCTCACTCTAGAACCCAGGCCTTCTGGTTCCTATGCTAGGGTTAAATCTCAATAATCTCTAGCTCCTAGGATTCATTGTTTGGAGTTAGGAAGGAACTTTTAGTTCAGACCCCAAGGTGCTATTTCTTAATAAAGTAAAGCAGCAAAGGATCATGTAAAAAAAAAATGGTATTATAGCATATACCTTAAAATTCCTGTGGAATCATTTTTATATATATGAAATTTCTAATAATCAGAGCTGTATTTGCATAAATGTCTATTTTAATACTATGTCAATATAATTGCAACATTTCAGTAGTGAAGTGTTAACTTCATGTTTGTATTGATGACCTATTTTATGTTTCCCTTGGTTATGGATCTCTGAAGATACAATACCAGAGAACAAATACTATGACACTGGCATCCTTCTTCATTTAGCTTTTGCCACTACTCATTCACTTGTGTTAACAGAGAGATACTGCGTGTTGTGTAAAAGGAGCGTCATGGATACAACTTGGGTTGGTTAAATGTGTAAAAACCAACAGTAAACACGAAATTGAATGCCAAATGTGTCTATTAGAAATTGTTTCTATGACTGTAATACAGAGATTATCATTTTAAATGTACTACTTTTTTTGAGGTGTAAAAGTAGTTAAAATGCACAATCTTGATATGGGTCTCATGAGCAGTAAATGTATATTTACTGCTTTCTATATAGGAGATAGTCCTTGCCTTTGGAAGTTTTAAATGTAGAAGGAAAGTTACATTCAAAAAATAACTGCATACATAATACTGTATGTTAAATGTATATGAACATTCCTTCGTATCTGGTCCAGTGTCTAGTGGTTTCATAACATGTAGAAAAGACTATGTAGGTGTTTGTTAAGTGACTAAGTAAGTGAATGACTGAGTAATTGAACAAACTTCCAAGCAGAGTGATTACAGCAACATTTTAAGAGACAATGCAGTGGCCAGAAGATGAGTATTCCAGGCATAGGGAATTCACATGAGTAATGATTTCCTCTTCCGAGGAAACAAAAGATAATGTACTATGGCATAAAACCCGAGGACAAACATGAGTGTGAGGAGCTGGCTGTTAAGAATCATGTACCCTAAACTATAGGACAGGTCCTGTGTAGAAGACTTTTCTTAAGTGGTAGACAGTAGGTTGTTTTTAATTGGAATTCTGTAAAGTAAATTTCCCTCATCTGTTATTCTTGTTCACCACTGATTCCTTTTCTTTGCCCTACTCAATTTCAATCATCATCCTGAAATATCTACTCTACTTCTAAAAACAACTGTCAAAGGACATGTGACCCAACCCAAATATGAGGCCATGGTTGGTGGCCTCATGGTCAATGAGTAACACAAAAGTCAATATAACCACATTTGCCCTGCTCAGAGTGAAATGGCATTTCTGTGAAAGTGGTTTGGATGCGCTCAGATTCCTTACTGTTATTTTTAAAAACAGTTTAGAATTTATTCATTTCGCTAATACATTTTAAATTTATTCCTTCGTAAGAATGACTCATCATGAATCACACATTATGGGAGCATCTTAGTCATTGTATACAAATGAAATGGTAACATGAAAGAAAATGAAATGTCACCTTGTTTGTTCCATGATGTTAAGTGTGTCTTACAGTTCAGGTTTTATTTGAGGATATAGCATATGGCTAATGCAATTACAATTTTATATTTTTGAAAATCAAATATGAAAATGTTTATTTCTGTAATGTATGGAGCTCAATAATATTTATTCTATTTATCAATAATTTATTTTCATAATATAGAAAGTTGTAAGTACGCTTTGTAAATTTCAAAAGCAAACTTCTTTTGGCCAATGACTTGGAGTATTATATTATATATTAAGAGTGACTGATTAATCTGGTGGTTTATGTGGTAGAAATTTTACTCAGCACCATCACTTCCTCCATTTTCTGTGCATAAGATAGATACCCATGTGGCAGTTTGAGATTCTCAATTGAAGATGATCTTCATTGTTTTCTTTAAAAGTACTTTTATATCATAATCTTAAAATAATTAGTATGTTCAAGAGATACATGGAAAACCTGAAACTAGATTTGCATTACATTAAATTGCTGAATTGTTTAACACGTCACTTTTTAATTTTTTTCCCCAAGTCTTACATCAACAGTTAAGAAGCTGACAGGCTATAACAATGCCATTTTGGAAAATAAGATAACTGTTTTCATTCTACAAAATGACAGTCCCCTCGTGAAAACAAAACTCTTGTTTAGTTGAATGTGGAATTTAAAATCTTTTCCCCACATTTTCATTTCTTACAAGTCCTTCTACTGATATGTGATTTTTGTGTGTGCCATTTTTTTTTCTTGTATGATTTTTCTTGAAGGTGAACGTCAACATTAGCATCTTCTGCCTCTTGCTGAAGCAGGCATTTAGGTTAATGCTTCTGCTGGCTTTGTTTCAGCCAACTGAAGAACTTTGGTTGTAATTATTGGGATTACTTTAATTTGGAAGAGTGCCGGTCCCTTTTTGTGGGCAGGATTTATTCCTGCATAAATCAAATGAAAAGTTTTTATGGCCAGCAGACCTGTCTTCTTGGTTCTTTAATTCTCAGATGCACTCTTATTTCAAGAAGAAGGAACTGGAAGAAATGGGGCATGACTTATCATTAGAGATGATGCATTCTGTGTGGAGATCACCAGTTGACCTGCAGTTAACTGGTTGGAAGCTTCTTGCCTACCTTTCCTTCCAATGGCAGAAGTGGCCATTTTTTGTTGTTTATAAAATTCATCTTTTTTTAAAATTTAATTTTTATTTTATATTGGAGTATAGCTGATTTATAATGTTATGTTACTTTCAGGTGTACAGCAAAGTGACTCATTTATACATATATCCATTCTTTTTCAGATTCTTTTCCCATATAGGTTATTACAGAATATTGAGTAGACTTCCCTGTGCTATACAGTAGGTCCTTGTTGATTATCTATTTTATACGTAGTAGTGTGTGTATGTTAATTGCATGAGAAGATCCCAGAAAAGGAAATTTTGTGCCTAAACTTGTTTTGAGTATGTTTCAGCGTATTCAGAACAGAATGTCCCTTTCCTTGATCATGAAATGTTTTAGAAACTTACCTATTACTAAGTTTTTAAATGAGGGAAATATTTTTATGTTTAGCTCGTAATTTGATTTGAAAGAATTTTTGAAGGGGGGAGCAGATGAGATGCAGGCGGTATTTGTCTCTTTTTGCTATTACATCATTGTAACAGTACACGGCTTTCTTAATTTTTCATGCATGCTTTTGAAATTTGTGCATTATTCTGCAAAACAAGCATTCTGGAGTTTAACAGAAGGGGTGCAGATCATTCCGTCTTTAAAATAAGGTTGTTAAATTTTTCATCAGCAAACTATGAAATGATCTGTGATTAGGAATTTGATAGAAGATAACTATATCTATTTTACTATGTTTAATAAGAGAGAGGAATAGTATGTGGATTCCTATAAAACGACATGATCAACTTAATAAAAGTAGTTTTTGGTCATTCCTAACAAGATCACAAACCCTTGGTAAAAATATCTGTAACCATATAGAATTATTTTGTGCTTTGTTGTGATTTCCAGTGGCTATCCCAAGATGAAAATAATTTGATTGTTATTGCAAGCTTGAATTTCAACAACGAATTGTTATTTCCAAAATAAATACTGTGATTGCTTTGGCTGGAGGTTTCAAACAGTTGCTTTGCCAATACCTAGAGCATTGTTTCTCAACCATTGTTTCATTATCCCCCCCCCAGAAGCCTCTTTAGACATGTTTTCCTAATCGCCCCTTCCCCAATGAAATTTTAATAGGATATACTATATATCTTTTAATATACTGTATGTACAATATATCTGTGCTTTATATATAAAAATCATGTGTAATATCTAAAATTGTTTCACCCCTCCCTCAACCAGTGTTTTCCCTGTTGGGGGCGCATTATTGCCTCATTGAGAATGCAACGTCCAGAGCAGACTCCATTCGTCCCTCCCTGAGGTAAGATCAATATCAAGCCAAGAAATTAAGGCCCCTTCTCTTTATTGCTAAGTAAAGTGAAGGATACATAATTTCCTTACGTATAACATTAGGCTGCCTTGTCACGTCATTCCACTACATAGAGCTAATCTGTATTTGCAAATTGTGATTCAAAGGGAAAAGAATGATGAGCCTCTTCAGATGAAGGGGCTTCCAGAGCCTTCTGAAGTAAAGAGAGTCTGTGCCCAGAGAGGACTGATTTGGCTGGACATCACCGAATCAGAAATTTCAGATGACCTTATTTTCTTCTACTGCTAATAAACTAGAGAAATGGAAAGTAAGGAATTTCCCAGGCAGGACTTGGCTCACATAGTGTAGTAATTTAATATCTGGGCTAAACCTAAAAGCCCACTGGCACTGAGTGATGATGCAACTGCAGACATCAGAGGCCAAAGGTTTTGTTGTTTTAAAAATGAAAAATGCTGTGATTTCAGGTCACCAGCCTATAGTGACCATTCCTGTGGTAATACTCAATGGTTTGATGCAAAATGCGTCTCAAGGTAGCAGCAGCTCTGCAGACCTAGCTCCAGTGAGCGCAGCTAGCCTCTGCAGTTGTGTGGATATTCACCTAGCTGTGATGAAATTGGGTTTGGTTGTGAGAATCTATGAAGGCCTAACAGTGGAGGCTGTTTGACACTGGTTGATCCTGCTGAGTTTCTTTTCTTGAGTCTGTTTCTGGCTGAAAGGCTAGGGAAATATTTTTGCATCCTACAGCCTTGGGACTTTTGTTACAAGCCGGTAGTTCACCAATTGCAGTAATAAGATACATGCATTTTCCCCATACTTGAAGACAGGAATTTGTCATTTTAACTGTTATAGCTGGCTTAGGGCTATGATTCCGGACTATAGTTTTCTCACATATACTAAGAGCTCTAATTTAGAAGTTTTTAATAATCACTCTCCCGTGGAACTTCCAGCTTCTGAGAAGTGGAAACTCTGTATATCCCCTAGAGGAAATTTAGGTTGTTGCAAATTTAATGCCCTTACCTACTGTCATGAGATGTATTATTTTTCTTGAGTGTGTCTATGTTTTATGCGCAGGACTCTTTAACCAATTTTAAGTAGTAAAACAAATCTGGACGGCCTCTTTGACTCGTTATTGCAGTTTAGAATCTCCATTTATCTCTCATTGTATGGTTGACTCGTGACCTTTGCAAATTTAACAGCATAGTCCCAGCATTTCCCAAGTGATCCAGAGTAATCTGCAATTTTCCTGAGACATGGATGTATTTGGAGTTCTGGAAGGCTGGTGCACAGAAGCAGGTGACTTGCTGAGCTAGTCCATTCATATACTCAGGGCCTTACCACCCATGGCACTGAAATTGTCCTGTATTCTTTGTTGCTTCCAAAGTGTGGAGAAAATTATATGCAGGAGGGGTCCATGAACTTGGGGAGCCACAGATGTCTCTGGCTCTTCTGGTTGTATATATCATCATGATATTGTAATTGTCATTACTATTCTGAAACATCAGAGCAGCCATTCTTACCACCAACTGGAGATTCTCACATGGCCCTCCTGAGAATCACTTCCATAGTGATAGAGTGTGTCATGAAACCTCAGGTGTGATGGGCAGAAAAAAAAGTTGGAAAAAGAAACCCACTGGAATGAGGCTTGAAATATAACAATAGAAACAAAACCCCTTAATTTCTTATTAATTGTTTTCATATATCCAGTGTTACCAAATTACAAGAAATCTTGTTGATGTTTGAATGAATGATGGGATGATTTTTAAGTCTTTCTTGCAATTAGATAAATACAAGTCGAATGGTGTAAAGGGGCTTGAGAGCAATCTATGTCTTCCTCCCCACTTTTCTCCCCTACCAATTAATCTTTTTACATTATAAATTTACCTTTGGGGAAATCCCCTGGAGGTCCAGTGGTTAGGACTCAGTGCTTTCGCTGCTGGGGCCCAGGTTTGATCCCTGGTTGGGAAATTAAAATCCTGCGTGCCGCAATGCGGGGGGCGGGGGGGGGTGAGGAAAAAAATACTTACCTTTGGAATGTAAAACAACCATTTCCTAAACATAATTCAGCCCAGCTCATGACAAAAATAATATGCTTTGCAAATAATGGGGTCAGAAATGAATTCAGTTTTACTCTGCGCTTTATCCACCCCCCACCCCTGTCACCTCTCGCTCCCAGTTACTTTTTCCAATGTCACTGATGCTTCCTCCAGAACCCACAGAAATATCTTCCTCTTAACTCTACCTCCTATGGTGCTACTAAGCCATAATATCCCCTAGCTTTATCTTTCGTTTCTGAGAAGCACTTACTGATACGTGTGGGAGTGCTTAAGTGGATTAGACAAGGCAAGCGCCTGGGCTGGGCTGCAGACGAGCCCCCGCCCTGGAGGAGAAATAGGCTCTCAGTGGCCTCTGGGAGCCACTGAGCATCTCCTCTGCTGTGGTTCATAGCTTCCTCAACTGTAAAATGGTGGGCTTTTCCTGCATCACAGAGATCCAGTCCGGCTCTACAGTTGTGAGTCTTAGTAAATTTGATCAGTCTTAGTCACTCCTTCATTTACACAGCCAGGGACCCCTGTGTGACCCAGGCCTGGCGCTGTCTCCGTTTGGTCTCATAGCCCAGTCCAGACTGGGCAGCAACCTTATCAGGCGGGACGGACAGGAAGTGTGCTGATGACAGCGGTGCTTCCCAGCCTTTAGCGTTCAAGGATCAATTTCACACACAAGAAATGTTGGAGGAGCATCTTAAGAGATTAACTCGCATTCCTACATATTACACTTAAAAAAAAAAAAAAAGATTTACTTATTTATTTATTTATTTAATTTATTTTTGGCTGTGTCCGGTCTTGGTTGTGGCATGCGGGATCTTCGCTGAGGCGTGCAGGATCTTGCGTTGTGGCGCGCGGACTTCTCTCTAGTTGTGGCGTGCAGGTTTACTCTTCTCTAGTTGAGGCGTGCAGGCTCCAGGGTGCGTGGGCTCTGTAGTTGCATCACGCGGGCTCTAGTTGAGGCACATGAGCTCAGTAGTTGTGACACGCGGGCTTAGTTGCCCTGCAGCATGTGGGATCTTAGTTCCCTGACCAGGGATTGAACCCGCGTCCCCTGCATTGGAAGGCGGATTCTTCACCACTGGACCACCAGGGAAGTCCGCATATTACACTTTTTACTGTATGAATTTTCTGCTGGTTGAGAAAGACTGTTTGTAATCGTAACCCAGCTTTCTTACATACTCCTGAGGGCACCTGTTAAACATTTAGACACACCTCTAATTAATTACGTTTATCAGGTGTACCCAGTTCAAATTGCGCAGTGTAACCTGCATAGCTCAAAGTTCTGACTCACATGTACACCCGTAAAATTTTGCATCTTTGATTAAAGGAAAAATTCTTATATGTGGTGACCATATTTGGCAGCGTGTTCGAAAAGGGCATGTTGCATCCTGGTTGAGAACGCGCGGACTAGAGGAGTGGTTCTCAAAGTGCTTGGACCAACAACAGTAGCAGCAGCAGGAATGTCCCTTAGAGCGTGTTCTACATGCAGGTTAGCAGCCCATCTCCCTGACTCTACTGAATGAGAAGAAACTCTGCAGTTAGGATGATGCAATTTGTGTTTTAACAAGCTCTGCAGGTCATTCTGATGGATGCTGAAGTTTGAGATCTGTTGTACAAAGAGAGTTATTACCACACATATACTCAACTGAGAAACTTAACTAATGGTGAGAAGCAGGCATGGGACTGAGGCTGCCATATGCAAATTCATCTCAGTAAAACGTTTGGATAATCACAGTAGACTTTGGTTTTAGGAAGTGATTCTTAGACTCTGGCTGTGTGTCATAGGCTTTTAAGCAATACACATTCCTGTGTTTCATCCTGGATATTACTGTTATTCAGTCTAGGATGGGGTCCAGGAACCTGTTTTTTGTTTTTTTGCGGTACGCGGGCCTTTCACTGCTGTGGCCTCTCCCGTTGCGGAGCACAGGCTCCGGACGCGCAGGCTCAGCGGCCATGGCTCACGGGCCCAGCCGCTCTGTGGCATGTGGGATCTTCCCGGACCGGGGCACAAACCCGTGTCGGCAGGCGGACTCTCAACCACTGGGCCACCAGGGAAGCCCAGGAATCTGTTTTAAATAAACTCTCCAGGTGGGTCCACAGCCAGTCTACGAATCGTTTGTGAATCAGTGATTCTAGACCTGTGCTTCTGTGGGGGCATTAGCATCACCTGGAGGGCTTCTGGAGACAGGTTCCTGGCTGACTTCCAGCGAGTCCTCTCCACTAGGTCTGGGATGGGACCAAGAACCTGCTCTTGTAACAGCCTCCGGGTGGTGCAGCTTCTTGCCCTCAGCACTGGTCTCAAATGCTGAGGGGATGACTTCTGAGCTCCTAAATAGATGTCACACTTTTTTTATGTGAGCTCACCTCTTCTGGCCCACGGCCAGTGATTTTTTTCTTAGTAAATTGTGTCTTTCTGGAGATATTTATGTCTACACGGGTATACATACATAAACGTTAACATACTAAACCTCCTTTTTATTTAAAATGCTAGCACTCACTGGTCTGTACCTTGTTTTTTTCACCCAGCTAATATATTGTGTGAATCTTTGCATTTTAGTACATGGAGGGCTCCCTGGCTGGTTCTTTGTGTGCAGCTGTGTAGTACTCATCACCTGATTACCTCATAATCTGTTTAAACAGCCTCCTCCTGATGGGCATAATTGAATTTCCATCATGGAGTCCACAAATAAACCAAAGAGCAAACACCCAAAGTCCAAAAACCATGTTGGAGCAAATTGCCTTATGTTCTCCATCAGCTCTTGAAGAGATTGCTTTGTGGCATTGTTCAATAATTATATTCTCATTGATTCTAAGTAAACAAGAACAACATTTAGTTTTGATCCGTGCAAAATAGAATTTTTTAAGATTCCCTGACCTGACTTGAAAAAATGTAAAATTTCTGACCTGTCTTGAATAATCCTTTGGTGAGGATTGAAATATTAAATGAAGAGTTCTAGTGGGTGAGGAAAGGTGGAAAGTAACAGTTAATATGTACACCTTGGGGGCCGGGCTTTCAACTAACACGGTCTCAAACTCAATCATGAAGAGGCAACGCTTTGGTGAATGTTGTCATGTTTTTTTCCTCAGAAGTAGCATCTGGCTCAGAGAAATTAAGGTTTACAGCTAGTAAATAGTGGGCTAAGGTTTTAACTCACTTTTTACTGATTCCAGCATCCTGTGCTTTCCCTCATGACTATCTTCAATTTAGGGACGTGTGTAACACCTCGGGGTTCAAATGACAGATCCAGCACTCCCAATCCGCGTGGACCGCGCATCTCTCTTAGAAGGGCTCATTCTAGGCTAAGGTCAGTGAGCCACCGACGGCACAAAATTCAAGGAGGAGCTCACTCTTGGAGTCCTGCACTTGTGCCCTGTGTGCTTCATTCTCTTACCCTAGTCAGACCCTGTGCCTTAGTTTTCTTATCTATAAAATGGGCATAAAAACTGCGCCTTTTTCATAGGGTTGGTTTTGGGGTTTTTTTGGGGTGAGAATTAAAGAAATTGAGGATTAACATAGTTTACATACATAAAGTATTTATAACACTACCTGGTCCACAGTAAGTCCTAGTTCAAGTTAATTATAATTATAGGTCAGTTTGTTGATTATTCACTTATATAGAACAGTCATAATCCTGCTTAAAGAAGTGGGACTGTGGAAGCTAAAAAAAATTTTCAAAAGAACAAAAGAATATTTCTATGGCTTTTTATGAGCTTTCTTTTATGATCCGACTTGAATAAGAAGATCCTTACATCTCCTTTTAAGTCATCATCTTCCAAAGATGACCCCAACAGAAGCCACTCTCTGGCCACTGAGGTTGGCTTCTATCTCAGGGATGGGGGGCTAGATGGCAGGGCTCTTGCAAAGGTTGTTCTGCCCCAAGGGGTCGGGCCAGGGGCAGGCTTCCTTGTGACTCCACTTTTATTTTCTTCCCCTTCAGAGCAGGAGGTGGGCTGCGGGGAATCCCATCTCCTATTTAATGTCGGCTTTGATTCAGTTCCTTTTGAGAATTCCCTCCGCCCCACACTTCCTCCTCCTCATATCCCAAAATATTAAAGCCTGAGAAAGAAAGTGAATTCTGAGGCTTTTAAGTAACGACTTCAAAAATGTCTGTCATGTATCCCTATGCACTTGTAAGTTGTTTAAAATGTAACAGAACTGCTGTCTGTGTGTAGATGGTGATGGTGTCTAAGAGCTGTATTGTCACATCTGATATAGGCCAGTGCTTCATGGGAACCAGGGCGAGCTGATTCATGATGAAAAGCTGTGCAACGAATGGTTTTAAGGCATGTGTGTTTCTTTCCTTTAAGAATGAATGTGCCTTCAGATCACATGAGCATGTGTTTGAACTTTGCCATTTTTGCTTTGGATAGGAGGGACGTGAGCTCAGCACTGTATATATATAGGTACATACCCTGGAGTGTGTGCACAGGAGCCCACATATCACCCATCTTAATTTTCTTTTTTTTTGCGGTACGTGGGCCTCTCACTGTTGTGGCCTCTCCCGCTGCGGAGCACAGGCTCCGGACGCACAGGCTCAGCAGCCGTGGCTCACGGGCCCAGTCGCTCCGCGGTATATGGGATCTTCCCGGACCGGGGCACGAACCCGCGTCCCCTGCATCGGCAGGCGGACTCTCAACCACTGCGCCACCAGGGAAGCCCCCATCTTAATTTTCAAAAATAAAGGATATTGATGAGGGCTCCATCAGTTTGTGGGGATGGTGCGTGGAAGATCTGTTTGTGACTGAGAATCTCTTCCACCCTGTGCATCTGGGAAGACAGTCCTTTGGCTCCTGACTGCACTCTTATCGTGTCTATGACTAGGCATTTGAGAACATTCTGTGATCTGGTGTTCAGAGCCTTCCGAAAGCCTTTGCTGGAGAAGAGCGTACCCAGGCCTGACGACTGCATGCTGGGCCGGCCTCTCTGAGATTGTTGTTTTCTGTGCTTCACAGACATGTTTTCTTTCACCCTTGTTGTCTACCCCCAGGTTAGCTTGAGAGAGCATCTGCTTCTGCATTCGCCTGTGAATGGGTCTTTGCCTGCCGTGGGTAGCATGGTGCTCTCGTGAGCATCCTCGGTGGGTAGGTAGATCATGGCATCCGTGGTATTGATGGACCTGTCTTATCTTTCACAGATGGCTCAGATGTGAAGCTCATGAAAATGTCCATATTGGGTTAGCATCTTGGCATGATTATAAATGTTAATGGCAGCCATCCCTGTTCTCCAAGCCTGGGTGTCCACACGATTTTAATCATTCAGTCCATTAGTAAAAAACCAGCCCATGCACTCAGTATATAGCAGTGATTCTCAAAGGGGATGCTTTTGTCTCCCTGGGGAACAATTGACAGTGTCTGGAGACATTTTGTTTATTACCAGCAGGGAGGGGGATGTATTACTGATATGTAGTGGGCAGAGGCCAGGGATGTTGCTAAACATATTAATGCATAGGACATCCCCCCCCCCAAATAAAGAATTGTGTGGCCTCAAATGTCAACAGTGCTGAGTTTGAGCAGCCCCAATATACAAGTTGAACCGTAGGAAACTGCACACAATTTCTAATTATATGTATGAGGGTGAACCATATAAAATGTTGATGTTCCATCAATTTTTATTTACAAACGTGGTAGTTTCATACATTTCAACATAATGTGTGTAATTATAGATTGTATGAATGCACTATTCTACTGATGAATTATTTACATTATAAAATTCACAAATAGGCTCTTTTAGAGTCTAAGAAAATAAATGTATAGTTTCAATATTTTCTTCTTGTGTCCCTGTGGATCATTTTGCACATACCCGCCTTGGAAAGTACTGCTGTAGACTAGTTTAATCTGAAGTTTTGTCTGATGGCCATTGGTTTACCAGTGCTGTGCTGTGCTCTTTGGTATAGTTAAGGGTTCTTGGGGTAACTGGCTGCCGCTTATAGGGTAGACCTGTAGGAATCTGGCTCTGATCTTTTTTTGCCACCTCAATCAGGGCAGCTCTCCCCTGCAAAGCTTAGATATTAAGCATCCATTCAGATTGCATTTATAGACAGGGTGTAGCAGGCAAAAATTACACTTTGACAACCACCGCACTGGGCAGTGACCTTCTGCAGTGAGGGACTATCTCCTTTCTCTGTGTCCTTAGTATGTAGCACGCAGGGGCAGGTCAATAAATGCTCTCTGGAATGAATTCCAGAGGACATTCTGCTTGAATTGAGGAGGACTTTTAATTCAAGAGAGGAGAGTCTTTTCTCTTAATAACATCTCCTTAAAAAAATCTGACTTTCCCAAGGTTCTTATTCTTAGGGAGGTTTATATACTATTTTTACTTCGTTGGTTTATGAAGTGCTTTTATTAAGAACTGATTTGGGTGTGGGTGTTTCTGAACTTAGCTGTCTCTTTTGTATTCTTAACTTGTCTGCAATGAATATGGATTACTAAAAACAAAAGGCCTCTCCCTGCATATGGTGTGCAATGATTTTGTGAAGCACGTTGAAGAAATTCAGTGTTTATCGTCTTAGCACTCAAGCACTGGATAAATGTTAGACTTACCTAGAGAGCTTTTAAAAATGCAGATTCCTGATCTGGGGAAGGTTCCTAACATCAGTATTTTTTAAATGATCGTCAGGTGATTCTAGCTTTCAGTCAGAGCTGAGAGCCCCTGATTTAGAAGTTAAATACATGTGTTTTCTGTGACTTTTTAAAAATATAATTCACTCTCTAGCACTTTATGTAAAAGGTCTTTAATATCTATATTTAAGTGGAAAAAACCACAAGATATGGATATATTATATGTATATACATACACATACATGAGATGGGCACTTATGCATATACCTATATTCAGGCAAGAATTTATGGAGAGATATGCCAAAATATTTAGTACTTATCCCTCGGGTGGGTTTTGGAGCTTGGTGTGGAAAGGAGACTCACTAATTGTCTGGTTTGCATTTTCTCCCGAGAACGTATTTTTTAAAAAACAAGAGCAAAACCTGGGCTTTCCTGGTGGCGCAGTAGCTAAGAATCTGCCTGTCAATGCAGGGGACACGGGTTTTATTTCCTGGTCTGGGAAGATCCCACATGCCGCGGAGTAACTAAGCCCGTGCGCCACGACTACTGAGCCTGCGCTCTAGACCCCGCGAGCCACAACTACTGAAGCCCGTGTGCCTAGAGCCTGTGCTCTGCAACAAGACAAGCCACCGCAATGAGAAGCCTGAGGCCCACAACAGAGTAGCCCCTGCTCACTGGAACTAGAGAAAGCCCGCGCGCAGCGACAAAGACCCAACACAGCCAAAAAGAAAAAAAAAAGAGCAAAACCAACAGATAACACCCCAATCTATATTCTTTATTTCTTCATATTAGTCTTTTTCTAAATACTCCACTGTAGGACTCTCATTCCTTTCCCACTGCAGGTCTCTCATTCCTTTCCCACTGCATTGACATAATTTCTTTGGAAATCTGTTGAAGAAAATATTAATTTTTCATTGGGGAAAGCTGGTTAGCTGTCTCCTAACAACCTCCTTAGAAAGATTCTGATGTATTCTTAAAACAATGCCTTTTTTGTTTCAAATTCTTTATGGGTAAGCATATTATATGAAAGAGCTGTTTTATCACAATGGCCTAGAATAATCACTACTGACATTTTTATGAGTCACTGCAAAATTCAGAGAATGTGTGATGGAATGCACACTAAAAGGGACTCAAATGTACAGAATCAGGATATCAGGAATCTGTTACATATTATAGTTGCCTCAACTGAGGTGGATTCTGTCTTTAAAGTTGCTGCTGATTTTACTGTTCCAATAACATTGATGAAATCATTCTGGGGAAACGTACCTTATAGTCCTCTGAGAACAATCGATTAAATGCATCTATTGCATAGTGAGGAAACTGAGTTTCCAAAGCCCTTCTCATTTCCCTGTTACTCTGTGTAGAAAGATGAGTATATTTGATTTCACTGCCAGGAGTCAGTTAATGAAGGAAGGTTTACAAGTGAAAAAATACCATTAGGATTTTGGGAATTCTTTCATGGATGACTTGTTTCATATTGTCATGAGGAGTCAGTTTCTGACAAATGCCATATAACCTGGGCTAGCTCAGATAGGCTATCCGTGCTTTTTAAGATTCAAGTATCCTTTCTTTACAATCTCTGAAGTGGCTTGATCAGTAGGGCCTGGTTTTCCTTGATGCAGCACCAGGCAGTCTGGCCCAGCTCCTTTTTATACAGATAATGTTATGGAGGTCACATCTGTGTAGAATAATGGAACTGACAGTCATGAGCCTTCTGGAGGGGCTTCGTCATTTACAAGATGCCTTATCCCCTTTGCTCCCTGCAGAAACACAGATGATGGAGGCATCCTGTTCTCTCATGTGGCACACGGGGCTCAAGGAAGTTAAATTGAGTGTCCAGATTCACAGAGTTGACACAAATAGAACCAAAACAGGTAGTAAATGGGGAAACATCCCTTTTTCTTGACTCTGATAGTTGACAAAATCTAATACGTTTCCCCTCAAAAAGGTTTGCAACTACCAGGGGCAGAACCCATGTCTCGAATGTTGGCAAACAGTGCAGTTCTGTGCACACAGTAGGCTTTCAGAAAGCATTTAGCATCTCTTTCCAAAGATGCCTAATACTGAGTTCTTTTAACATCATGTTCTCTTTCTTTAAAAAGGCACCAGTCTCTTCAAGCCTTCTTGCTTCTTTTATTGAAGGAATGTGTAGTGATCTTCCCTAGTGTCCTTGCAGTTCTATCAATAAACAGTATTTGCATGGATTTTCTGACTTGCTGAAGGACAACTGTGGTTATTAATACTGGGAATGTGATTTGAAGTTTTTACATGGTTTCTGGGAGTGAAAACGATAAAATCGTGTCTCTTTGCAAGACGGATGTTTTTATTTATAATACATCCACTGAGATTTTGGCTCAAAATGGGAAGCTTCTGCTTACGTTTTAGACTTAACCAGTTCCTCCTGCAGTTTCCCTTAAAGAATTGTTCTTTTGGGGTGAGGTTTCTAAAAAGAAATCAATGTCAAATGAAATTATTAGAGGGAAAATAAAGTGTCTAAATTTATGTTTTGGTGTTGAATATCACAGTGATTTCAATAAATAGAAACTGACAAAGGACAATATGTGCTTTATTATTGATTCAGCTTGTAGTGTCCAATTACATTGCAAAGCACCTCACTTTATGGTTTCAGTTCATCACGTGAGCTGTAGGATCATGGACTGTTTATATTTTGGGGTGATTCTCCCTTCAGCCTTGAGAGTGTGCCCTCTCAAGAGTTTGAGATGAATAGAATTTCAGTTGACCCCAGTCTCAGTTTTGTTTGTTTGTTTGCCTTGGTTAAACACAGGGCTTTACTCAGCCAGGAGCTTTTATGGTTTGTTCTCTTCTGTGGACCACTCTCTTCTTTGCCAGGCACCAAGGTGTTGCCCCTTCTAGTTTTTCTCCAACGTGCCTGATCATTAAAATTACCTGGAATACTTAAGATTCCCAAGACCTTTCCTTGGAGACAGGATGTTAGTTAGCCTAGGAGATTCTTGTCATAGAAGTTTATAGCCCCTTGGTTATACCACCATGCTTAGGGCAGGCAGTTGGTAGACCTAGAGATAACCAAGATGGTAGAGGTGGGAGAAAGAGAGGGGAGGCCAGAAGGAACTGGGTATTTTACTGCCTCGTGGACACAGGAGTTCCACAGCAACCCTCTAACTTAATACAAGAAAAGGCCAGGCCAAAGTTGTGTATACCTCTTGAACAGCCCAGTGTATGTTTATACATGTGGTTGCACATATACATGTTTGTTGTTATTAAATACCTGCCATTTGTTAAGCCCTGGTAGGCCCTATGCACGGTCTCATTTAATGCTACAACAATTTTTTAGTGGTGGTGATGAAAAGAGTACATGACCACATCTTTTACCATTAGAAAAATATATGTCTCTGAGAAATTACTTTTTTTTGCGGTGCGCGGGCCTCTCACTGCTGTGGCCTCTCCTGTTGCGGAGCACAGGCTCCGGACGCGCAGGCTCAGTGGCCATGGCTCACGGGCCCAGCTGCTCCACGGCATGTGGGATCTTCCCGGACCGGGGCACGAACCTACGTCCCCTGCATCAGCAGGCGGACTCTCAACCACTGCGCCACCAGGGAAGCCCTGAGAAATTACTTTTGATAAATGTTTTCATTCACAAAGGTCTTTTGCACAAATTTATGTACGTGTACACCAGGCAAAGTTGTCAAAGACTTTGCAATGGGCAAAATAAAGTTGACTAGGTGTCTTTTCAGTGGAATGTTAGGTGAAGTCTACTGTATTCTTTCTTCCAAGTTACTAATTCTGCAGAGGTGTGTATCTTTTGTTATGTTTAACATAGGTTGCAGAAAACTGATAGTAAGGCAAATAAATTTTGTCTTATGGAGACTCAGTTGACACTACCCATCGTCCTTGTGGAAGAGGCCAGTTTAGTATCTATTAATTCATTTCAGCATTCCAGATTGCTTATGTATGTATCTGCTCTTTGACCTGATTATAATCTCGTATTGGTTCTTTTATTATTTGAATGACTTCTGTAAAATCTTTGAAGCACATTCATTTTATATTCATGTAAGAATCATCATTTTAACCTTTAAAAAGATTATCCTAAGGATGAATCATGTCATCCTTATGAAGTCTTATAAGGATATATAAAATGGTCATTACTGTCTCCATTTAACAGATGAGAAAATTTCAGCCAGTGGATGGCATTAGGAATCCCAGTCATCTAGTGGAACTGGATGAATACTTAGGAGCTTTTGGTTATGCTGGACCAGAGGATCTGGAGCTCAGCAATTTAGAGTGGAGGCTCAGGTAGGCCAAAGCCAGACAGTGGGCAAAAATCCAAAACCTGGGTCTAGGGTGGAAGGTAAAGTATCAAAGATTTAAACAAACAGCAGTTGTGGGACATAGGGCAGAGGAGCTGAAAAGTTTGAATCTAGCAAAGGGGCGAGACAGTAAGGAGCCCATGATCCAAGCAGAAATCTGACCAAACAGCATGCATTGCTTACAAAAAGTGCATCTTGATGTAGAGCTTTAGCAGTCTCTTTGTGTCAGAGCCATTCTGTGGCCCCGTGTCAGCAGGAAGCAACCCCAGCGTGGGCATTTAAACTAAGCATAAAATTGGAAACACCTGGCCCAGTGAGGGAGCTAGTGGGTTGAGGCAGGCAGGGACTCCTGCAACCCACATCAGGACAATGGCCTTCAGCTGGGCTCAGCTGCAAGAACTTGCATTGACTTTTTAGCCATGTGGTTTACTTCAGAAAACTGCATACTTTCCCCAATTCCCCATGGAGCTGACATTTTCTTAGCACCCTGATTAATCAAACTGTGTTCAAAGTGAAAAAAACTTCTCTGGCCAAGCTATTTTTAGTCTCTTGATGGTAGCAATGTTACCTGGTCTTTTTTTTTTTTTTTTTTTTTCTGACTTTAAATTATTCCTGAAGTTATGTCTGCTGCCATTCTAATTTGGAAGCAAAGTAGGTATTTTGGTAGCGTTCAGCAATCAGGAAATGGTGATGTTTTGGAAGTAATTTAGGAAATAGTGGTGATTTGGTAATTACTTTTTGGGGTAAGACAATTTTCATATTAAGGCAGCTCTTCTCACAGCTTTGATCAATTACATTACAAAGGAAAAAAGTGATTCCAGATCCGGCCCTGCATGGCTCGCAAGAAACCGTGAATAATGGTTTAAATGCGAGATGTTGAAAGTGACTTGGGTGCTCTATCCCACATCATTATCCAATGACGCAGCTACCATTTTACACTAATCTCTAATTGTAACTATGAGATCTTGCAAAGTTAACTCATCATAATTACAAACGAACTGTTATCAGACCTGTCATAAATTTGCTAATTATTTTTTGTGCTCAGCTTTTAACCTCTGCTCAGAACTTCAGGCTGTATCGAAACTCTAGGATGCTTAGTACAAGTATGCTTTTCTTCTGAGTCTTCTCTAATCAGAAACCTGAGTAGCTAATGGCTAATTAGGAGAGTACTTCTTTGCTTTGGACACGTTAGTTTTTCGCCTTGTATACTGTCTAATACATTCCTTTATATGCTGGAAGTCTCTGTACTAGGTAGCTTAAAAAGTTATTTGCAATATGATACCATTCATTCTTAATATACTGTGACTTGACTCATAGAATCACTAGAACTCGAGATATAGACACACTGAAGGTCTCCTATAAAGAAGAAAAATAACCCTTTTATAGCTGATACACAAAGAAAAGAAAACGATAAGAAGTCCCTGGTTATTCACAGGCATAATTTGCCCCTGAAGAGATGAAACTTGGCTGTATTCATCAAATGACTGTAACTCCTTTTATTTTTGAAATAATGGATTTTGTAGAAAATAATGGCTGGTTTGCTGCTGAAACATAGTACTCATATGTATCGATATCATGAGTTGAGCTGCTTTGTGAATCAAATTTTGAAAAAATATTTAAGGCAAAATTGCAAAATGGAAAAAGGACTAAGACTTTTGGGTCAGGTATGAATTCAGAGAATTTGAAACATAAAACTCTACATGTAATTGGTCTGTTAATATCTCAAAGCTGTTTTTGATGTTTACTTTGGCCAAGGGGTCATATCATATAAATTTTCAGAAGGACAAGTTTTCTGGATGGACGGCAGAACTTGTGCCCTGAGGTACCATGTTAGCCTCTGTGCTGGGGCTGCTATTCTTTCATATCTCGCCCAGGGCACTGGGTCTGGGCCAAGGGCACCTCTCGGCTCCTTAGATATTGCAACCTTGCTTTTCTTTATTCTCCTTATGCCTTCAGCAAGGAGGGAGGCGAAGGTAAGATTTGCTGTGTTCTCCACCATCTGCAGGAAAGGCTTTTGTGATGAAGGGGGAAGAAAACCTTCATTTCCCAGCCCAGAGGCCGCAGAGAACATGGTAGAAAGAAGGCTGGGAAGTGAGCCACGGGTGAGATGGGGAAGCCATCCAGTGCTTTCCAGCAACACCGGGGCTGGGCCCTTTTATCCTTTGGATCAGCTACGAATTATCAAAATGCCTACAGGCATTGGGGGCAGGTTTGCACATTGGCTTGGATAATTAAAAGCTGTTTCCAGCAACCAATTTGTATTCAAGCCATTGGTAGTCTTCAGGTGAAAATCATCTTCCTGTCATTAAGGTTTATTCTAGGCAGCTGAAGAGAATGCTTTCACAGGCGATGAGACTAGGGGTTGGAGGGAGGGGAAAGGGGTAACCAAATACTGACTTGTCACTAGTAGTCTACCAGGCCAGGCCGCTGTGTGCAGTGTATCCCAAACAGGCCCAATCAGAAGCCCCATTTGGGGTACACACTCTCAGGGCTCCCCCGGAGGAGATTCAGATTCAGGGATTCTGTGGTAGGGATGGGAAGCTGGATTTTTAACAGGCGTCCCAGGTGATCCTGATGATGGGGTGTGAGAAACCCTGCCTATTCCTAGGTATTTAAAGAACCCAGTTTGCAGTGGTCCCACCAGAGAGCACGGGGTCAGACAGAGTCTAGAGCAGCAGCGGTACGGCTCTGTTCCTCGTCACAAGCGTGTTATCTTCTGGGAAACTGGAGCTCGCTATTTTTCGAACCCTTTTGATGTTGGCTCACACGAGCCATTTTATTTGAAGACAGAAGAGGTAAGTGAATTTTACGTCAATTATCTGATGACTACACCAGAAGCTTCCGGCAATGTGAAATAAGTTCTCTCATGATTTCTTTCTTGTCCCAGGCTTTGGATTTAGGTTTTGGCTCCGGCGACCTCTAGGATGGTGTGGTGCCGAGGTACTTTGGCTACTCAGATTAATTAGGCAACGTTTATTAAGATTCAGTAGGTTCCATGACTTTGCCAGGCAAACGGATGTTGCTTCTTAGGTTCCACGAACTCTTGAGACTTAGTATTATTCTTATCCTTATGACGAGATGGGGATGGAGGCACAGAGAGGTGACCAACTTGCTTGAGGTTACACACTAGCCAGTGTGATGATTCTCTGGCTCCCAAGCTTGGCTCTGAAGTGGTACCCTCTGCTGTGTACTGGGGAGGGGGGTCTCTAATGGTTGTTCCATGTGTACCCCCAGGACTTAATTGTTCTTTTTTACACAATGCACTTCTCTCTCGTTTCTTGTGAAAAACTTTTTTTTTAATATCGTTCTATGTTTTACAACTTACAAAGTACTTTCAAATGTCAAGTTTTATGTGATTCCCCACAGCAATCCTGAGAGGCAAGTTGTATAAATGAGAAAAACGAGTCTTAAAAAGGTAATGACTTGCCCAGAGTTGCAGTTACTCTTTTATTTTACTTGTCTTTTTAAAATAATTGAATTAAACTTTCTGAAGAGGTAATAAGTGCAAATGGTGCAAAGTTCCACCGGCACAAAGAGTACCGGTAAGAGTAAGCCGCCTGAGTATCGTTAACAGCCATGGGGCTTCCCCAGAGGCAAAACGACTGGAAGCAGCTCTGCTGACGCTAAGCTCATGGTTTCCCCACGGCTCTGTAGCTCTCTTCCAGGGTAGCTTGCAGTAACCTTCTATCTATAGTTTTCACTGCAAAGTCTGATTAACCAAGTGCCTAATATTTTGAAAGACTGTAGAAACTTAGTCCTGTAGATAAAATAAATGTGGTGCTTTAACAATCGTTTCTCACCATCTCTACCCACCCCTACCAGGCACCAACATGCAGACATGTACGTTTGGCTGTCCCTGAAGGTGGTCACAAAGGAGAATTTTCTTCTAAAAAAAAAAGGGGGTGGGGCTTCCCTGGTGGCGCAGTGGTTGAGAGTCCGCCTGCCGACACGGGTTCGTGCCCCGGTGCGGGAAGATCCCACATGCCGCGGAGCAGCTGGGCCCCTGAGCCATGGCCGCTGAGCCTGCGCGTCCGGAGCCTGTGCTCCGCAATGGGAGAGGCCACAACAGTGAGAGGCCTGTGTACCGCAAAATAAATAAATAAATAAAAAATTTTAAAAGGGGGTGGTGGATAATGCAGTTCTTACACCGCTGTGACCTTTGCAGACCTTAGGAAAATGCAGGCAGTGGAAAGGGCTTTGGAATAGAGCCTCTCCAGGCATTCAGTCTACCAGCTGGGCGTGGTCTTGGGCAAATTACCTGATCCATTCTGATCCTCAGTCTTCTCATCGGTGACACTGGTAAGACTGTGAAGAGGAAATGAGGTTTACCAGAATAGGTCTTGGTTCTCAATACCTGTCCCTTTAGTCATATGAAATTGTGTTAGAAGTAGTTTTCCTTCCTATTTCAGCACAAAATGCTTGATATTTTTTCTTTTTCACAGCCACCCTTATAAACATTTGATTTAAGATAAAGCAGTGCTCTCTACATGTGCGTCTTTTTTTTTTTTTTTTTTTTTTTTGCGGTATGCGGGCCTCTCACTGCCATGGCCTCTCCCATTGCGGAGCACAGGCTCCGGACGCGCAGGCTCAGCAGCCATGGCCCACGAGCCCAGCCGCTCCGCGGCATGTGGGATCTTCCCGGACCGGGGCAGGGACCCATGTCCCCTGCATCGGCAGGCAGACTCTCAACCATTGCGCCACCAGGGAAGCCCCGTGCGTCTTTTTCAGTGTTGTGGAATTGAGTCCTCTGACTGTTGGATAGAGGTGACCTATCACAATGTCACCTCCTCTTTGGTCATCCTAAGAAAGACCTTCGTAATTTCCCCATTATTCTTTTTTTTTTAATTAATTAATTTTTGGCTGTGTTGGGTCTTTGTTATGCATGGGCTTTCTCTAGTTGTGGTGAGCGGGGGCTACTCTTCGTTGCAGTGCGCGGGCTTCTCACCGCGGTGGCTTCTCTTGTTGCAGAGCACGGGCTCTAGGCATGTGGGCTTCAGTAGTTGTGGCTCACAGGCTAAGAGCGCAGGCTCGGTAGTTGTGGCGCACGAGCTTAGTCGCTTCGCGGCATGTGGGATCTTCCTGGACCAGGGCTTGAACCCATGTCTCCTGCATTGGCAGGCGGATTCTTAACCACCGCGCCACCAGGGAAGTGCTGCCCATTATTTCTTGATCATGGTTCCCTGATTATTACATTATCCTTGCCCTTGTGAATTTTGCCCTAAGCACCGATTAGCACATTTATTGCCTTCTTTGCTTGATGTCATCTATCTCTACCATTAGAGTGTAAGCTCCCTTAAGGCAGAGGATATATTTACTCTATTCACTGGTGTTTATCCAGCACCAGCACAGTGCCTGGCACGTACTTGGTACCAAAGATACCAGTGGAATGAGTCACTTTTACCAATGTAATGAGACATTACTAGCTTTCAGTATTTGACGATTGGTTTGCTTCCAGTTTTCTCTGCTTAGCTGCTTTCTTTGACTTCTAACCCTAAGCAAGACAATATGTGGAAAGAGGAGTTTCTCATGTCCCACTGCTATAGCCATGAATCCTGAAGTCATTTTCTTTGAGAACAGAACTTGGTGTTGGTAAGGGACAGTGATGGTTCTAAAATACCCTGCTGGTCGTGAACCACTGGAATACACACAGCGTCTTGTAAATCCCAGGCACTGATATTTTAATTATGACTTAAAATTACATCAAAGCACTTTATTAAAATGAACTCATGAAACCTTTTTTCTGGTCCTTCTCTATCACTGATTTATTTTGAAAATTTCTTTCTCTTCTTTGGGTGGGCTCCTATGTGGGGATGATGATCTGCTCTCTGGAATATCAATTCTCGTAAAAAGTTTAATTTTACTTTCAATCCAAGCCAGACCAGACCCTACTTAATGTGCACAGGCTGGAACCACTGGGGAGTATTTATGGTCAGTGCTTCCTGCAGTCACACTTTATTCCCCAAGTGATAAGAAAACTGGAAAGTGGCTGATGAGTTGATTTAATCATTTCTGTCCTTGTTTGGCCTATGATGTCAGCTGTTTTCTAGAAGTATTCATACCGGCATCATTCCACAATGTGTAGCGTAATACATTACCTTTTGTAGGCTCCTGGTCCGAATGTTCTGAATGAATAAATAGTATTGGTCTAGTATTCTTTTTTTTAATTAATTAATTTATTTATTGCTGCATTCGTTGGGTCTTTGTTGCTGCGCATGGTCTAGTATTCTTATTTATCGTTAAGCCTATTTAGCTTTAAGCTCAACATTTTCACATTTATCCAATGGCAATTTTTTTTCCCTTTAAAAACTTAGCAGTCTCGTTATTTTAGAGCCTATAGAGAGATCAAGTTAGAGTCATCAACCATGGGTGAAACCGTTGACAATCAATGTTGACATTTTATATGAAATATCTGAGAGAAGCAGCTCATTAGATGCACCTTTCATTTATTTGCTGTGTTCTTACTAAGTACAATTTTGATTCAGTCAGGTTGACATGGTTATGAGCAACTTGGAAACCGATCACAAGTCTAGTGAAAAGTTTCATCCTCCAGTGGCTCCATTTTCTTTTTTACTTGGAGAGCTTTTTAATGGGTGGGTTTCAAAGAAGAAAGGACCTTGGAAGGGCAGTCACAGTGTAAGGCTGTGACTTTACAACCTTACACTCTGACAGTGAGGGAGTGTGGGAGTGTACCGAGGCAGTGAGGGAGAGTAGCAAGGTCTTCACTTCGTTTTGTGTTTTCTCTCTTCATTTCGGACTTGAAGGAAGAGAACCCACTCAAGAAAGCTCAAATAGGAAGGAACCTATTTTGCAGGCGTTAAAAGAATGGATCTTGGGGAATCTCACTGCAAGAAGTAGCATTATTACTCTGAGGATCAGGAAAGTCAAACGGCAGCTACAGTGTCTCTCCTTTTTGTCCGAGTTGTGTGATCTCCACCTCAGCTTTCCTCTGTTCATCCACTTTGTTGTCTTTTTTGGATACACTTTTCTTCTGTTTCACTTCCACGTGGTCCCACATAGCCTCTCATAATAGGCATCTCCGCCTCCACTGGCTGGCTGACTTGGTCTCAGCATTTTAAGTTCAAATTTTAGTTGAAATTGGACTAGCATAGATCAGTTGTCTATCTTTTGTTCCAAACAACTCTGGGTAGGGTTTGGGGCATCTAGTACGAATATGACTGCCCAGGTGCATCCCTCCAGGAGAGCCTGGGGTGGAGGCCAACTGTCTCTGAATTACATGAGAGCAAAGAGGAGAAGATCTGCATAGCTAGGTGAAGTGTTCTCTTTTCAAGTAGATTGGCCTTGGTCATTTGAATAATTTCTGGTCTTTGAAAGTTTATATTTGAATAAGGTGCTACAGATGACAGGCAGTGTTGTCATATAGCATCTTTCTTAATCCTCCAAACTTTGTTGTAAGTGCATATCCTTATCCTGATTTGGTAGATAAGGAAGTAGGTTCAGGTGTGTGAGGTGATGCTCTCAGGGCAATACCAATGTGGCTGGCAGACAGGGGTTTCCAGTTCCCTGGTCATTGTACAGCTCCATCAATGTCTCTAATCCAGACTTTGATTCATACACATGCAGTCAGTTGGGCAGATCACTAGACACTGTTCTTTGTTATTTTAAAAAAATGACGATGTACAAATTGATCTTGCAGCTAAAGGTAGGCAATTTTGAGCAAAGAAATGTTAGAACTGGGGCTGATAAACCCACCAGGTGAACCAGGCCCTGTTCTGATGGGCCAGTGAGCCCTTGTGATTGTTTATGCCTAAACTGGACAGCTTATTACATTTGGAATATCATTCCTGATTGAGAGCTTTTCCCCCCTTTTGGGAAATTTCATTTTATCAACCAGCTGATTGATAGTATATACCACTTTTTAAGGCTATTCTAGTTCTGTAATAACTACTTGTTTCTTACTGCTGCCTGAGTTGGTATTATACATAAGAATGTCTGTTAAAAAAACAAATGTGTTCCCTTTTCATGAATGCTATACAGTGCTTTAAGAATATTATACAGATGGAGTTTCTAATTTTTCACAGTATGTAGAAGGCAAACAGTAAAGTACATTTAGTGGGAGATTGGTATGTTATCAATTTGAAGGCATTTGACTCTCAAATTCGGACCCATATTTCATTTTAAACCTTTTCCCGCCCCCCTACTCAATACTAACCCTTATTCTAGCCAAACATCCTTTAACTTCCAAAGATTCATTCCCCTTTAGTTTTCACCTGCTTTGAGTTTTACTTCCTCAAGGAAACCTCACTTGATTCCCTCTGCCAATCCAGAGTGGTCGCTTCGTGGTGTGAACTTCCATAGATGATGGTGCTTATATCAGAACCGAATAGTTAACCAAGTACGAAGGAGAATCTTGACCGGTAGTCGGCCTTTTATATTTAAATATCCCCAACTAGGTTTTCAGGTCTTTGAGAGCAATGGCCATGTCTTACCATCTTTGGGCCCACCAGAGCACCTCACACCTAGGTGGGTCCTCATTCGTCTATCGAGTGACATTGAGGACAACATGTGGGGCAAGTACTGTTTTACATTCTAGAAATGAGTTGTTCTAACTATTATCAACAATTTCATGACGGAGGCAGGCACATAGTTGAGTGAGAAAACCACTAATAGAAATATGTACCTCTTGAAAGAAATTCAGGTTTCTTTGTCAGTTGATTTCATTCCTCATCCCAAGAATTGAAACAAAGCTATTGTTTTTAACATTAAAATTGTTCATGATTAGAAAATTCCTAAGTGCAGGTTATTAATGAAAATTAGTAGGCATGAATCATTTAAATTATGAAAAATTGTTCCTCCTTACTGTTTCTATGTTTAGTTTACCTTAGGTGAATTTCCTGCATCTCCCCCAATTCAGACTACCATGTCTCTTTCCCAGCTGTTTCTGCAGTCTTAACTTTGTTTATTTTTTTGGAATAACCAAGTAGGGTTTTCTTATGCCTGTCATTTCTCTGTTCTGCGTCAAAACCATAGCAGTCAGTAATATTGTTATGTAAAATTTTATTCCCTTAGCGATTTTTCCAGATTGTCAGAAATCTTTGAAAGAATCACCCTCCTGTTAAATTAAGAGGCCGAGCACGTCTAAAGCCAGGAAATTATTGATAGCCTCCTAAGCCAACGGCAAAATTGTTTCTCGTACATTGCAATGAATCATTGATTTTTTTTTTCTTAAGTTTTTTTCTCCTGTGGAAAGATCTTTTTGCTATTTCCTCAGTGTGAAAATAACCCCTGGCATGTATATCATGACACTTTCCCACTTGGTGGTAACTTTAACGTCTAAAACCAGTAGGGTTTTTTCACTAATTAGATGAATATTTCCTTTCCAAATTCTTTAGTTAAAAACAAAAAAGTACAAGGAATATTAGCATTGCTTGATACAGGGGCAAAAAGAGTTCAAGATATGAGTGAGTGTTGGTTTTCAATCGCTGCGTTAAGGCACCTGACGCAAAATGACGCTCTTCAATTCTGTTTTTATGTTTTTGTCTTGTTTTACATCCCTGTCTCTGGAGAGGTTAAGATGACCTTTTTCTACACAGGATAAGACCAGATTGATGTCTGCATGTTGTACTTTTTTTTTTTTTTTAATGGATGGACGGAAAAGGTAAATTCTCTGAAACCAGTGACAGGTATCTGTGTCCAGGAAAGGCGATTTCCTTGGGTGTCATCTGTAGTGAAGTTGGACACACCCTATGCTCTATATGGAGAGCTGCTGATGTTTCTAGAATGTAGATTACTCCAGGATGACTATTTGTTTTTGACTCAGTGGGCCTAAGATTTGTTGACATTGGTGTCTGAGATGTATAAATGTTTCAGAAATTCTGTTACTACCAGGGATGTTTGAATTCCTCTTTAGAAACGAAAATACTCTGTATACTACTCAACTTGCAAAATCCCCTACCATTGGGGAAAAAAAAAAAAAGTGCTTCACCACTCTCCTACTGATGTTTGTGTAAAGGGTTGAAAGTGGTAGATAAAAAGCAGGATGGCCGTCAGGAATTGGAAACTGGGTTCATCGTCTCAATATTATACAAGAGTTGAGGTTTGGTCTCTGGAAGAATGTGCTTAAAAAGAAGCTGGAGGCCATGTGCAATTATCTACAAATGCTTTGAAAGTAATATTCTGAGACATTAGTTGCTATTTGCATAAAAATGACTCCTGTATTAAAGAATCTGTAAGGTGCCTTAAGCACTTACTTTACCTCTCGCTGCTAATAGCTGTTATTATGCAGTTCCACAGTGGAACTTTATTAGCAGGACAAAGCACAAATATAGGTGTGGTTTTTATTGTTTTTGGGGGGTTTTGTTGGCAGGGCCACAAGGCTTGCAGGATCTTAGTTCCCCGACCAGGGATCGAACCCAGGTCCCCTGCAGTGGAAGTATGGAGTCCTAACCACTGGACGACCAGGGAATTCCCATTGGTGTTATTCCTCTACCACAACCATCACCTTTTAGAATCTTGTGGAATTCACACAAAACACAATGACTTTTGGAGCTGCTTTTTCTTTTCTTTAGTCTGACTCCTTGTCTTACCATATTCCCTCTGTAATTCTCCAATGACTAAAAATTAGAGCCATAGTAACAAAGTGCCCATCGCAGACATATTTGTCAGTGACCAGCATTCTCTTGCTAACAAATTTAGAGCAGAAAAGAGAAGAGACAAGAAAAAGTTTGGACAATGTTGGTATCTATTTGAATTAAAATGGGGTGTAAATGAATATACATGCTTATTTTCTCTCCAGAGGGTTCAGGTGGTATCCAGGACAGTCAACATGTGTGGGAGAGAGATCAAAAATACAGATGTAAGAAAGAAGGTGACGAGGCCTGATAAATGTTATTTCATTCCTTCTAAAGAAAAATGCTCAGTAGACACATACGTCACATTATCTTTATAAAAGGAGATGGTCAGTCATGCAGCTGGATGGAAGCAGTTGGTCCAAAGAATGTCTTGTGGCCTTAGGCCCCTCATTGCTACATTTCTAAATCTGTTATCTTATCTGTAAAATAGGAATCTTTTATCTTAAGAGAATTTTTACTAAGTTTACTAAGTTGAGCTTACCTGTATGAAAATACTTACCATTGTACTTGGAACATGTTAGTAATCAATGACTATTAACTGAATCAGATTCTATGCCTGGCCTCAAAGAGAAGGTGGTTATTAGAGGGAAAAAACCCACACACGTCAGAACATTCAAAGGAATGCCCTTCAAAGTCTTTGCTCTAGAACATGCTATGCATATTCAAGAGATACTTACCTTGATGTATAGATATCTGTGTACAACTATATTCATCTACCTATATATCATCTGTCTCCCTACCTGCTTATTTGTCTCTGTGATAACCTCAATGAAGGCAAATGTTTTATAAGGGTGAATTTGATTTTTGAAAATGTTATCTGATAGTAGGTAAAGGACCACTCCCCAGGTAATAAAGTTTTTAGTCAAAAATAAATGCTACCGTAAAGTAATGAGACCATTGTCTTGTGGAACTCATATGTCTGAATATAGCTCCGAAAAAGGGTTCTAAAACTAGCTAGAGAAAAGCTACTGCAGTGGAGTAAGCCCATAGCTTCCATGTAGGGAATGCATTGAAAGACGCCATTGACTATAAAAGGCTCTATTAAGTATATTTATAATATTATATAACCTATATACTAGGTATTAATGCCAGGAATAATCCTTGAGGGAACTTTTGTGAGACCAGTCTAAGGACAAATAATGATTTGATGCTTGCAAACTTTGATCCACTGAAGCATTTTATTTCTATCAAGCACTTATTGTTAATAGTTTAATGGAATGATGTTCTCCCTCTTGCAGAAAACAGCTGTAAAACCACATCATTGTTATTGTGATGTTTTTTGAAGTGCACAATTACAGGCTCTTCTTCAATCTTTCAGTAACATGTCAAAATGAATCCCATGAGGGAAAGAACTTTATGTCTTGACTTGGGAGTCTGTGAAACTGAAGTTGATAATAAAAATGTATCTTTATTCTAGCTTTGTCACTCCTGGCCATGTGGCTCCAAGCAAATTTCTTAATTTCTGTTTCTTCTCGATTGATAGAAAATGAGAACAACACTAGTTCTTGCCTCAAATAATTGTTAAAAAAATAAAACGAAATAGTTTATACATATAAGATGCTTTGGTACTTGGCACATGAGAACTCATAAACTATTACTATAATTTTAGGCAGATCTAGATATGGTTCATTTTACATTTACTTTTTTGTTGTTTTTGCTGTTTCTGTGTCCCTGGGACATCGGTGTTTGGGTATTTCCTATGCTTTGAGACAAACAGGAGTATTCATGCTAAAACATGCATTCTTAAATGTATAAGGGCAAAATTCTTTGGGTTAGCAAACAGCGATGGTGTTTGCTGTTCTATTTATGGCTCTTTTAACTGTGAGGTGCCTCGGAGATCATTGGCAAAGTCTCAGCAATAACTAGCACCATTTTATCCTATAAAGAAAAAGCTGCAACTGATCTACTGACAATCATTAGATACCTCTTAGGGAAACACCCTCAAGATCTTTTTGTTGCATAGAATCTAAGATTTCTATCTCCTGTTCTATTGGCACATCCTTCTAACACACTGTAGAAGAATTGTTTATCAACTCATCATAAAGGAAATAGTGACTCTGCTTCTGTATCCAATTAACTTGTACCTGTTAAAGAATTCCCAGTTTATCGGTGGGGGAAGGGAACTTCTGTTTCCAAATGGTGTTATTAAAGGCCTCGAGGTTATATTTGTCTTTTCTTTTATCACATAATCTGCTTTACATCAAAGCTAATTAGTAGAGATGTGAAGAGATAATTGTGCCTTCATGATTAGAGAGTTTTAACCCTTTTGCTTTTCCTTTTGCAGGTAAGTGAACATGGCTTTGGGCACTGCTCCTTCCTTATACTTGCCGTCTGGCCTTTACTCATGTTGCCATTTTATGGACTAAAACTCAACAAGGCAGTTAAAAAGAAATATGCAGGTACTGTGGATACTATCGAAGTGTCTGTTCCAAGAGAGATGGTAAGTGTTTTCTATTTTAACCCTACCTGATGGTACCGAGGTGGGCAGCCCCACTCCTTTCTCCCTCCTCCCAGCAAAAGCGGCTTTATTGGTTTAGTAAGCATCTCTAGCTGGCATGGGTAAAAAAAGGAGATTCACTCTCAGGCCTGTTGGATATGCTTTTATGGAGGACAGTTTTTACCGAAAGCCTGAAATCATTTGGCATTGTTGGTGTTTTAAGTACATCGGTGTCACAGTGCGATGTATTTCACATCTGGCTGGTTTGGAATGAAATGTATATCGTGATACTACAGTGATGTAACTGCCCACGAAATGGTTTTTGTAGCTCAGAGAGAAGAAATTCTAGGCTGAAAGAGCCTGAGGTCCCACCCGAAGTAAAACAATTCTAAATTAGTAGTTGCCTAAAGTCTAGAGTATTATTAGATCGTTTTTTTTTTTTAATTCACAGTTCTAAATCAAAGAAGTATAATTGGAGTTTCCTTTTTAAATATTTGAGGACTGTATTTACTCTACTGTTCAAATACTAGATCTATATTTAGAAGGGAATTTTAAAGCATTCTAAGCTAAATAGGAATGTGAATTCCTATTCAATTCACTATTGAAAGGATGTACTGTCATTAAAAACTTTTAAAAGTATTAAGTAGCTTTTTATTATTACAGGACTGTTAGAGCTAAATCCTGTATGTATTTCCGTTGTCAGTTCCCTTGGAATTATAAGTATAGTGACATTTTTGCCTTTTTGTTGAAATTGGGCATTCAGTTTACTAGCTGGCCGCTTCTTTGTGTTGAGAATGGTAATGATGATTTTTTCACTCTGGTTAAAAATTAGATCCAGATACGCTATATTTAAATATAAATACGTGGTGGGTTTTTTGTTCTTCTTTTCATTTATTATTGGAAAACATATTGCATAAAAGTGTCTTTTTGAAGTATGCATTAGTGTGTTTTCAGGTTGATATACTTTGAAAATATCTGGATTCCTTGGCTTCTTGTTATAGCATCATCTGGAATAAATGAATAGAAATATTATTGTCGTTCCCTTTAGAAATTTCACTCTGTAGAGGCTCAATGTTATGAGTATTCCAAATGCTCACCTCTTTCAACTTAACTTTTTTTCTAAGAATATGTCTAGATGCTATATATTTGAGAGTGATTCTTTTAACTCTTAATTGCTATGCTACTATGACACTTTAATCTTTGGGGGATGATTATTTTAATAGAAAACAAAATTCTCTCTCAAAGCACCAAGTTTGGTACACCTGATACTTTCAAACAGCCAATTTCTAAATGCTGGATGGATGTGTGTCTAAATCTCATTTTATAATGGTGGTCATGTTCTTTAATGAAGTGTTGTCATTCACATTTCACAAACAGGGGAGCTATGGTTTATAAATGAATGTTATTCTCACTGATTTATTTGTAACGTGACTACTTTGACTGCTAATGGTAAACATCCTTTAAAAAAGGACGTAAAAATTGAACTTTCACAATGAGGCCTTCAGAGCATTGGACATGAGTTTCAGACCCGTGAAACCTTTAGTTGATCTTCTGGATTTTTAAATCTTGTATGTTGTAAGTCTTATTACTGGTTTATTCATCAGAAATGAAAACTTAATCAACATTGTGATTTGACGCAATAAACATCATATTATCGCTTCCTAATATCACGGATTTCACTGGGGAGCTCCCAGGCACACGAGTTTTCAATTCTGATTGGAAGCGGTCAGGTCTGCATCACTGAATTGCTGAAATCCAGAGCCTCGGACCTTGGGGAAATCCAAGGTTCTTTAGAACCTTCTGAGAAGCTTAAATATCACTTAAAATACTGAATTGTGTTTTATGTTTGGAGCATATGGTTTATACCATATCATCTCGTTTAGTCCTAGAAGATGCCCCAGCTGTCTTGGGTGAGCTTTCCAGAGCCTCTCTGGAATGGAGTGATTTTTATTTGCAATGTGTGTCATTTGCACAGTCCTTAAATGGTCCTGATGGCAACCAAGATGCCTTCCTTATAGGAGCTGCATCATTTTGGTGGTCTTTATTGCAGGACAGTGCCTTCTTTTATTAAAATAATGCCATGGGGTGGGGGAAGGAAATAGTTGTATTTGCGTATTTTTCTATGTCAGGGAGCATTCTTATGAGTTTCATTGTTGACATTTGAAAACATGAGGTAATCATCCAGTCCCTTTTCTGCTTTGCTGTGCTCTTCTAAGGAAATGGATTTGAGGGGGTTACTATGAATATGAGTAGTTACTTAACTACAAGAGGAAACTTGATACAGGTGTCTGTAGAAGCAGGGTGTTTTTGAGGGCTGGCTAGACAAGTTTGAACTTAACTCACGCAGTGAAACTCACCTTTTCACTGTGTGAACTGTGATAGGTGAGTTGATCTGTTTGGGATAATAATATTTTTTGTTGTTGGAAAATACACAGTTGAATTTCTATAAAATCAAAAGATTTTTTTCTGACTCCTTTAGCTTATTTCAGAGTTTTCCTGTATAGATACTAGAAACGTTGCCCCTCAGCCCCCCTTCCAAAAATTGGAGATTGTGAATCAGTTGACGTGTCCTCATTTTCTTCCCACTTCAACGGTACCACTGGACCCTGCCTCTGATAGACTTTGCATCATAGGTAACTGTACATATTACACATCAAATAGCTACCAGTAAGTTTAGAAATGTCAGTAAATATAAGGCTTGACTCACAATAGTGACAAGGAAGAATTTCAGTTGTATTTTCCTTGTAACTTTCCAAGAGGAATAGCTAATGCTTAATTTGAGTGATAATTAGCCCTCATGAGTTAAATATTAATGACAAACTAATGGAAAATCTTAGTGGACAAAACAAGAAGAAATTAACATTGAACAAACTTAATATAAATTAATTTTTTTAGTCTGTAGGTAAAATGTCAGCCCTTTCAAAAACATATTTTATATATCTACCTCTTATTTTCAAAGGTAAGGCATTTTTTTAAAAAACATTTTTATTGGAGGGTAATCGCTTTACAATGTTGTGTTAGTTTCCGCTGTATAACAAAGAGAATCAGCTATATGTATACATATATCCCCATATCCCCTCCCTCTTGCGTCTCCCTCCCACCCTCCCTATCCCACCCCTCTAGGTGGTCATAAAGCACTGAGCTGATCTCCCTGTGCTATGCAGCTGCTTCCCACTAGCTATCTACTTTACATTTGGTTGTGTGTATATGTCGCTGCTACTCTCTCACTTCGTTCCAGCTTATCCTTCCCCCTCCCCGTGTCCTCAAGTCCGTTCTCTACATCTGTGTCTTTATTCCTGTCCTGCCCCTAGGTTCATCAGAACCATGTTTTTTTTTTTTTTTGTAGATTCCATACATACGTGTTAACATACGGTATTTGTTTTTCCCTTTCTGACTTACTTCACTCTGTATGACAGACTCTAGGTCCATCCACCTCACTACAAATCACTCAATTTCATTTCTTTTTATGGCTGAGTAATATTCCATTGTATATATGTGCCACATCTTCTTTATCCATTCATCTGTCGATGGACACTTAGGTTGCTTCCATGTCCTGACTATTGTAAATAGAGCTGCAATGAACATTGTGGTACATGACTCTTTTTGAATTATGGTTTTCTCAGGGTATATGCCCAGTAGTGGGATTTCTGGGTCGTATGGTAGTTCTAGTTTTAGTTTTTTAAGGAACCTCCATACTGTTCTCCATAGTGGCTGTATCAATTAACATTCCCACCAACAGTGCAAGAGGGTTCCCTTTTCTCCACACCCTCTCCAGCATTTATTGTTTGTAGATTTTTTGATGATGGCCATTCTGACTGGGGTGAGGTGATACCTCATTGTAGTTCTGATTTGCATTTCTCTAATGACTAGTGATGTTGAGCATCCTTTCATGTGTTTGTTGGCCATCTGTATATCTTCTTTGGAGAAATGTCTATTTAAGTCTTCTGCCCATTTTTGGATTGGGTTGTTTGTTTTTTTGATATCTAGCTGCATGAGCTGCTTGCATATTTTGGAGATTAATCTTTCGTCAGTTGCTTCATTTGCAAATATTTTCTCCCATTCTGAGGGTTGCCTTTTCGTCTTGTTTATGGTTTCCTTCGCTGTGCAAAAGCTTTTAAGTTTCATTAGGTCCCATTTGTTTATTTTTGTTTCTATTTCCATTTCTCTAGGAGGTGGGTCAACAAGGCTCTTGCTGTGATTAATGTCATAGAGTGTTCTGGCTATGTTTTCCTCCAAGATTTTTATAGTGTCTGGCCTTACATTTAGGTCTTTGATCCATTTTGAGCTTATTTCTGTTTATGGTGTTAGGAAGTATTCAAATTTCATTCTTTTACATGTAGCTGTCCAGTTTTCCCAGCACCACTTATGGAAGCGGCTGTCTTTTCTGTATCTTATACTTTTGCCTCTTTTATCAAAAATAAGGTGACCATATGTGCATGGGTTTATCTCTGGGCTTTCTATCCTGTTCCATTGATCTATCTTTCTGTTTTTGTGCCAGTACCATACTGTCTTGATTAATGTAGCTTTTTAGTATAGTCCGAAGTCTGGGAGCCTGCTTCCTCCAGATCCGTTTTTCTTTCTCAACATTGCTGTGGCCATTCGGGGTCTTTTGTGTTTCCATACAAATTGTGAAATTTTTTGTTCCAGTTCTGTGAAAAATGCCATTGGTAGTTTGATAGGCGTTACATTGAATCTGTCAATTGCTTTGGGTAGTATAGTCATTTTCACAATATTGATTCTTCCAATCCAAGAACATGGTATATCTCTCCACCTGTTTGTATCAGGTTTAATTTCTTTCATCAGTGTCTTATAGTTTTCTGCATACAGGTCTTTTGTCTCCTTAGGTAGGTTTATTCCTAGGTATTTTGTTCTTTTTCTTACAGTGGTAAATGGGAGTATTTCCTTAATTTCTCTTTCAGATTTTTCATCATTAGTGTATAGGAATGCAAGAGATTTCTGTGCATTAATTTTGTATCCTGCAACTTTACCAAATTCATTGATTAGCTCTAGTAGTCTTCTGGTGGCATCTTTAGGATTCTCTATGTATAGTATCATGTTATCTGCAAACAGTGACAGCTTTACTTCTTCTTTTCCGATTTGGATTCCATTTATTCCTTTTTCTTCTCTGATTGCTGTGGCTAAAACTACCAAAACTATGTTGAATAGTAGCACTGAGGGTGGGCAACCTTGTCTTGTTCCTGATCTTACTGGAAATGGTTTCAGTTTTTCACCATTGAGAACGATGTTGGCTGTGGGTTTGTCATATATGGCCTTTATTATGTTGAGGTAAGTTCCCTCTGTGCCTACTTTCTGGAGAGTTTTTATCGTGAATGGGTGTTAAATTTTGTTGCAAGCTTTCTCTGCATTTATTGAGATGATCATACGGTTTTTATCCTTCAGTTTGTTAGCATGGTGTATCACATTGATTGATTGGTGTATATTGAAGAATCCTTGTATTCCTGGGATAAACCCCACTTGATCATGGTGTAGGATCCTTTTAATGTGTTGTTGGATTCTGTTTGCTAGTATTTTGTTGAGGATTTTTGCATCTGTGTTCATCAGTAATATTGGCCTGTAGTTTTCTTTCTTTGTGACACCTTTGTCTGGTTTTGGTATCAGGGTGATGGTAGCCTCGTAGAATGAGTTTGGGAGTGTTCCTCCCTCTGCTATATTTTGGAAGAGTTTGAGAAGGATACGTGTCAGCTGTTCTCTAAATGTTCGATAGAATTCGCCTGTGAACCCACCTGGTCCTGGGCTTTCGTTTGTTGGAAGATTTTTAATCATAGTCTCAATTTCAGTGCTTGTGATGGGTCTGTTTATATTTTCTATTTCTTCCTGGTTCAGTCTCAGAAGGTTGTGCTTTTCTAAGAGTTAGTCCATTTCTTCCAGGGTGTCCATTTTATTGGCATAGAGTTGCTTGTAGTAATCTCTCATGATCTAGTCAAAATTCCTAGATAAAGCATTTTGTTATTTTAGTTGAGTTGAAGATATTCTGTAGTCATTTAAGAGAGCATTTGAAATGTGTCTTTTTTTTTTTTTAAAAAAAAGGACTACTTTTCATTTCTGAACATTCCCTCTTATATGAAGAAATGTGATCTCCTTTGGCAGCACTGTGGCTTGTAATATGGAAAGAAAGTGAGTTCCTTAATGTAGTTTGCATTCGACTAGGATACAGATTAGAAGGAGTTCTCAGTGTTGATACCTTAACGCTGCCCTCTGCCCCGACCTCCTGTCTGCTCTCAGGCCCTGTCCTATCCACCTGCTTCCTCCTTGGCTTACCTAAAGTCAGAAGCTCTTACAAACGTTGATTTGGGCTTGCAAATTCCCCTATTAGTAACGAATACTTTTGGATAGAGAAGCCACTTTGTTTTTTGATGTCCTCTTTTCTTTTCCTACTTTTAAATGACCCAGTGTAATGATTACATAATTAAGTTGAGACTGTAAAGTCCTGGAAGGCAGAATATTTATATGGTTTATTTGCATCTCTCAAGATAGTATTTTCAAATAGTAATATTTGTTTACTAAATGGGTAAAGTTACCACAGTCATCTAATTGAGAAGTGCTATATTATGTATGTCTGTAACAGATCTCAAGGTGAGAACTTCAGTCCTTCAAGGAAAGTTGTTAGAACCCTCTAGAGCAATGATTCTCAATCTTTGGCGCTGTAGGAATCACCAGAGGTATTCGTTATAAAATGCAGCTTCTGAGATCTCGCTGGTAGTGATTCTGATTGAGTGGATACGGGGCAGGGCTCAGGAGTCTATTTAGAACATTATTCCACTTGCTTCTCTGCTGGTAATCCTCTTACCACAGATGGAGAATCGCTGCTCTAGGGTCCTTTGTCTCAAAACCGTACTGTTTTTAATGCTGTTTCAGTGCCTGCACTTACTGTTAGGGTAGGACCTGAGAATTGGTAAGCAGTTCAATAGCTTTCGGAACCTTATCTCCCCCCGCCGCTGCGTGTGTGTGTGTGTGTGTGTGTGTGTGTGCGTGCACATACACACAGGGTATCTGGTATCATGTTATCTGTGTTTCAGATATATTCCCAGTTCCTTCCACAAATTGAAACTCCTGTTTCTTCATCATCCATAGCTAGGTGTCTCCAATAAAAACCAAGAGACTAATTTGAGGTGGGGTATGCGTGACTGGTGCGTGTTCCATGTGTTACCCCTTCCCAGAGTGCAGTTTACAAAAGTCAGATGAATAACTCTCATGGTGAAAATTTAGCTAAGAAGACAGATTTGGAGGACAGGCGTGCAGGCAGAAATGATTGCGTTCAAGGATCGTTCTTTTTGGAACTATTCCAATCATACCACCTAGGGAAGCAAGATCACCCATATCTATAATGCTATATTATTAGTAAGTAAACCAAACCAAGATGGTAGCTTTTTCTGATCAATAATATATGCAACCATATATACAAATACGGAATCATGATGTTGTATGCCTGAAACTAATACAAGGTTATATGTCAATCACGTTTCAATTTAAGAAAGTAACAGATGGTGCAGCAACTCAGCTAATTGAGTCAAGCTCTCCGATTTTTGATGTGCCATGATTGTTTTATAGTGGATAGCATTTAGTTAACCTAGATGTTTCTGTATTCTTTAAAATCGGTAGGTATGAGGGTGGAAGGGATTGTGGGAATCCTGGCTGGAGCAAAACTGTCCTTAGGTTGATCATCAGTGAAGCTAAGTCGTGGGGACATCGTGCTTAATTATACAGTTCTCTCTATGTTCCATGGGTTGGAGATATTTTTTAGTAAGACAGTAAATTAAAATAAGGTTTAAGCTTCTCACTAAACTTGGTCCAGCTCTCCTTTTTGCTGTCTTGGAACTAGTCCCTCAGAAAAGGAGCATTCTTATACTCCCAGGGCCCAGCTCCTCTGCAGGCCAGGCTTACACACCGCAGAGCTGAGCACAGGAGGGGAAGACGTACTAGTGTTAGGAGAACATTTTGTTTTAAGTAGAGTGTATTAAGGCGGCGTTTTCCTCCCACATCTCTCATTTTACTTTGGACAGGAAAGGTCAAACCAAATTGACGTTTGGATGTTTGTTTCAGTCCTTGATGATGAGATTTCATGATGTCAAATGAATTGTTCATAGTTTTCAAAAGAGTTGAGCTTTTTAGTCTTTCTTTTGACTATTTATGAAAAAATATATTGTGTATATAACTAATAGTATAAATCATATATTTTATAGAAGAATAATTCCTAAGAGGTGCCCAAACGCTGCTGACTAGGAGCTATCTAAATTTCTTTTTGGCATGGCATATTATAAATAAGATACCTGTGGACTTTCGGAAACGACTGGTATGGCTTTTTTTACATGACCTTTGCAAGAGAGATGTATATTTTTGGTCAAGTACCCAGGATGCCAATTAATCTTCATGAACATATATAGGCTGCTAGACCCTGTGAGGGCAGGAACATGTCTTCATTTGTCTTTTCTCCCCTGAAGCATCTTGAGGACAATATCACAGGGACCTTGACTACGACAACAAATAAGGGCACAGTGGTTAAAAGAGATGCCACTTTACCATACTGTGATTAAGAAGATGACGTGCCTAGATTGTTTTAATCAATCACTTGGTAGGACAAGTATGTATTCTTTGAAATCAATCATTTTCATTGGGTTAGTGTGAAGTAATTCTAATATCTTTATCCTTAACATGGCTGTGTTGATCTTTTTATAAATATATTTGTAATTGGCCACATTGAAATTTGGTATTTTTAATAACATACAGTAATATCTAGTTCTTTGCATGGCAGTCTACCCAGCAAAATCAGGCAAGTCAGTTAATGATGATGGAATGGCATAAAATGTTCAGTAAAAGAGTTAATGCAGGACTTCCCCTGGCGGTCCAGTGGTTAAGGCTCCGTGCTTCTGCTGCAGGGGGCGCAGGTTCGATCCTTGGTTGGTGAACTAAGATCCTGCATGCCGCATGGCATGGCCGATAAAACAAAAAGAGTTAATGCATGCATTGCAAAATGTATTATTGTAAAATTAATCGTAAAAATAGGCTACCTTCAAATTTGCAGTTTTCTTCCAAAAGACTATTGTCTAAACAGTAATACATGCAGATTCAATATATTTAAAGAACGACACATTGTGAAGAAACAGTGCTTCACAAATGAAAGTTTGTTTTCTTATGAAATTCTCTTGGACCTCAGGAGTGTGTGAAGAGCAATTATTCTAATCTCACATGGAAGGTGAACCACTGCCTATAGTTGAAGGAGAAAGAAGGGAGAAAAAGGTCTGAGAGTAGAGGTAGAAATGAGAGGCTTAGGGAAAAACTGGAAGAAAAAAGAGATGAGAAGCAACTTTGGAGGTAGAGGTTGTGGGTGGATTGTCAGGAATCCGACGATGATAATGGATGCTCCCACAAGGGGAAGGCTGTAACGCAGATAAACCTCTAAAAATATGTTCTTTTACTGAGAGATGCTGGAATTTCTATTGTCTGAGATGGAGGAGTGAAATTGTCTTGATTTGTAGCAACCATGTTTTATCTTGCTGAATTTTCCATGCTTTGCATGGTACATCTTAATCCCTATATTATCGTTTAGGACAATGCTTTTCCAACTGTGTGCATGAGAATCACTTAGGTAGTTTGTTAAAGCTGTGAAGGGGACCTGAGCATCTGATTTAAAATAGATGGCTGCAGTGCTAATCAACTGAAACTTTTTAGTAGGTGAATATTATCACACAAAATCCCAAGCAAAATCTCACTGTTCTTTATAAGCTCCTGGAGAGCCATGTATAGGAATACCAAAATGAAATAGGAACAAAAGCTTAATAATCATGTATACATGGAGTTCCCTTGTAGGATTTTGCTTTCTACATTTTTGTGCTTACTTGTATCACAAACTCAGATAACAACCTGCACACTTGGCTTCCTGGGACTTCAGTGCGTACGTCATCTATTGTTGACTTTTGCAATTTGAGTATTTTTAAGTGTACCTGAGTAAGTACCAGGACAGTCGTAATCTCTGAGGATGCCATTGAGAGGGTTGATCTCAGGTGCACATTGATTACAAACCACTTGGGCCATTTTTTTTTTTTCAAAACCTGTGTTGTATTCAAAAACAGAAACAAATTCTTCTTGCGACAAGTCCTTTCTCAGGGAGAACTGAACGTGGGTGGTAGTCTGTCTAAATGGTGGTGAATTAGGAAGAGGAAAAGATGTGGTACCAATGGGTGAGAAATAAAAGACTCAGGTCCTGTTCCTCCATTTGCTTCTCAGCCCCCTCCCAGTCAAGCACTTCAGCTTTACCCACCTTGTGTTTTTCTCCTTTGTAAGTTAGGATGATCCTTTTTTTTTTCTTTTGGTCTCAAAAGGTTGTGCAAGGAATACCAAATGGAACTTCAACGAGTTTATCTTGGAAGGAAGGTTCTCTCGCCTGTAGGATAATTAAAGTTGAACAAATTGAGCCATAATAATAAAAAGGAAAGCTAATATTTATGTGGAAGTTTTCCTTGAAGTCATTTTGGAGAAAAGTGAGAGATTAAGTTTCCCCAGAGATAGAATGCTATGCAGGTTTCTAATTATGAAGAAATAATAATTATAAAGAAATAGCAGGGACTTCCCTGGTGGCACAGTGGTTAAGAATCCACCTGCCAATGCAGGGGACACGGGTTTGAGCCCTGGTCTGGGAAGATCCCACATGCCTTGGAGCAGCTAAGCCCGTGCACCACAACTACTAGCCTGCGCTCTAGAGCCTGCAAGCCACAACAAAGAAGAAGCCACCGCAATGAGAAGCCCGTGCACTGTGCAAGGAAGAGTAGCTCCCACTTGCCGCAACTAGAGAAAGCCTGCATGCAGCAACAAAGACCCAACACAGCCAAAAGTAACTAACTTAATTAATTTAAAAAAAGAAATAGCAGAATACAACTAATTTTGCCTTGCTTGCTTTAACAACAGTTTGTTGGAGTTTATCTTCAGTTACTTGGTAGCAACCAAATTGCTCAAAGCATCGGAAAGAGCTTCATTCATGATTCTGCCATTAGAAATATAATAGCGTCTGGGGAGAGCTATGTTTGTTTAATACATGGAGAAGCAAAAGGAAATGTTTCTTAACGTCCCAGTACTTGTTTGAATTGTAAGCACTGCTTGATATTGAGTTACTCAGGGCAGCTCTTGGGTTCAGTAGATGACTGGAGACTGGAGAGGACAGCCATAAGAGTTCCATGGTTCCATGTTGAACCTTGGTGGTGTCACTACTGGTCCCTCTCCAAATACTAAATCATTCATCAGGAGAAGCAAAGACTCATTTCTGTGGGCATTCATTCACTCATTCATTCAGTATTGAGCTCCTTTATGTGCCAGTCACCATGCCCACCCTGGTCATATAAATTAGGAGCAAGCAGTTTTGTTATTCTTGAAATCTGGGGGCAGAAGGGGGGCCCAAGAAAAGAAAAAGAAAAAGAAAAATGGAAACACACACACCAGGGATCTGTCCTTAATTCAGATTACATCAGCTATAAGAACACCTATTAAATGCCTTTTGGAATAGGGATTTGCAAAGACAAGTTAATTATTAAAGACGAGCCTCTGGAGTTTCCTAAAGAATTCATAACTAACGGTTGCCTCCTTGCTTGAGGCTTGCTGTCTTTTAATTCTTTGCCCCACTTCACGTTATAATTATATACAATTATATAATTTTTTTCTTCTCTTTCTTCTACCCTTTATACTGGAATTTGCGATAGGATTACAGAAATTTCCTCTAAGTATTAATAATTACCTCCAGTGCTTTTCACAGTACTTCATAAAAAGGCAGCTGTCATGTCATTGTTTGGTCTTGAGTCAGACTGTTGCCCTCTGCTTTTTGCCAGAGCCCTTGTGCACAATGAACAATTGAGCGCTGCACTCAAATCGCGACTAGCTGTCGTGAGTCATGGGTTCTGTATTATTTCAATGAGAACTTAAGCAAGAGGTCAAATGGCGAATACTCTTCGAAGCGTGGTTCTCAAACTGTGATATGTCTTCCAAGCATTTAGGGATCGTCATCATGCAGATGTTGATTTGGTATGTCTGGGTGGAGCCCAGGAATCTGCTTTTCAGCACACTCCCCGGTGATGCCAATCGTGCTGGTCCACGGACCACTCTTTCAGTAGTGAGGTTTTACAACCCTGACGTAAGTCTTAACTTGAGGGGTCTTCGTATAGTTTTATAGGATATTGACCTTGAAGTGTCACTATTGCTTTATAAAGCTTTGGATGGAGCTGCTTAAAATTGCCCTGTCTATATAAGACAATTGCAACTTGCTGCTGATCTGAACATTTTGCTACTGTGTGGATATTGTAGGAGATAGTGATCTCTCTCTTGTACAAAAGAATGAGGGTTTACAGGTTTATTTCCGCCTTCTGCTATTAATCTGAACTTTTGGAGAAGGCGTTGTTCGATTTCTCAGTTCCTTTTAAAGGTAGAGTTATCTACGTTTGTAAATGTCTTTGCTAACCCCTATAGAATTCATCTGATTCTGTGGTGATGTTTTAGAATGATAAAGTCAGTTTGCATTAGGTATTACCTATATCTGTATCTATCTGCCATCAATTCTATGTTGTATATAATAATTTTAAGTAGTAGTACTTAAAAACATCAAATCATGACATAAATTTGTCCTACATTTTAAAGTGTGTATTTATTAAGTGTGATTGAGAAACCATCTTTCACAGTAACTAATCAAAAAATAAAACTTATCAATCAAATTTTTAAAGGAAAGCCTAAAATTAAACACTTTCCCTTACTGGTACCAGTTTTTACTCATCCTACAAGTACGTATTTACTGCAGAAATTATGCCAGACACCAGGATAGTCTTTGGAGAGAGAACAGGTAACTAGTATTTTTATTATTCTTAATCATGCACTTTTAAATACAATGATCAAGAAAAAGAGAAAGTGCCTATGTTGAGGTATATAGAAATACATATCAATATAAATATTTTTTATGTATACATACGTACACATGACTCACGTATCAGGTAGTATATCTCTTACACTTCTCATATTGAAATTTTTTTCCTCTTTGTTTTGATAATAGCACTGTCTTCCTATTTCCAGTCTAATGGTCCCCTTCCATGTCCAGCATGGATACCTTTCATCAGTCAGTGTGTCTTCTGAAACTCTGACTCAGTCTGGCTCACACATTAAAAACAGTTATTTTCTCACATGGCTGCAAGTCCAAAAGTGGGACAGACTTCAGATCTGGTTGATACGTTAATTCAGGAGTTTCATTAGAGGTCAGGTTCTTTCCTCTCCTAAAACAAAGGAAAAATTTCCGTAAGTCTCCCGCCATATTTCTCTCTGGCCTTAATTGGGCCCATGTCTGTCCTAGTTACTAGCAGGGGAAGTTGAATGATCACGATTGACGTGTTCCGATCATTTCTGGTAAGGTAGAATGGATGTTGGGCAAGGTGGCCACTTTGCCAACTTTATTTTTATTTATTTATTTTTTATGTTTGTAACTAACATTGCAGATTCTTATTACACTGAATATAAGACCCAAAGGAGCAGAAATTCCTGTCTGTTTTGTTCTCTGATGAATCCCAAGTGCCTGGAGCAGAGCCTGGTATAGAACAAGCGCTCAATAAACATTTGTTGAATGAATTACATTTCAGCTTATAAATAACCAGTGAACATAGAAACATTGTCGGTTCACAATTCCACCCAATCCAAAGGAAAAGGCCATCACTTGAGCTCTGGACACTGCAAAGAATGGGGGAGATACTTCCAAAGCAGCTCCAACGACATTTCAGTTCAATCCAGACAACACGTTTCTGTGCTAATTGATGCCGTGCTGAGCAGAGGGCGATGCAGACGAAGGTGCTGCAGTAGTCGACCTCACAGGGGACCATCCGCGGCCCCAGGTTAGTCCTCACAAATGCAGAGTCTCAGTACATTGAGTTCCGCAGAGCAAAGGAAGGCTTCTGAATTCTGACTGATCTTTAGATAATTTCTCACTCTCTCTAATGTGCAGAGCGGTCCTTATGGTTTCAAATTGTACGCCTAGTTTTTATCTGTTCTGCTTCCTCAGTCAGGGTAACAGGGACGTAGCTGATCAGAATGTCCAAAATCCACTAGGATAATCAAATGGGGGGGGTGAGGGAGGGTGGCGTTCGGCCATTTTGCCAACTTTAAAATGTTATATTCCCTAGGATTGTGTTTGGGAACCTCTTCCATTCTTACTGCATCCTCTCTCTGTAGTTTGATCCACTCTCATGGCCTAGCTACCACCTTATGTGTGATGACAGTTCTCATGTCAATACATTCAATGTATTGTATTCAAATGTATTGTATTGTATTCAAATGTATTCAATGTATTGTATTCAAATCTTTTAGAATTTCACATCTATGCATTCAATTTCTTCCTGGAAAACTCAAGTTGGGATTGCCAACAAAGTCCCAAATTCAGGATAATCCAAAATTGAGTTTATTATCTTGACCTAAAAATCCCAACTCCTCTACTCCCAACTTGTCAAGTCCTTTCAACTAAAACCCCAGGCATCATATTGGACCACTCAACCAGTCAGTAACCAAATTCTGTTGATTCTTCTTCTTTTTTTCTTGGTCTGTTATCCTTCTCCTTTCTGTGTTTTTACTGCCTCAGTTGGGGCTCTTGTTGTTGCTGGTCATGAACATTATCTTGTAACGATTTCTCCATCTCCACTCTTACCACTCTGCCTTGCAATTTCTTCTTCACATCTGCTAAGTCAACTTTCTAAAGTCATACCTGAACATGGTATTTCCCACGTAGAGTCAGCAGCTCCCCTTTGTCAAGGAAAATCCCTTACCATGGCATACCGGGATCTTCCATATCCAAGGCTCATCTCATGCCCTGTCTTTCCCAGTATGCTCATCTACAAAACTTGCATTTTCCGTCAGTTGGCTTTTCTTATTTCCCCGCCAAATGTGGAGTGCCCTTCCTGATAGTGCCTGTGTTTATGCTGTTTTATTTACTTATCTTTTATGTCTCAGCTCAATCAGTATCCGCTGTTGAAGACCTCACTACTCTTTGACTCCCTTCACATCCCCAGGGGAACTGAGGAGGGTATGGTGGTGGTGATAACTAGTATATATTATATTTCAGGCTTACTACGTGATAAACACGGTTCTAAGTGCCTTATTCATATTAAACCACACAAAAACTACCTATGAAGTAGGCACTGTTAAATTTGTGTCTTGTTGATGAGGAAACTGAGGCACAGAGAGATGAAGCAACCTGCCTGTGGACTCAGAAGTGATAGGCAATGACGTGTGATTTGACCTTAGAGAGGCTGGCTCTTGGATCTGTGCTCTTTGGCACCACACCTTACAGTGTGTCAATCATGTGATCAGTCTTTCCTTGGGCATCATTGTACTTTGGATATTTTTTTTCTTGTACTTCAAATATTTCACTGCATTGTGTCTTCTGTCTTACATCCCCAACTCTACCAAAGTTTCCATGAAGGCTGGAGTAATTCTTATTCATATATGGTTCTAAACTCAGTAGGCACAGAGTGTTGGTAAGGTGAGAAAGGAGTGGAAAGAATGTTTGGTGTTGTATTTGTGGATAAACAAATGAGTCATATATTTCTCTCAGACACTTTAAAACTGTTATTCCACCTCGTGTTCACAGTAGCAGGGTTTTTGATTGGATCGTGTCTTTCGGAAAGAGGTCTTCCTGTATTTTGCAGAATCTGAAACTTAAGAACAGGTGATTTATTCAGGACACATAACCAAGGTTCCCTCACTGTATATGTTTCCTTATTAAATACAAATCAGTCTACAGACATACATGGATGTATGCAAAATTAATACATGCGAAGTTAATCTTAGTTCTATAAACCAGATCACTGGTGGCCTGAGTGGATGAAGTGGAGTTGATTGGAAACGGACAGGAAGGAACTTTCTTGGAGATACTTTATGATTTGATTTTGGCGTATTTACATGGGTTTAGACAATTATCAAAACCTGTCAACCTGAATACTTAGAGTCTGTGCATTTTATTGGGTGTTAATCAGATCTGAGTTTTAAAAAATGGTGGCAGGAACTAGCAAGGGAAGGTGGGGATCAAGAGAAATTTCTTTTAATGTGGGAAAAATAACAGCAAGTTCGTATACTAGTAAAAATGATCCAGTTGAAGGAAATATATGGATGAATAAAATAGGATGGAGAATTAGTGAGGGAGGGAGAGGGAGAATGTTACTTGAGTAGGAGAGAGGCTGGGGTCAAGTGCACAAGTGATGGGACTACTTCAGGAAGGCCGTGGGTACAGCGGTGTAGGGGCAGGTGATGTCGTTGCAAATGATGGTGGATGGTTGGTTGTGGTGTTGCAAGTCTCTACAAGTCTTCTTTGATTTTCTTTTTTTTTCTGGGAGAAGTAGGAGGCCAGGACAATAGCTGATAGAGTGAGGGTAGCGGAGGAGGTGCAGGAGATCTGAGGAAGTGTAGAACAGTGGCCGTCAAACTGTATCTGAAGCATGTTAAAACAATTTTGCTGGGCCCGCCCCAGAGTTTCTGGTCCAGCAGGGCTGGGAAAGACCCTGAGAATGTGCCAAGAAGTTTGTAGACGATGCCAATCTGGACACGGTTCTAAGAACCACCGGTGTAGAGCTTGCATTTTTATTACCGAGACAGTCGGGCTTTGAATAATAAAATGGTTCAGCTAAGGTGCTAGAACTGTGAGAAGTAGTCCAGGCTGCTGTCTCCAGCCCTGGGTTATCCTGAATGTCGTCTCTGACTGCAGTAAGGGAGAGCAGTGGAAAGCCATGGATGTTGGAGGTGAAGTAGGGGGTGCGCACTAGGAGGGAAACATAGGAGAAAGAAGCTGGGGTTACTAAAGCAACTCTGGCTCAGGTCACCTTGGTTGACTGTGCCCTGAGCCCTGATGAATAAATGTGGACAAGAAATTGTTTTGCCCTGATAAGTATACACGAGCAGAGCTTCGGATTATAGGAAGGCTTTGTTTTGTTTTCTACTGTAAAGGAGGCTTGCTCTTAGGCAGTACATTAATGGAGGTATGATCACATTTTTTAAAAGGTTGGTACTTACTTCATTTGCAATCACATGTTTTCCTTCAGACCTAGTATGTATATTTCACAAATTATAAATACGATCACGGGAATATGATTGCAAAAATACTATCCATGAAATTAATATTTAAAGGCCTTTTAAAGTAGGTATAATCTATTGGAAAGCTATGGTGAAATGGGACTTGAACTATAAATACAGTATACACATTCATAGACCTATTAATTCTCAGGAAAAGCTAGAAGGAAATGTGCTAAACATTAGCTGTGGCTTTTTTGTGTGACCATAGATGATTTTAATCTTTTTGTTTTTTTCATGCTTACAAAATGAGTTTAAGTTATTTTCATAGGTCATTTAAAAAACAAACTGTATTCATAATAGCGAATATAACAATGTAATAAGTAATAACATACAATTTTTTTTAATGCACTGGCCTTGAGTCCTCAGTGCTTGGGATGTATCTATGATCAAGAAAAACGGCCCTGTCCTTTCAGAATTTATATTTTGGGGCATCAGTGATGAAACTCACTGCATCTTATTGAAGCTAGTGATACTATCGGATATTTCAGCACAGGTGCAAATTTATATTTTGGTTGGAAGTACTGTTATTCTAATTTATGTTGTTTGCCTCCTTTGGATTGTAAATTTCTTGATGATGGACTGTGGGCATTGTAGAAACTGTTATTTATAATAAAAATGCTGTAATTTTGCCTTCAATAAATTAATAAATCTGTTTGATCAGTATAAAAATAGAATATATAGTATGCATTTTAGGTTGGAGTTTATTCATAGATATGAGCAAAAATTCCCCAGAGTATAATATTGAATCATACCACATAGGATCAACTCTTTGATTTAAACAACTTAGCAGCTTCCAGCATATGATGTATTAGTCTAATACGTAAATAAAGTCTTTTGTAAGAATTCTTCCTTCCTTAACACTGGGTTTAAAAAATACATTTTTCGGCAATAAAAAGGTTGAAGAACATGCTGCATGCTGCAAGGAGCCTTGAAAAGTTAGGCTAAGGGAAAGAAGCCAGACACAAAAGGCAAGCATTATGTCATTTAGATGAAATATCTAGACTAGGGAAATGTATAGGGACAGAAAGTAGGTTCCTGGTTGCCTAGGACAGGAGGCAGGAGCTGGAGCAGAGGGGTCCTTACTGATGGGTGTGGAGTTTCTATTGGGGGTGAAAATGTTCTAAAACTGTGGTGATGGTTGCACAACTCTGAATACACTAAAACTATTGAATTGTACATTTTCAGTGGGTGAACTATATGGTATATGAGTCACACGCCAATAAAACTGTTACAAAAATTGTTTCTTAAACATTTCTCTCCGTCTTAAGAGCTCTTCATCTGCTGTGTGGTGCATCTTCACCTTCCCTGGGTGACTGATTGAGGCACGACCACAGGCGTCCACTCAAGGGTCCTTCCCCACTCACCTGCCCACTCCTCCCCCACGGCCTGTGCAAACTTGCCTGAGTGTTTATACTTTGAAGTGAAAGGGAACTTGGCCTCAGGGAGTTTCTTAAACAGAATCACTTTTGGGAAACTTTTTTTTTTTTTTGGCGGTACGCGGAACTCTCACTGTTGTGGCCTCTCCCGTTGTGGAGCACAGGCTCCGGACACGCAGCCTCCGCGGCCATGGCCCACGGGCCCAGCCGCTCCGCTGCATGTGGGATCCTCCCGGACTGGGGCACGAACCCGTGTCCCGTGCATCGGCAGGCGGACTCTCAACCACTGAGCCACCCGGGAAGCCCTTGGGAAACATTTTAATTAGCCGATAGGCACAGAAAATCCAGACGGTTATCTATCTCACATAACGAAATAACTTTAAAACTTGTTCCTAATCCTTCTACCCTCTGCCACACCTCTTCTTTTCCTGTACTTGACTTTCTTTGGGTGTAGTAGGAGAAGCACTCAATAACTATATTCTATTCCTAGGTATAATTTTTCTCGTCCCATATGAAAAAAATTTTGATGAGGTGCCCCGGGTTTTGAAAGGATAACCCAGGAACCAACAGGATCAGAATTATCTGAGTAACTTATTAAAAATGCAGAGCCCAGGGCTTCCCTGGTGGCTCAGTGGTTGAGAGTCCGCCTGCCGATGCAGGCCTGTGCTCCGCAACAGGAGAGGCCACAGCAATGAGAAGCCCGCGTACCGCAAAAAAAAAAAAAAAAAAAAAAAAATTGCAGAGCCCAAGTCCAATTTGCAGAGATTCTTGGGGGTTACCAAATATGCTTTCCGAGTCAAAATTTCTTTGCTGGCAACTGGAGATAATGCATTTTATGAAGTATTCCTTCTGTATTCCGATGATTTTTTTCTGCACTAAAATTTGAAAATCAATTTACTAAAGATCTGGCCCACCTATGATGCTCAAGTTTTGTTCATGTCTTTCCTGTTTCATTTCGTTTGTTCTTTCTGGGTATTAGGAAACTCCTTTGCTTTAGTGTTTGCTTCATGAAGAGTTAGGCCAAAATGGTTACCTGAGAGGTTTGATTTACTTTTGAAGACTGCTTCTAACATGTGTTAGTTTTTTTCTTTAATTTATTTCCTTTCTACTTCCTTCTTTCTCTTTTTTAATACAATATAATGGGTGACTCCAGGTGATGAACTAGATATTCTGAGCATCCCAGGATGAATTAAATACAGTTGATTATCTTCAAAAAACTTACAGTACAGATTTCTCATAACATAGTTTAGTTTTATACCCCTCTAAAAAAAATTAGATCTTGAAGTTTCTTTTTTCTCTCCAACTGTTTTAGAATGAATAATATATATGCATTATTAAATCTAGAAAAAAGGACATACGGCTGCTCAGCTTAAAAATTTAGTATAAGTAGTGTGGAATTTTCGCTTTAAAATTTTATTTTGTTTAGAAGACTATAATAATAAAAACTAGCATGTACCATGTAACTTTTAGAAATTAAGCCTATTTTGAAAAGTGTGTTTTAAAAATTGTATTACTGTGTTTGCTACAGAAAGTTGGAGATTTCTTTATGTTTGCATGAATAAGATCAATAAGAGAAGTTATTAGTTTCTTTCCATATATATTGTTGAAGAACATTTTCTTCTCAGTCGCATGGCTTGGAGTCTTTAAGAAGAAAGTATTGACTGCAGATAGATTCCAATAGAATCTATCTGATTCTATTCTATTCCAATAGAATCTATCTGATCTATCTGATTCCAGATAGAATCAGAAAAGTCTGAAATTCAAATATGCTTATAAGATTCGATCATACTCTTACTACTAATAACCAAAAATTTTAATTGGGGCTTAATATCTAAAACTGATAAGCAGCGCTTCTTCACTATTCTTTTTATTAGAGTGTGAGAATTAATTAATCTTCCTATTGCATGTGTTGATATCATGGTCAGGGAATTCCTATTCAGAGATCCTGCTTCTAGTGTGTGGGTAAAGCTTTCACCAGTTTGCACACCTGGAGCATCAGCCTATAAGATATTATATTCCATTCTTTTTGAGTTAAGCTTTCTTTTTCAATCTCTGAGTAGGTATCTTTCTTCAAGAGCCCCCTTCCTGTTTCACTGGTTTCCTTTCTCTTTTCTCCTTCATTTTACCCACTCAATTCTACTTCTTCCTATATCCTCTCTTAATTATAACTTTGCGAATCCCTTCCCATTTTAGTATCTAGAAAGTTTTTAAGTGTGCTACTTGAAATTTACAGCTGCTTCAGATGGAATATTCTCAATGTGCCAGTTATGCACATATTTTCCACGCCCTCCTGTGTCATTGTTACTCTTCCAGCAAACATAAGTCAAGAATGCCGGACACTGTTCTGAATGCCGGAGATACACCGTGAATCAGAAAGCCACAGGCTCTGCCCCAACAGCTCACAGAGCTAATTACAAATCAGTACAGCAAATGCACAGATTTATTAACAGGGAACACTAGGTGGGGACACCTCACTCACCCTGGGAGAGCTGTGCTCACAGGTGATTTATCAGCAGCATCTTCCCTATCCGCCTGTCTCCCTCCGTTTCCCCCAGAGATCTCGTGTCCTTTGTTGGTGTCCCTAAAAGCCCCTTAAACAAGTCTGTCACAGAACTAAGCACATTGTTAACTCTTCCCCGGGGATAACCCCATCCACGTGACTGGGATATAACTCCAAGACTCCCTGCCCGTTTGCATGGCTCCATCCACATCCGATGAGAAGGGCCAGAAATAGACTGCTCTTTGCTGCTCTGTCAGTCAGACTTGGTGAGACCTGGAGCTGTCCTAAAATTGGACGTGTCATAAGCTGTGGTGAGCACTGGGTTCCTGAACAGGTGTAGCCATGGGAGAGACAGATTTCAGCTTCTGGGATGTTAGAACTGAAGGAAACTTCGGTGGCATGTAATAGAATCCAGTCATAGTACAGATGACGAAACTGGGACTCAAGCACTGAATGACTTGCCTGAATTTACGTAGTAAAAGTTACAGCCAGTATGATTACTTATATCTTCTAATTCTTCATTTATTCTGCTTCTTTCTACCATACTGCTTCTTTGAAATTAATAGTTTATTATTATTTTTGGTAATTCTCGTGGGTTCTATTACCAGATTTAATGATATCAATGATATAGTTAAGTAAGTTTCATTTTTACAAGTGTGAAAATATAGACACATGTGTATACATATATATATGTATAATTTCACAATCATTATTTTACTCGATATAATGATAAGGGAAAAGTACATTGGGGTCATCTTAAGTTCATTGTATAACCATGTAGTAATTTCTCAAAAGTTTAACTTAGAGTTAGAAATTGGAAATTCTCAATTCTGTGGCTCACTGTGTGATAGTTGGAAGTTGCTTGAATCTTATGTTTTTATTTGCACAGTAGTAATATTGAATCTATCATCAGGGGAAAAGAAGTACTTCCAATGAATTAAACATTCCTGTCTTTCCTTTATGTGTGTTACCTAAGCCTTTATTTAATTCTCTCTGGTAATGAACAGCCTAGACTTCTTTTAAGAGAATAATATAATGAACCACTCTCACCTGTCACTCAGATATCAATTCATTGCCACTCTAGGTTTGTTGGTCTCCTCCATCACACATGCTATTTATTTATTTGTTTACTTGTTGCTGGAATTCTTTAAAGGAAACCCCAAACATCCTATTATTTCATCCATAAATACTTCTGTATGTATCTCTAATGGATACAGACTTATAATTTTTTTTTAAAAACCATTATTGCATTTAAAAATAATCCTTTGAAATCACCTAACACCTGTCTACTCAAATTTGGCCATTTGGAAGAGCCAGGATTTGAATCGTGAATCCTCTAGGCTGGCTCCCCACCTTTTGTTAACTAACCTGATAAAACTTCACTTGCACTGTGTCCTTTGCTTTGTAAGCGTGGCCATCACACACATTGCCTGTAGTGGTTTCTCATTATTCTCTATCCTCCCCACTGACTTGTAGATTTCCTTGTGCTCTCGGTTCTCTGAATTTGCCCATATTAGATCTCTGAAAGCCTCATAGATTTTTAATACCTCTCTACCTACCACCATTGGTGGTGGTAAGTTTTAGCAATACTTTATTATTGCTTATTTGGGATGTTAGTTTAATAAAAAGAAAAGACATCTCTAAATGCATGCAGGTGGATGAGGAGGTAAAAGTTCAGGGTCTTCGAGTTCGCTTTACTCTTTTTAACAGAATGAACTTGGGCAAGTTTCTTAGTCCCTTTGAATTTCTATCTGTAAAATGTAGTCAGTCCTGGACATAATTTTGTCCCACTATATTTATCTTTCACAAGTGTAGCCTAGCCCTCTTTGGCCTAAACCCTGGCATAAATAATTACACATTCTCTCCTTGTCTTCTCCACAGTTCTTGGTCATTGGAATAGACAGAGCTTGCAGAGCGTGCAGTTGACTTGGGTCCATGGTTAGAAGGTCTCCACAACAGTTTCTGGGGGCTGGAGGGAGAGATCAACGGAAAAGCATATACACTTGAAAAACTATTACTTCACTAAAAGCAGAAGCATAGCAGAATACAGTTTTATTTTCAAATTGCTGTGTCTTTGATATAAAAACAAAGAAAAAGAGAAAAAATGTCAGTTAACTTTTGTAAACATACAAAAAGAACTGAATGGAGTCCATTGGATCAAAGCTTTGTTGCATTCTCTCTCACCATGAAGAAAATCATCTATGAAGAAACATGAGTGTGAAAACAGGAGGAAATGGCAGGAAGTGGAAAATGACATACTGTTTACTGATCTACACATTAGATAGTTATATATTTGGTGAAGATTACATGGGGTATGACATGTAAAATATTTTGCAAGTGTTAGGTATTTCCATTACTTTCAGAATTAACTTTTAACGATAGAGATATTATAGGCAGAAATCACTTTGCTTACTCTGAACCCTGATTTTTTTTCCCTACCTTTCCCCCAGGAAAAATGACATTTTAGGGTGATTGAAAGGCTGGGCCCTGGAGTCAACCCGACCTTGTTTCAAATCCCAGCTCTGTCACTAACATTTCTCTCGGGACGAACAAAATTCATAACTTCACCAAATTTCATTTATTCATCTACAGAGTAGAAAAATACTTCTTATAAATTGTTACAAGAATTAAACAAGATAATGGACCTAACAGAGGTTCGCACTGACACATACATGATAAACCCTAGAAGGATGTAGCTTCCTCCTTGATAACTCAGAATTCAGTATAATCCTGTGTTTCATTCCCTAATTTTTCTCAGTTCACAGATTTTTTTTCTGTTATGTATGTGTTACATTGTGGGCTTTTTTTCTCCCTTAGGATCAGTCTATTATCTTGACTAAAATTTTAATTATTTTAATTTTTATTTCTCTTTAATAAATGAAACAGCTTAGATGTTGATAGAGGGTAGTTGTGGTTATTTTGAATCAGCTTCTGAGAACACGTGGAAATCTGATGGAGATTTTATTTTGAGATGGTTGGGGATTAGATGTGAAGGAAAGACTGGGAATACTTTTGGCTGGGGAATTAGGAGATCTGGGTTCTGACAGAAACCAATTCCCTGACCTCCCTTGCTAAATTTGTCGGGACGCCTGTGTCCTCTGTTTGAAGGAGGGGTTTGGAATAGGTGATGGTGCAGACGCTTTGCATTTCAACATGCTGTGACTATCATTGGGCAGGTAGCACTTTGCCATTTAAGCCTCAGAGAGAGCAAGACAGGAGCAAGGCTTATGGGTGGGAGCTAGGAATTCGGGAACAACAGGAGATGACAGAAGGTATTACTTGTCAGAATGAAGGGAGCAATATGAGGAGTGGGAGGAAATAAGAGAATTAAAGAACAGAAAGGGGGAGCAGTGCCAGAACTTCAGTCTGACTTATTTTTTAAGCAATGCCAGGATTTCATAGCAACGTCCACTATTGCTTCTGGTAAATATACTTTTTTAAGGGAATCTCTTTCAGTGAGTGTGTACTATCAACCCCAATTCTCAGGAAGCTCTAAATCTTTGCTACTTATTGGAGATAAAGACAGTATGTTTGGTGTTGGCGCTAGTTGGCAAGCGGAAGTACGATGTGATGGTTTTTGCTCTCAGGTTTAATAGATTCAAATGTGTGATTTGTGTTCGTAGCCAATAGGGACCATGGAATTTCACTCCAAAGCCAAGCAGCAGAATGTAAGGCATGACTAAGCCTTGAAGGGCCTGATGTTTGATGAGCATTGTTGGCAAAGTCCCCTTATATGGCACCAGTCTATAAAAAGAGATACTTAAATGGGAAGGTCTCTACCTCTTTGCGGCTCTTCAGTTTTCTATTGTTGCCTTGTAATAAGGAAATATATTTCACTTGATGACCCTGAAAAATATTTAGCTGACGTATAATTTTGTGATTTGATCCTTTGGTTTCTAAAACCCTCAAAACCCGGAAATGAAGCTGTCAGTACATCTCCTCAATACACACTTTTGTTGAAGGAGGAAAAATCATTCAGTTCCCATGATCAGTTTTTATTATTTGAATTTCAATCACTTCCTGGTACAACCAATCACAGTTGTAGTTCAACTTGTTAAAAATTGGTGAATTAAATAAAATCTTGGAAATGGCTTTAGTTGCGTGTGGCTAGAGACATTTGCTTACTACAGGTAAGATAGTGGTTTGGGAACAGCTGCATTTTCTAAAAATTATCAACAATATTGATGATAATAAAAACAACCACCATTTTCATGAGCCAAGAACAGTATTATGTACTTTTCATGTGCTACCCTATTCAGACTTCCTAACCATCCTACAAGATAGGTATAATAATTCTTATTTTTATAAATGAGGAAACTAAGTTTCAGAGAGGTTCTTCTGACGCTAACCCAGGCCTTCTGACCCTAAGGCCTGTGCTCTTAACCACTAACATGTTGACGTTTCATTTCTGTGATGTGTGTTAATGAAATATATTTATCAAATTTTGCTTTTTTTTAAACAAGAGTGGTTCCATCAATGACTATGATTAGCTCAAAAACATCATTTTCTCCTCTCACTTTCTTATACTTATTAGACTAACAAAATTATTTGTCAAGGTGAATTAAGGTATCAAAGACTTATATTCTGGTACGGTTTTCCCACATTCTCAAATGATGTGATCATATTGTTAAAAATGATCTGTATATATTTGAAAGAAGTACCACTGATTTCATCATCAATTGTCTTTAAGTATTGCTGTCAGATTTGAAGTGTAGAGCTATACTGGTAATTTCACATCGTGCCGTTACTTACTCTTCATTCAGTTTGGTTTTTGTTTTTATCATTGTATAGAATCCTCTACTATATAACCCACTATAGAGCTACAGAATTTTTTTTAGCGTTACTGAAAATGTTTGACCCTTATGAAGAGAATCAAAGTATGGGGAATGGCTTTTTAAAAAGTTTTTAATTTGAACTTTTAATAAGTCCATGAAAAGGACCCCATTTGGTCAGACTAATAACCTACCCGGATTCGTTTGCTAAAAATGTTGATTGTTGGCTGTTTCACAGATGGACTCTTTGGAAAAATCTGTCCTGAATGTTATGTCCCAGTAGAGAAGCTGAAATTTTGGGGGATTAATGATGAATTCATTCTCCCCCATCCTTTTCTCCAAATGAAGATGGTCTCTCTTTTCTCATTAAAAGAACATCTTATTTAGTGGGTATTGTTAATTGACTTCTTACATAATTATCAAGTATAAATTTTACACTTTACAAGCTTACCTGCCTTCATATTATCCCAGGATGTCCTTCCTCTGGGTTAGTTACAGATTCCATGAAATTGCTTCAACTTGTCTATTTGCAACCTCTTTTTAAATCTTACTGCTTGTGCACTATAGAAAGAATGGCGACATACACTTCAAGTTCCCTAAATGGTTTTCAGAATGACACTACCATCTTTTTTTGCTTACCTATTTTCTCTGTCATTTTGACGTTTAATGTGGGAGTTTCCTGAGCCCTCTGAAAGCTCTCAACATATATGAATTTTTTTCAGATTGAAGCAACCAAACCGGAACCAGTATTCAATCTTACTGCTCTGGTTGGTTGCAATGGCCCTGTAGTAGCACTTGGTATTTTCTGCTATTCTTCATTCTCCTCTGGGTATGTGTGTACTTAAATTTTGTTTTGCATTCACCTGCACTTTGTGTCCCAAGATCTCTTTTTTTTCCTTCAGAAGTTAAAACATAATTCAGGACCTAATAATATAGAAAAATGGTTTCTGTGACTGTTGGACTTGTTTTCCTTGTTGCACTTTGCTGCTCATTCTGTATAATTCGGGAATTTGGCCTTGTAAGGCCAAAGACCTTATTCCAGTTTGGCCTTGTAAGGCCAAGACCTTATTCCAGGTCCAATTGAATATAAGTCTCTTTCCTTTTTTCAAACAGAAATTGGCCATTCCCCTTATGCTTCTCATTTGTTGCCATACTTATTCCCTGCCAGTTAAATCCTGTAATTATGAAGTCTCCAGGGGAAAAGTTTGTTTTTATTTTCAAAGACGGTAGCATCAAAGGCCCTCTGTTACCCACCCAATCCACACTTCCCATTCTTAAAGTTAAAATGTGTATTTTAACTAGTAATTTTCTGTGACATGCAGAATTATGGTATTGCTTTATAAAGGGGGCTCACTTGGAGAGTAACGTGACCTTTTTTGGTGAGTGTTCTAAAAGATTGCTTGCAGGCCTGATTGCCTTGAGTGTGCTACCTGTAGCGGTCTTGAAGCTGAAAGATGCTCATCAACAATCTTTCATATAAACTTAGGAGAAGAAATATTCTATCCATTCACGGTAGTAAGATTTCAACTAGAGTTGGAAAACACATAGTTGTTGGTTTTCTTTTTTTTACTGAAGTGTAGTTGATTTACAATATTATATTAGCTTCAGGTGTACAGCATAGTAATTCAATATTTTTATAGGTTATACTCTACTTAAAGTTACAAAACACTGGCTCTATTCCCTGTGCCGTGCGATATATCTTTGTAGCTTATTTATTTTAATGTATAGTAGTTTGTACCTCTTAATTCCCTGTGCCTGTTTTGTTATATTCATTTGTTGTTGTCTTTTTTAGATTCCACATATAGGTGATATACAGTATTTGTCTTTCTCTGACTTACTTCACTTAGCATAATGCCCTCCAGGTTCATCCATGTTGTTGCAAAGAGAAAAATTTCATTCTTTGTTATGGCTGAGTAACATTGCAGTGTGTGTGTGTGTGTGTGTGTGTGTGTGTGTGTGTGTGTGTGTCTTTCTCCATTTATCTGTTGATAGACACTTAGGCAACTTCCATATCTCGGCTATGATTGTTATTTTTCATACTCTAATTCTTAAGTGAGGACCTCATTTTACAGATGAAAGAACTGAGTCTCCAGAGATACATCGACTGGGTCAGGTTGATACAGCCTGTAAATAACAGAGCCAGGATTCAAATCCAGACTTTTGCATATAAATGTAGTATTCTCACCATTAAAGTAGAGCTCTGATTTTGGAAATTGCCCCCATTAACTTCATCAAGAGCATATGGTGAGTGTCTACATATAATTTTTGGCATTGCATAAGATAGTTTAAAATAGCAGAGTAACTACCCTTAGGAGCTTGTAGTTTTATATAAAGTCCTTTGTTAGTTGGGGCAAAACTCTTTATTGTTTCTTGAACAAGAAGAAATCATTTAAAGAAGAATGCTATAATCAGCTATGCCTAGAGAAATTACATTACTGCTTATCCCCTAAATATACAATTTACGTTATCAAATCATGTGTGGGCTGTCGTACATTTGGAATGTAGATGGGTCTTAAAGTTACTGCTTTTGTTCCTTCACGTCTACTACCTCCTTCCCTCTTCATCATGAAGACTATTCTGGAGAGCAAATTTAAACCTCTGCGTTCTTTGTCTTTCCTCCATTCAACTCCTTTTTAGAATGCTTAATTTCATTCTGAGATCCTCGTTAACAAATTCATAACAAACTTCTAAGTATCCTATTCCTTCTCTTAGCTTCTGGCCTCACAACTGAAGACAAAATATTAACACAACAACAACAAACTGTGAAGATACGGAGTCCTATTTTTTTTTTATTGAAAAATTTCCTTTTAGTACTTGTCCTCTCTGCACATTGGTCAGAGATGATATGTTTGGGGTTATGAATGCTTACTTTGATTTATTTATTTATTTTTTTACAAGAATGCTTACTTTTAAAGTGGCTTCTTTTAGGTTGAGCTGGAGTATCTCCTGGCATGCTGTGCTTCGGTGCCCCTTGGCTACTATGGAACTAGATTTTTTAAAAAGCAATTGCATGCCATAAGGCCAAAGTAAATGTGGTGGCAAGACGGACAGATGCATTGGTGTGATACGGTCGGTCTTTGAGATGGGCTCTTAGTCAGAATGCGTCTGTGTATAATTGGGATTGATGGCTTACTTTTTCTTTCTTTGATGAGAAAAAACATCATTTTAAACTTTATGACTGGGTTTTGTTTACAAAGCTAATAGACTACTTCAAAATTAAACTATATAGTCTCCTTGTGAAAAGCAGTTTTTCAGATGCATTTATTTGGGCCAGGAAAAATGTATAACATAGAAATATACTTTCTGTCTTGAATAGGTAAAATCTGAGTTCTGTCAGTTTTGAAATAGAACTAAAACATGTTTGTAGAGCTGATGTAACAAACAGAAGCCAAAATTTATGGACACAGTAAACGGGAAATGCATTTGTTGTCTACAGTTGGTTACCATAGTTACGGGGTGATTATTTTCAATTGGCTTTATATGAAATGCAGAGATGGTAACGGTTGTCTTGTCATGGTTTATCCCACATGTGTTTTTCCAGTAAGGATTATGGCTGGTAGATTGGGTTATCAGTGGGTCCGTTTGCCTTTATTTAAAAAAAAGCTGAGGTTTGTATTCAAGGTTTGTTTTTCATTCAGCATTAGTATATAGTGGTATGTGTGTTTAAATATTTTTGAATGAGTCAATGCTGCCATCAAGTTTTATGAATTTTTAATTTGAATTTTTAATTGGATTTGAATGGTAGCTCCTGAATGGCGCGTATTATTTCAGTAGGTAAGTCAATGAAGGTTTGGGGTTATTTAGCAAAATAATATTTATATTATATAAGTACATATGTATATATATGTGTGTGTGTGTGTATATATATATATATATATATATATGATTTCTCGTCTAGTTATAAAAACCTTAGAGAAAAAAATTTAAATGCAGAAAAATAAAAAGAAGGCAAAAATCTCTCATATTCCCCCTTTTAGAAATATAGCTACTATTCACATAGTAGTGTATGTGTGCTAAAAAAGCATACACACACAAGTGTGTTTCTTTCAAAACGAGCATGGAATATTTTAAAATAGTGCAATTGCATGCATAATAATTAGATTTTAGTTTCACACTGGAAAACCCCCTAAAAGCCCACAGAGCCTCTCATTAAGTCATATTCTTTCTTAACCAAAAGAAAAATTCAGGGCTAAGTCCTTTGAAAGCCCATGATTGCTGGAGGCCAAAGTATGAACACAGATCCTGAAATTGTCCAGCCTTACTATTCTACTGCACGTCCCTGAAGGTTCTAATATAAAGCTGGGCTATGTGTGTTGCATTTGATCACACCTGCTGCTCCTGTCACTGACACTCCTGCTTTCAGAGAGAAGCAAAGCCACATTGAGTCTTGAGTCCCCTCTTTCTTATTTTTTATTTTTTTGCGCTGCACCCTGTGGCTCATAGGATCTTAGTTCGCTGACCAGGGATTGAACCAGGGTCCCCACAGTGAGAGTGCCGAGTTCTAACCACTGGACCGCCAGGGGCTTCCCAGATCTCCTCTTTCTTGTTGGCTGCCTTTTCTTTGGAGTGACGTTAGCAGTCGAAAGGAAATTTGGCCCTCCTCTGCCATTAGAGCCCCCAAAAGATCTCTAACTCTGTGTATGCTTGGGGGTCCAGGGGAGCACTGTCTGCATAAAGAAGTCTGCACATTGCCCTCCTCTCTGGGTACATATTCGCCTCCCTTTCCTGCATTTCCCAGACTTTTTGGAAAAACTCCTAAAGGACGGTGAATTGATAGCCATCACAAACTGTAGCAAGCTTGAAATTCCATTAGAAACTTTGGAAAATTTTTCTCTTATTTTGGAAATTCATGTAAACTTGGCATTCTATTTTATTTTTTTTAATTTTTATTGGAGTATATTTGCTTTACCATGTTGTGTTAGTTCCTGCTGTACAGCAAAGCAATTCAATTATACATATACATATATCCACTCATTTTTTTAGATTTTTTTCCCATATAGGTCATTACACAGTATTGAGACGAGTTCCCTGTACTATACTGGCCTTCTATTCTTTTTTTTTTTTGGAGTTCGTACTCTTCAATTTTTGAAAAATTTTATTGGAGTATAGTTGATTTACAATGTTGTGTTACTTTCTGGTGTACAGCAAAGTAATTCAGTTATACATAATACATATATTCATTCTTTTTCAGATTCTCTTCTCATATAGGTTATCACAGAATATTGAGTAGAGTTCCCTGTGCTATACAGTAGGTCCTTGTTCGTTGTCTGTTGGCCTTCTATTCTATCATAAGACAGCATTTGTTTTGATCGAAGGGTAATGGGTCAAGCCATTACCACCCACTCCTCCCTAGGTTGTTAAAAGGCACTCCTGGAAGATATCCATGGTTTTCCATAGGTTTTCATCTTCCAGCCTTCTCACCTCCAGCATGTGTTCATGAGGCTAAGAAGCCGCTGAAGTCATTTGTTCACTGAAGCACATCACCCAGTGTTCCTACATGAACACGATGGAAGGTGGTGCCTTTCTCAAGGGGACCTTCACCCTCGCCTTATTGTTAGTTTTGTCATAAGATCACACTGGAGACGAGCATGATTGCCTCAGTGTTTTCTAAGTCATCTTAGTAAAAAGAAAACCCTGAAGTTGTTATATTTGTGTATTTGAATATAGAATTAATATGTAGACAAAGAATACTTAGGTTTCTGGAAATTTTGAAGGATTGGAAAGAAGATTTGCATCCTGTTTTTACTTTAAAAAAATTTTTATTGAAGTATAGTTGATTTACAGTGTTGTGTTACTTTCTGGTCTACAGCAAAGTGTTTCAGTTATATGTGTGATTCTTCTTACATATAAGTAAGAAGTTATAAGTGATTCTTCTTCATACTCTTTTCCATTATGATTTATTACAGGATACTGAATATCGTTCTCTGTGCTATACAGTAGGACTTTGTTGTTTATCTATTTTATATATAGTAGTTTTATATCCTGTTTTTTAAAATGAATAAATACAGGCTCTTACTGTAGTTATTTGTAAAAATGTAGAACATAGAAATATGAAGAGAAAATCAGTCACTCAGATAAAAATCACTTTTTTAGGCATTTCCTTCCAGTATTTTTTTCCACTCAAATATGAGTGTGAATGTTTGTGGGTGAATGTAGACATGTCTGTGGGTATTTACAAACTTGGAATCGTGTATTACATCCAATTTTGTATCCTGCTCTTTTTATTTGATATTGTGAGCATTTGTTGGTATCATTCAGTATTCTTAAGTTGTCTTAAAAATATTCTCAGTTGTGCACTCTATTACTTGTACATTAGATAATACCTACCTTAATATGTGTGTGGGGAGGGGGTGGGGACATCGTGGAAGGTAGGTTCTCGGCTTGGTAAATGGTTATTGCTCCTGTTATCAGGGTTTTCAAGATGCTCTCCAGAAGCTCCACAGGCACAGTGTGGAAGGCAAAATGCTCTCACCAGCAGTGAGGGCTGTGAGTGTGCAAATGTGGGGTAAACTAAAAACCTCAGTTTTTCTCGGTGATGCTGAGTTATTCGTTGACCACACACTTAGTGAGTTTCCACCATGTGCCAGGGAATGTATACACGTCAGGGAAAGAGTAAGACATGGTTCCATCCTCGGGAATGTGCAGTTGTAGGAGTGAATCTCTGCTCAAAGTAGCAATGCTGATCCTTAAGACGTGAGTGAGTATTTTAGGGGGAGAAATATTCATTGATCTGATACATTTGCAAAATGCTGCAACTCTATCTCACTCTTACAGACTCATAGAGCTTACTAAGTCTCAAAAAAGTCTTGCAGAAAAAAAAAAATCAGTTTTATTAAATCAAGTATTTCCTGAATTTATCACCAAAATATTTATCCCAACACATTAGGATTCTCCCAAATTCTCCTAACCAATACCGTGAATTATTTAGCACCACAGAATTTTTATTGTTTTTGTATATTTATGAAAAATTTTAGGTTTAAATTTAGGTTGGAAAAATCAATGTGGTGATATAAATTACCAGTGGACACGTTCCCTTGTCTTGAGTTAGTCTCAAATAACAGCTTAAGGACATCAATGCCAACACTTTATCCTGAGATTTCAGCACTGCTTCATAATTGTGAAGAAGATTGCCGTGGTGCTTAGCCATGTACGTCTGCTTACAGACAGTTCAATTAGCCTCTGCCTTGAACCCCTGAAGACCTGTCTTTCCAAGTCCATTATTTGACATCTGTCAAAGCATGACTTGAAATGCTAAATTAGAAGCCGCTTGATCTGGTAAGATCTTGCCTCCTTCTCTAAAAGTTTTTCTATTAAGTTTCTCTGAAATAAATTCTGAGAATGCAAGGGCTTTCTCTGATGACTCCTTATCGAATATTAGTGATATTTTAAATCTGCTCTGCTCTTGGCTCCTACTTGTAACTCTTGGGAACCTTTATTAACAGTACAGCAAGCATCCAGTATCCAGTGGTGGCACCATTAAATGAAAGCAGTTTTGACGGGTGTTGATAATTCACATTTCCATCTCAGCTGACTTATTATTTGGGGTCCGTGTTTTCTGGCACAGGCATACCTCAGAGATACTGTAGGTTTGGTTCCAGACCACCACAATAAAGCGAATTTCTCAGTAAAACTAGTCATGTGAATTTTGCTCAGTGCATTTAAAGTTACGTTTTCACTATACTGTAGTCTGTTTAGTGTGCAATAACATGATGTCTTCAATAACATATATACCTTAATTAAACATAATGCTACTTCAATTAAAATACTATTGGAAAAAGGGTGCGTATAGAGTTGCTTGATGCAATGTTGCCACAAACCTTCAATTTATAAGAAGTGCAATAAAGCAAAGCACAATAAAATGAGGTACGCGTGCACAGTGTTTCTGAAATGTATCCTCTTGTCAGTCTATGGGGAAAAATGTATATTAAGGCATAGAAAGTATGGGAAAATTGGTAGTTTTTTATCCTATCGATGGGAGTTTTAAATTGTCCTAATGTTGTTAGAAGGCAAGTTGACAATTTTTTCAGTAGTTAAAATATCTATAATCTTTGAACAATTTAACTGCTAGGAATTTATCCAGTTAAAATCCTCATAAAAAGAAGCTCCCAAGGTAATGTACAAGGATAGTCATTTCAACTTTGTCTTCCTGTAAGATATTAAATGAATGTCATTACATCCATGTAATTGAATACCAGGCAGCCATTAAAACGTATAAACATATTTGCATGGGAAGATCTCTAACGTGTAATAATAAGTTGATAAAAGCAAAACGCCAAGAGGCTTATACAGAATGGTACCTCTTATTTAAAATGAACGCTAACAAAAACTGTTAAACTTTTGTAACACAAATACATAAACACGTGTGTATATGTATGTATGTAGGTTTTTTTTACCAAGGACTATGCACAAGAACTACTGGTTTTGTTTGCTTTAGGCATAGGGGCTTACTAGCTTGTATTTTGCCTTTTATATTTTTTTGTATTTGAAATTCCTAACATTGCATTTATTACTTTTTTTTTTGTCAATGGGGTTATCTGTATGATGGGTTTTTTTCTAGTATTAAATGAGATAACACATGTAAAAAAAAAAGCCTAGAGCAGTATTCCATTGATATTTCAATATGATTTTGAAAAAATCAGTGTCGTTCAGAAGTAGTAAGGGCCAGAGGAGATGAAACATAATATACCGTGGAGAGTCAGAGGAGCGGAAACCAGGGAAAAGATATGGAAAGGAAGATTTGTTTGGGAAATGTGGGAAAGAGTGGCTTTTTAAAACTTCACCAACTACATTTTCTTCCCTTTTAAGTTTTATTCTCTCTGTCAATCTTACTCTTTTGCAGTTGCGTTTCTACCTTATTCTTCAGCTTCTAGCACTGAACTCCATCTCTGTGCTGTTGTTTTCTCCTGATGCCCATCCTTGGTCCAGGTGGCTTTTTGTTGTTCTCTTGTCAGGTTAGGGTTGCAGTGAAGAGCGGGGGATTTGGGTGTTGGAACCAGGATGACCTTAGCATTGATCATGCACTTGCCACTGGCCACACACACGGTTGATGTCTTCCCTTATCCTAACCTCTGAACTTCCTTTTCCTTATTACATCAACTGGTTCTGATGTTGTCTAGCCTTGTAGGAGGAGACAGTGCTTGCTGGATTTTTTTTTTCCAAAAATGGTTATGAAATTGCTTAAGCATGATACTTCATTGATATGATGGGAAAATGAAGTATTGCCTAGTAGAAGAAAATACTGACTTGCAAGAAACCATGGTGGTTTATTTAGTGTCATGATTATCTAACTTAATTTACCAAACACAGCCCCCCTACTTGTAATCATATAATTGAACAGCTGAGACCTACACAGTTACCCAAACGGACTAATCCCTATCCAATTAAACAACATTGAGCTGTAAAATGCACATTTCCCTTGTGATACTGTGCGTTTCTCAAAGCTCGAAAGCTTAATATCCCGCTGTTACTGTGATTTTTCTGACTTGACTAGTTGGTAAACCAAAGAAAATCCGAAGTACTTTGCACACCAATATGGAGGATTATTATGAATAGTTCCTTATCTGTACGAGGAAGACAGCATTTAACTCTGATTCTGGTCTCCATTGGCTTTTCTGTATCACTGAGTCTAAAGTTAAGAGCTCGAGGAAAGCAATTACACACAAATAAATAGGTTATCATTGAATTCATCTGTGAGTATTCGATCTAGCCTCTAAAGCTCAGTGCCTGTGATCCTGAGTTCCATCTATGTGTCACAGTTGATTTGGTGAGAGAATTGGTTACCTTGGAACAGATTGATTTTCCAACATGGTAAATGAAAGGGTGTGACTTACTGATAATGTGTTGATAGCTGGATTTTAAATACTAACAAAAGTACACAACTGTAAAAAAAAAAAAAAAAAAGAAGCCTATGTTCAGTTCATGTTCAATGTGAATTCAAAGTGGTCTATAGGATGATGACCACAAAGAAATATTGAAAAGAATATTGATCAAGACAATGCTGTCTTAGTATTTCATTTTAGCATTATCTTTTAGTTAATGTATGGCATAGAATAACAAATAATACTAACCTGTGTTTACTGAATCATGTAAGGTATTATGATGAAGTGCTTTAGTTGCGGCATGTCATTTATTCTCACCTTAATATTGGCTTTTCCATCAGCTCCATTTTAAAGGAAAGTTAACCTACCAAAGTTCACCCAGCTAGTAAGTGGCAGAGCTGGGATTTGAAACCAGTCTAGAATACCCTTATGGATGAACCGATAACCAGAGTAAACAACAGGTTGGTTTGGAGACCATTGGGGATGGAATAGGAAGAGACTACTGATCTTCATAATGGGATTTTGCAATTTTAGTTGAAATGTAGGTTTGTGGAATATCAGATAGTCATACTTAAATATGACCCTAGCCTAATTATAGCTGTTCCTTTGTCTTTCAGAAATATGCTGTACAAAAATCTGTTTTGCTTAACTCACCAATGAAAGTTTCCCTACAACTTATGGGCATTATATATGTTAAGTGTGAATGGTGTTGGATCACATAAATATGTAAAATTTATTTTTTTCCATTTTATCGATAAATACAATTGTTAAGTTTAACTTTGTATTAGTTACTAATTTCAACGTTGTGTGTATGTGAATTCAATTAGTTTATCTTTCTTTGATCTGCAACTCTGTTGATTAGTTTTCCCCAACTTTTGTATAGTCTAAGAATTCTATGGAATTAAATTATTTTTGTTTTTTTGTGCTTTTAAACTGGTTTCCTCTTCATTTAATTACATGTTCTTCTCTGCCATGAGGAAACAGTATGAATAGATAGTTTACATGATATACTGGGAATTATTTTTGGTTTAAAAAAATACAGTTTAACCAATTTTACTCTTAAATTATGAAAAACTTTAATATAAGATGTGTTTTAAGTGTTTCTTATAAATATTTAGGTGAAAAATGTTCTCATGAAAGATGAACAATGCCAGGCTGTGACTAAATATACATTCGTTAATAATTTTGACATTTAAATATGTAATAAACACAAAATTGTTTGGCATTTACTTTTGAAATCTTCTGTAAGTAATGCAGCCATACTTCTCCACAGATCTTGTGATGGTTCCCACATTCTGTTAAAAATGAATTCAGGGGCTTCCCTGGTGGTGCAGTGGTTGAGAGTCCGCCTGCCGATGCAGGGGACATGGGTTCGTGCCCCGGTCCGGGAAGATCCCACATGCCGCGGAGCGGCTGGGCCCGTGAGCCAAGGCCGCTAAGCCGCGCGTCCGGAGCCTGTGCTCCGCAACGGGAGAGGCCACAACAGTGAGAGGCCCGCGTACTGCAAAAAAAAAAAAAAAAAGAATTCAGGATCACCGTGATAAATGTTGGTGGGATAATCTTATCAAAATGAAATGAAACTTGTGCAGTGGCTACATAGGGATAGGAAGAGTTAATGTACATGAATGAAATGCTTGAGTCGAAGCATAAGAAACGGCTCCACGGTGATACTTGAGTTCGTTCTTTTCTCCTATGAAAGTTTGTTGTTTTTGTGTCAAGTAACAGGGCTGCAATAACACATTAAATTGCCAAGTAATTGGCCTTTAGTCAATACATTTTTCATCTTGGATAAATTGCATATATTCCCTGAGCTTCATTAACCATATCTTTTTCTTTTTAATAGCTTTGTTGAGATAGACTTTACGTGATAATTCACCCATTTAAAGTCTAATACTCAGTATTTTTTAGTTTATTCACTGCGGTATAGTCATCAGTACTAACTCTAGAACATTTTCATCACCTGCCCCCCTGCAAAAAAAAGGAAGCCCCCTTCCTATTAGCAGGCATTGTCCATTACCCACCAATTCTCCTCCACTCCACCCCTTAGGCAACCACTGATTTAATTCCTGACTCTCTAGATTGGCCTATTCTGGACATTTCACATAAATGGAATCATATTTATATGGTCCTTTGTGACTGACTTCTTTCACTTAGCATAATGTTTTCAAATTTCATCCATCTTGTAGCATGTATCAGTACTTCATCCTTTTAATGGCTGAATAAATATCTTCATAGGGATATGCTACATTTATTTATCTGTTCATCAATAGATGGATGTTTGGCTTATTTCCACTTTTTGGAAAGACTATTGCTGTGAACTTTGATGTACAAGTTTTGTGTGGACCTATGTTCTCAATTATTTTGGGTATATACCTACGAGTAGAACGGCTAGGTCATATGGTAACTCTATATTTAACCTTTTGAGGGACTCCCAGACTGTTTTCCTTCCAAAGCAGCTGTACCGTGTATGAGGATTCTCATATCTTTACAATAGGAATAATAAAACCTGTTTCACCATTGTTGGGAAGATTAAACAGGACAACCTATGGTCAAGTGGTTAGGGTGGTGTGGGCACATAGTAAGGGCTCACTAAATGTTCCCTTCATTGGTTTGTCGTTAGAAAGACCTCTTCTATCTTGAGCCAAAACCTGGAGCCACGGGAATCCCACTGAGGAGAAACAGAATGAATTGACTGCATCTCCCAAAGCTAGCCCTTCAGATTCTGGAAGGTAGTTATGATAACCTCTTTATCCAAGGTTTGGCTTTAACAAGTTCAACCTTATCCCGATTAGCTGTACCTTATACGTAAATAGACCCACATAGTCTTTCTTCTATAATTATGGGAGTGTTCAGGAGGACCAAGGAGTGACTGGTGTGACCCTCAGTGTAATGAAGGGGTAAGGACTCTTGTGTAGAATCTACTCCCATCTCTGCCACTAACTATGAGTCATTGAACTGTTACTTCATGCATCTATAAAGTAAGGACTCAGACAAGATGATCTCTAGGTTGCTTCCAGCTCTAATATTTGAATTCTAATATAGCCAGAAAAGTAGCTTAACTTTATAAATATCCTGACTTTTCCTAGCGAAATACCTTAAGCCTTTCTCCTAAGTCATCGTCTTTTTTTTTTTTTTCTGAGTGAAAAGCTTTGTTCCCATTAGATCTTGCAATGCTGGGGAGCATTTCATCAGGTTTTACTACTGAATTCCAAAAACTCAGAAATCATTTAAGAATAGATATCCCTGCCTCTTAATACAAAGAAGTATCCTAGAATGTTCAGCGGAGGTGGCAGAAGCAGCCTAGCTTCTTCCTCTGATCCTACGCCCTTGCTCATTTGAGTTTGGTTTAATTATGTTCCAAAATTCTCCTCGAGGAATGTCTTTCCTTTCTTCTGCACTCAGTTTCCTGCCTTATGGGCACAATAAATGAGGGCTGATCAGGAATATATCCCCTTTAGCTGGACATTGAATGGGTAGATATGGATTTATGTTACTCTAAGTAACTTGGAAACCATAAAGATTGCTCCACAATTTTGTGCATGGCACATAGGAATTTTCATGGCCCAAATAAGGTCCAGCAATCTGGAGTTTCTTCCTTGTTAGACCCAAGGGAAATACTCCTCCAAATGCTTCCTGGAATTTGGTAACCCACTGGCAAAACTATACAGGTCTCAGTAGTAAATTAGATTTCCATGAGAAGTTCATCTATCATAGAAACAAGGTAAGAAAATAGAACCCTGTATCCTTTGCTTTGGAGAGCCTAACAGATGGAGGATGTAGCTCATTGATTTATAGATGAAGAATTAGCTGCAGAAAGGGAAGGAAATGTTCTTATAAGCATTACTTTTCAAATTTTTAGGGTATATATTTTGCATTTTTAAGTATCACGTGTATAGAATTAGTTCTACACATTGCAACCAAATTACAAGTGGCATTTGTGTTACAGTTTTGTTGTTGAATATCTGCCATGAGGCAAATTGACATTGGGGCATACCAAGTCAAGTTAAACTTAGTATACTAAGTTTTTGCAGACTTAACTTACTTTGAATAAATTAGTATAATTATAACTTAATATAATGATAATAATTTAGTATAACTTAATATACTAAATAACTTAGTATATTTTGAAATACAGCAAAAATGTTCCATCTTCAAATGCTAAAGAAGAGAAACAGACACTTTGGCAAACAGTAGCTCCTCAGTACATTATGTCAGGATGTTCTCTGCTTATGGATAACTTTTGGTTAAATAATGTTTAAGATTTTTTAGTTGGAGGATACTCTTGTAAAGATCGCCTATCTCCCCGTCTTTTTTTTTTTTTTAATTTTATTGGAGTATAGTTGATTTACAGTGTTGTGTTAGTTTCAGGTGTACAGCAAAGTGATTCAGTTGTACATATACATATATGCACTCTTCTTCAGATTCTTTTCCCATATAGGTTATTAGAGAGTATTGAGTAGAGTTCCCTGTGCTACACAGCAGGTCCTTGTTGGTTATCTATTATGTATAGTAGTGTGTGTATGTTCACCCCAAGCTCCTGATTTACCCACCCCCCACGTTTCCCCTTTGGTAACCATAATCTGTGAGTCTGTTTTTGTCTTGTAATCTTTGACCAATTATGGCAGAAATGTTGAAATAATTAGGTTGTTTCTTTGTCCACTGTTATCTAGTTTACCAAAAAATTGTTTGTTACAAAAAGATTGGTTCATTTGAAGCACCACATTTTAAAGTGAGAAATGAACAAAAATGTTGTTTAAAAATGTAAAAACAGAAGGAAAAAACCCCCAGTGATCTCGTAAGTAGAATGTTTCTTTCCTGAATAGGTAATTCATATTGTGCTCACTGCTTGATTAGCTCCATGATATAAGCTGCTCTAATGAATGGTGACAGAAGCACCAATTAGCACACCCAACCTCTGGCATTAGCATCTCCCAGTAGACTTGTAGGTGTTTCTTCCTTAATGTGTGTGCCTAGGGTCCCCAGAAGGGAGGTGGACTTTTAATACAGTGTGGAGATAAATTCTCCATGTTAAACAACCCTTGTCTTCTCTGTGCTGCTGGACCTTTTCAGAGTCTTAGAGGAGTGCGTTTCTTGGCAAAGAAGAAAGAAGCTTGAGTTCCTCAGCAGAGAATTAAAATGTCTTGTTGATGGAATGAAGCCATCGGTCCTCATGGAGCCCTGTATACATGTAGAGCTTCTCTCCTCCACATAAATATACACTCTTCCTAGAGGAGGAGTCGAGTCAATTTTATTATGTTTGTTCATTAAATTAGGCTTGGAAAAAAATGAAAATGGAAAGTATTTGCAAAGAATATCTATCAACCCTCTCAAATCTGGAAAATTATCGCGTATCTCATTTTCTAAAAAGCACGATTATTGAACTGTGACAGCTGAGAATGAAATGAAGCAGTTCTGCCATGTCAGACTTTCCTTAGCTTTGACAGGGTTGCTAACCTGGTTGATAAGGGAATTTCAGTGCTTGTGAAGTTCGCTCTTGATTTTCTTATGGAAAGGATGGAGAAATGCCAGGAAGAGAGAGAATGGTAAATAGTTGAATGATCCTATCTAAAGATGACAGGGTTTATTAAAAACAAACAAACAAAGAAAAAACACATGCCACGCGATTCTGTCTTAGGCCTTGACCAAGCCATTATTTTTGTCAGTGGCCAGGATAAAACGTAGGCAAAATGCTTCTGTAATGCACATCCCCTTAAATCTGGAAGGGCAGGAAATATATTGACTGACAAAAAGACGGTAACGATCTGGAAAAGTAGATCAAAGAGATGATTCTTCATAGGGATAAATGTAAGAGTCAAGAAAATCTATGGAACAAGTCCAGAAGAAATTCTTAGCTGTTAAACCTAAGGGAAAGAATACAGGACAGAAATTCTCAGTTTTGGTTATACACTAAAATCACATGTGTGGGTACCTGGGAGCTTTTAAAAAATGCCAGTACCTGGGTACCACTCCAGCCAATTAAGTCAGAATCTCTGGGGGTGAGTCCCAGGCATTGGTATATTTAAAAATCTCCCCAGATGATTTCATTGTGCATCCATGCTAGAAAACTACTGACTTTCTTGTGTGGATAAATGCAATAAGGAAGTAACAGTAAGATGTCACTGTCTACCTCTTTACAAAAGCTAATTTTTTCTTAAATAATCAGACCACATTTAGGCTATTGTATGGAACAGGAGACGTACTCAGGAAGAACAAAGTGAAAATGGTGAAGTGATTGAAGGGTCTTGTCTGAGAACTGTGTAGAAAATTGTGAATGCTTACATGGCTAATATAAATGTAAGGCAGTAAACATTTTTAAAGAGGAGATCTCGGTATGCTTACCTTTATACTCAGGTTTATCAAGGAAAAGCTTCTGGGTTATTATTCTGGGGATGTTACAAAAAATATTAGGCTAGATTGTCTACAAAGAATCAGAATATTACAGAGAATTTCTTGTTAGAAATAGGAGCCTAATTAAAACAAGTCATTTTGACAAGTCTTTGACAGTTTGGGGTTGTACATATGTATCAGCCCTTCTGGTATTTTTTTGATTGTTTCAAAGATAATTATATTCATAATTTCAGGTTTTAAATCAATCTTTAGATAAGTCACTAAAGACTTCATTATGGTAGCAGAATAAAAGGTAATATAATCAGCTGTGAAATTTTTTTAAATTTGTGTTTATATTGTACTATAGTTGATTTACAATGTATTAGTTTCAGGTGTACGGCAAAGTGATTCAGTTATACATATACACATATCCATTCTTTTTCAAATTCTTTTCCCATTTAGGTTATTACAGAATACCGAGCAGAGTTCCCTGCGCCATGCAGTAGGTCCTTGTTGGTTATCTACTTTAAATATAGTAGTGTGTATATATCAATACGTGTGTATATATCAATACGTGTGTATATATCAATACGTGTGTATATGTTAACTGTGTCAACAGACTAGTCTAGAATATAGAACCCTGGCTGTCCAGTCATGGAAAAGTACTCATTGCTACCAGTCCTTGACCAAATCTTCCCATTTACCACACCTTGTTTTAAACAGGGTAATAAATCTCTTCTTTATTTGGTTTCCTTCTTGGAGCACACATCTCACAACCCTAAGCATGCGCTTCCTCTGTTCTTCTTCTGGTTCCCTTGGGCACCCAAAGTGCTGGGTGCTTCTCTCCCATCTGAGAAGTATTATGAAGAACCTCCCCTTTCTCTCCACTTTGAGGTAGGCCGGCAGCTGAGGCCGGCTTGCTGGTGACAGAACGGGGAATAGTGTGAGAGGAGGCTATTTTCACTTCAGTCCCTTTACTCTGTTGGAACTGAAATGTGTGAGTTTATATTTGACGGCGTGACGTTTGACCTGGCCCAATCTGAGCTTGCGAGGGGGTCATTGCAAACACTTGAGCTGATACTGAGCCATTTGAAGACTTGTTATACTTGCCCTGTTGCAAACTGGTCCTCAAGTTACTGATTGACTTTTCCTGATGACAGTTTTGCTGTGATTTTTGATAGGATATTGGGGGCAGGGCATATGCCTCGACTAGAAAGTCCACCCAAGTATGTCTTATGTGCCTTGAATGCACTTTCAGCCAGTGTAGTATTGAACCCATCCTGGCTGACAGGCTTTACTTTCCCGCATTTATTGAAGTATCTACAACATCGGCAGGAGAAATTCTCCATAACAGATGTCTGGATGTTGCTACTCATTTGCAATCAATCTATGCATCGAAATGATCATTTTGGTCTGGTTATTTTATGGTGAGTCTATTGTAGTAACTGTGAAGCATTAGTTAGTAACGTGTTATTTTAATTCTAACTTTACTATTTGGCAGTGTAATGAAGTGGCACGGGAAGTATTAGCATTCATTAATTGTTGAAGTGTGAGAAAAGAGTTTCTCCCTCAGTCTCAGTGTCAGGGAAAGGATGCTTGCTCCATGAGGGAGTGGGTCGGAAACGAGGGCCTTCCTTTTAATGAAATGTTAGCCGCCTGTGATAGGATGTGATGCTATGGGGAGGCCATACGATAAATGCCAGTGGGACCATCCAGGGTACATTGGTGCACAATTAAAAATGGGTGTGCAGTGAAAGCTCTGTGACCTGTGCTCAGATCAGACCCCTGCCTGTAGCCAGTCATTGACTAGAGGTCACAAATTATGGGCTTTGATATCTTTCTCTAGAAAGTGAGAGTATTTGATCTAAATAATTCTAAAATCTCTTCTTCCCCAAAAACTGGTATTATGTCTACAGTTACATGGTATAGTATTATATGTTGTAATTTTGGTATTATAATGATAAAACCATACCTCATTTGTATATAGTATCAGAATTGTATCTTCTTAAGATTTAGTAGTAATTGCGATGTTTATCCCTACTTTCAAACTTGCAGTTCTGCTTACATAGTGTTGTTGACATCTTTACACAGAAATGATGAGAATAAAAAGAATTCTTAGGATTATGGGTCATAAGAACTTTGAGGTACAGTTTTTGGGGGGTAATACTTTCAAAATCAGGAGAACTAAGACATCTTCCCCTCAAGTTCTTAGAGAGTTCAAAATATTAGTGATGATATAAATATAACATAAATATAGGTATAAAATGATACAAAATAGATAACCCAGGAGCATGAAGTTTGAACACTGCCCTTCAGAAAGCCGTGGGAGCACCAGCCAGTCTAACTGTACCACGGAAGACAACGTGTCAGCTTTTTAAGAAATAAGAGACATAAGAGCAATGAAATGATCTGTCTGTTGGAGCTGTGCGATTTCTACTGTGTCTTGAACAATAGGTCCATACCCCACCCCTTGCAGATAACAATTTTAATTCTCGGAAAATAAGAATTTGCATATTGATCATAGCCAGCTAGGACCACTGACCAAATAACCCAGATGGTGGTTGTGTTTTTTTTCTTTTTTTTTTTTGGTGGTGATGGTGATGTTGTTTTAAAGTAATTCTCTAAGACCATACATTTTCTAGATGGTCTGGGTTTATTTATTCTAACATAGTACTTTCTGGCCATCTTCTTTCTGCGCCTTCACATTGCTTAGGTCAGTACCATGCAAAGTTGTATTTTCTCCCTGAGTTCCTAATGATTTTTGCTCTCTTAGATATTGCTTTTCTGGCTCCTTGAGTTTTGCTGAATCATTGTCTGTGTCTCTGGGAGACATGCTGTTATTTCCCAGAGGAGTCACTCCTGACAAGCAGTGATCACCGGCATATTCGCAGCTCAGGTGTTTTTGCTGTTTGGCTTCTCTCTAGATAAATCACAGTTTTTGCAGAGCAAGTGTGCAGCTAAGCTCAGGACTAGGGGATGGCGTGGTGAACGTGCTCAAAGGAATTGGTGACAGGTTCTGCACGGGTTTTGTCTTCAGCCCTTGTTCCCGACATTAGAAGGAAGGTGTGCCATCTGCTCTTTTGAGCTGAGGTGTTGGTTCCCACTCTCAGTCTTGTGTCTCATGCTCTCGACTTGACTTTCGAAGCTGCTGCCACCGGAGCTCTTGTATATTTCAGAGGCGTGCACAACAAGTTTGACAAAGAGCAATTGGACAACATTCCTAACAGTGTGTGTAGCTTTCTAAAAGCGGTGGATTACTGGAGATGTCCTCACCTGGACAGTCTGTTGAAGAAATTTGGGGTGATTGATCAGAGATCACTTGGGTTAATTAAGGCCATATTCCAAAAAGGGGCTGCATTTTACTTTCTGGGTGATAAAAGCTGTGAAAGCTTAAGAAAATAGTTTTAAACACCGTCATGCGTCATTAATTAAAGCTGACAAAAGAAGCAGTCAGAAGGAGAGAAGACCGAGAGTCGTGCTTTAGCACTGAAAGCACGTGATTAAAATTGGATAGAAGAGGTTCCCAAGCAAGTGCAAAAACAAGTAAGGCTTCAGGATCTGGAAAAGTCCACCGTGCCTCACACATCTCAGCCAGGTGTGTGATTCCGCTTGAAGTTTCCAGTTAGTACAGGACCCAGTGGTGGTTTCTCAGACCTGCCAGGTCTTAGGGAGGTTTGAAGGGAGGGATATGGTAAAAGAGACAGAGGTGTGCTGCTTACTACAGATGATGGAGACAACTTCTAGACGAAGGAAAACTGAAAATACTGGCGAAAGGTCTGCCTCTCAGACCAAGAGACCTATTAACTGTCACAGGAATAGAAGCTCATATTGTTGCTTCTATAGCACATCTATCTATTGAAGAGGGAGTAGATTTGTTCCTTGTATAAACAGATTGTCCCGAGGTAACGCTGGGTACTTTTCACTTCAGGTTCTTTGTGATACATGCTCCGTCACTCATTTTGATGTACTGGATTTTGTGGTACTTTTTAGTTTGCTTTTTATTTCGTATAAAAAACCCCACCCATAAATAGAATAAAAACATCATCTACATATTTTTTTTTTTTTACCAGTAGCATTAAGGTCAATCCAATTCTCTTTGGTAAAGGAGATGCATACCCATAAACTCCTTGTGGTTTCTGGGGTATGAATAACAGGTTTCCTACTTTCCCTACATTATTTATAGACCCTAAAACATGAGCCTGATTTTCTCATCTTCATGCAGGCAAAGCTCCCAGGAAATGATCGGGAGCCTTGTGTAACTCTGGGACACGTTAATAACTTTGTTTGTTTCCATTCCCTTAGACTACTCATTGCTAGGTGGTGGGTATTTTTACTTAAGCTTATTTTTTTGTTTCCCTTTCATCTCCTCAAAGGAATATTGCAAGTTCGCACGGAAAAATAACCTTTCTGCTTTAATCTCCTCTTCTCCCAAAGGACAGAACCAGTGTTCTGGCTTTACCTCCCTTATGTTCCTGTTGAATTCTCTCAGTACAGCTGTTGTAACATACAGCCCTTGTGTGTAATGTCACAATCAGCCCGCATTTGTCTGTTCGTTTCTCTGCATTGTGAACTCCTGTTTTGGGGGGGATGGATGTCTCATCATTATTCATCACAGGGGCCCAAGCTATAGCAGATACAAGGTAGGACCCTAGGAAATGTTCAATGGTACCTTCCTTTAAGGGGAATTATGAACCACACTTAGGGAATACACAACACCTGGGCTGCTAGCAAATTTCATTTCCTCAATTGACTTTGGTGGCAACATGAGATCATTGTAAGGAGCTAGTTTCAAACAGAAAAACGTGACGGGAGAGACTATACTTCCATTTCTCAGCAGTTTCCTTCCTTGCTTGTAAGGATGCCAATTCCGAGAAGATGCTTTTTGCACAGAATAGCACACTGGAATATTTTTACAAGTGGGAAATAATAATAGCAGCCAACAGTTTCTGTTCCTGCTGTGCTAGATATGCTAAGGGTTCTTTCCATCCCTTCCCTGTTTTAATGCTTAACAGTAACCCTATTAAAAAGATAGTACATTCCTCAGTAAGTGAGAATTTGTAGAGAGAGGTTAATTAACTTCACCAAGGCCACTTTGGAAATAGCACAACAGAGCCGTGACTGAGCCTGTTTCCGATCCAGATCACATCTTCTCTTAACTCTGTACTGTACATCCTCCCCCCACACGTTACCACTGATCCGCTCTCAGAATCAGTTGGTTACTGGCACTTTACACCAGACGAGGAACAGTGAGGATCCAGAGATTCTGCGGGTGTGAAGGGAGAGATGCTTCCTTTAATAAGAGTACAGAACCCAGAACCTTCAAGGAGATTCTTTTGAAGGAGACCGTGAGGCCCTAACTCTCACTCTCTCCTCTCTCCTCTCTCCTCTCTCCCCCCTCTCCCCCTCCCCCTCTCTCTCCTCTCTCTCCTCTCTCTCGTCTCTCTCCCTCTCCCCCTCCTCTCTCTCGTCTCTCTCGTCTCTCTCGTCTCTCTCGTCTCTCTCGTCTCTCTCCTCTCTCTCTCCTCTCTCTCTCCTCTCTCTCTCCTCTCTCCTCTCTCTCCTCTCTCTCCTCTCTCTCTCTCTTCCTCCTCTCTCCCTCTCTCCTCTCTCTCTCCTCTCTCTCTCCTCTCTCTCCTCTCTCTCCTCTCTCTCCTCTCTCTCCTCTCCCTCTCTCCTCTCTCTCCCCCCCTCTCTCCTCCCTCTCTCTCTCCCTCTCTCTCCCTCTCTCCCCTCTCTCCCTCTCTCTGCCCCCCTCCGTCTCGCCTTTCCCGTGGGGCTCCTTCTCTTCCTGTTGCCCAGCCACCACCCCGCCCCGGGGGGACCT
>NW_021703781.1:12121410-12225359 GCF_005190385.1 Monodon monoceros | reverse complement strand
TCCTTCTCTTCCTGTTGCCCAGCCACCACCCCGCCCCGGGGGGACCTACGGGGTAATGTGGGACGATCCCCTTCTTTGGCTCCATGACTGTAGCAGAGACCACCGGCACTTGCTAAACGCCAAGGGAGACCAAGACTGCTATAAACACAACTTTAGACCATGTGAGCAATGCAGGCTGCAAATGCCAGGCTTCTGTTTCACCTGACTCCCCCTTCTCTTCCTTCTGCTCATTTCCTTCCATATCCATGTGTTACCATGGTGAGTCCTATTGGTTTTTCCCATCATGAGGACAAGTTTACTTACTTAGCGCACAGACAATGTTTGTCGCACATGTGAATTTGTAGGCCTTTTGTAATGGCCGTGCTCATCATTGCCACCCCTTTCTGGTAGCCACAGTTCAGCTCTCGCTTTGCACGTGTTTAGCTACTTTCTACGTGTAGGGTGCTGTCACTGTCTGCTCAGGAGCCCCTTCTCGTTTGTGACAAACCATGATTAAGGCCAAGGTAGAGAGGTCCTCCTTGTCTCTTATTTGAGGCTGTCTAACTGGTCCAGCTTCTTAAGAGAGTTGCTTCTTCCTCAAGTGATGGACGCCAGAAGTGGAAACCCGCCAACGTCTGGCCTGTTGGCTAGAAGAGAAGTCCCAAATGGTGTGGATTAGTTGAAATTCTAGGCAGGAAAATTAGCACAAGACCCAGGCTCAGGAAAGAGGGGAAGAGGAACCCTCTTGAGTGGTAGAGGGCAATCAGATAGGAGGTAAATGTTGGTCAACATTAGGAACCTGACAGCAGGAAGCAGAGACCGAGTTTTGGAAATGGGGGTGCAGGAGTCATATGTCAATCCGTGAGTTGACTCTCACAAGGCAAGACTTGAGTTTTGGAGAAACTTGGGTAGGGATCAAAGCAAGACCAGCAGCTAAGTATGAATTAATGTTGGTCGATGAAGGTCAAAGGTGGTCCAGCACCTGCGAGAGGGTCATCCTGTTCATGATCCCAGTGCCTCAAATGTAGGAAGTCAGGATACATGGTGAGGAGACACACATGTAAACGAAATCACAATGTTCGGTTTTGGTCTCGTGTTACCATATTGTTACCGTATTGATCCCTGCTTAGTTTGGTTAGGTGAGCAGTGTTGGGAGACATCCAGAATATGGAAGAAATGCTGGAAAGGGTGTATTTCCTTTCTCTGTGCCATCAGGCTAGAAGGTAGGTAGTTTGGAAAAAATATATTGATTAGCGTATAATTTTTTTTTACTCAGGGTATCAACAGCCGTATTATTTTTGTAATGCAAAGTGTAGAAACTAAAGGTCCGTGGGTCTTTTTGGCTAGTGGTAGGAAATTAAGTGATTCACCCCCAAGGAAGTAAATTACAGTCTCCTGGGAAGGTGAGCTATTTTTGTGTATCCAAAAGGGGCACTGGTGGCCTGGCTCCTAACTGGATTTTTGGCCAGCTCTCACGGGCATGTTATTTCCCTGGTCAGAGGCAGGGAAGAAGAGTGTGCTTACAGAAGGAACCCCTGGCAGGGATCCTCCGCTGATTTGGGGATAATTGATTGAGGCTTTTTACTATAGGTGGACCTCCAAATTATGTGGCATGCATGACATTTTAAAAAGATGACATGCTGGGCTTCCCTGGTGGCGCAGTGGTTGAGAGTCCGCCTGCCGATGCAGGCGACACGGGTTCGTGCCCCGGTCCGGGAGGATCCCACGTGCCGCGGAGCGGCTGGGCCCGTGAGCCATGGCCGCTGAGCCTGCGCGTCCGGAGCCTGTGCTCCGCAACGGGAGAGGCCACAGCGGTTAGAGGCCCGCGTACAGGAAAAACAAAAAAAAAGATGACATGCTGAGCCAAACCAGCTATGAAAACCAAGCATTCCCTGCCTGGGCCGCTCTTAAGATAGATTCGCCTTGGGCCAAAAAGGACTTGTTTGGATAGATTGAGGAGGGTACTGTTTAAGAATCTCATTGCCGATGTTTTTACCCATATTATCGTGTCTCCCAAGAGGAGTGACTCTTAAAGGAAGTTAGAGTGGAAAGAGGATTGACACCATTAAGACCTAGGAAGGATTTATCTTCAGACCAGCAGCCAGGACTGAGTTGACATCGCCTATGAAGGCAAAGAGGGGTGTCAGAGCTCAGCCTGTTGATGGGATCATAGTGCCTCGAATGTAGGAAATTACGATCTATAATGAGGAGACAGGCACATAATTAAAGTTATACAGAGTTAACTCTTGTATTAAAGTAATTTTTGAGTGTGATATGGACAAATGATTTCTATTTGTAGGCGAAATAAATTTTAAACTGTGTTTATCAAGCAATAAAGATAATAGTTTTAAAGTGACCAGTTATAAACCATTTAAAAACTATAATGAAATAAAAGATGTTGGCACACGGAAGCCCTCTAGTGTATTAACTTTTGTGGCCTGGTCGAAATATTTTGCATATACTCGGGATAAATCTTGTAACATCATCTCTGTTTAATTGAACAGCAGGGTAAAAAATTAAAAACTATTCTTTATTAGTTATTAATAGTTACTAATAGTGGTTCTATAATGATTCTGTATTAATTAGGCATTTTTGAGTACTGGGCAACCCAAAAGAAAACAGACGTAATGTGAATGCTGAAACAAGTAATATTATCTATAATGCTCAGCTTGAAATTTGGAAAGTAAATCAAAGCAGCTTCATTATTCTCCCTAATTAACCTTATATAGTGAGTAAATTTAGTAGTAAAATGAGATTTTCTAAAACTTTTCATGCTTAAAACATCTTTTATCTGTTCTGTGCATTAAAGGTTTCTTAAGATTTTGAGAATGGTTACCTTGCTTTAAAAACATTTTAACAACAACAAAACAGATGTTTGGACACAGCACACTAAAGAATGGTACTTATTGCTGCATATTACGATGGAGAAATGCAGTTTTCACAATAATTGACAACTTTTTCAAATTTAAGAATGTGTTCTTATTTTTCCCACTTGTTCAACTTGTTTTGAGTGATTTAAAAAAAAACAGAGGAGAGCATGCTGTATAAGCTTTTACTGTCTTCCCATGAGAATTTTCTTGGTAGTAACTCATTCAATAAGTGATTCAGGCCCAAAAAGCTTATTTGTGAACTACAACGACTTCAGGTAGGGAGAGAGATTGTTTTATCCTTGATTTTCAAGTAGAGGCAGGTCGAACAGAGGAACGTTTTGTGTCTGTAGTAAAAACATCATCCCAGGTTGTCCTACTTCAGGCGGAGCCAAGGGTGGCCTATTTTCCTCCTAGAGCTTTGAATGGGGCTTCTCTTTGGCAGGGGGCATCCTGTAAACTGACCTCCCTGGCCTTCTTCCCTGTTGGAAAGGAAGCGCTCTTCCTGTCCTTATCAGTGTTGAGGTTACCATTTCATGGGGCTCCGAAGCCACGAGACACATGGCTGGGCGGCTACTAATGGAAACTGAAGGAAAAAGCTGGAGGGCAATCTGTGGGTAGGAAAAGAGAAGGAAAAGTGGCACTCTAGATTGTACTTTCCCTCTGCTGACTTTCCGTGGATTGTGCTTTTTTCCCCCCCTCACTTTCCAGCATATATAAAACAATACATTTTCACGTACCGTTAACGATGTTATCAGAAGCCGCGGTCCTTGAGAGTGTCCTTCTCTGAAGCAGCATTACAGCTGAGTTGTCAGAATTCCAACCACGCGTATGATTATGTAGATGGAACAAAATGCAAAGGAAGCATTCAGTTCCTTGTGCATTGATATCCACCCTTTCAGAAGAGTGGTGGATAAAAATGATTTTTAAAAGACCTAATTTGCATATAACAAAGAAAACATGCCAGCTGTTTGATTCATTGTTAAACTTAAATGATGAGAAACCTGTAAACCAGTCCTTTTCAGTCTGGCTGTAAAATTTATTTTCCACTTGTTTTCAGTGTCTGGTTACCCACAGTAAGCAGATTCTCAGAAATCAGTGCTAATGGGAGCATCCAGGATGATTGCTAATATTTAGACAAAAGATTTGAAAAATGAGGATATCACAACAACTTCAGAAGTAATCACAACCCGGGAAGTTCCCACTTAGCTATATTTTCTTTGGCTGTTTCTTGTTGCTTGGGTTCTAGTGTCACAAAAGTTCCATCTTCAGTTGGAATAAAGGGGAAAACAAGGAAAAATGTCAAGTGGAGTTTAACTTTCTCAAACCGTTGTTAAACCATTCTTTCTCTTGTGTGTCTTCTAGATCCCGTCCAAATCCCAAGGTCATTTACTGTTTAGCTTTGAAGTCTCTAAGACACAGAGAATTTGATAGCTGCACACAGGGAGAGATAAACCTGAGACATATTTTAATTTCCTTTGAGAACAGAACACCATGAGAACAATTCAAATGACTGGAAAATGTATTTAATTAAACAAAGAGTTCTTAACTTGAAGGAATTGGAATGGATTATGGAAGTAGGTCATGGGATTTTATTTTCCAGAAAGCATCTGGGGACAGAGCTGTGAAAGAGGGAGAGAGAATGCCTAGTTGGGCATTGTGCCAGGGTTGCGTACCTTCAAAATTCCCAACCAGTTTGCAGATTGCATATTATCCTTGATACTTTATACGAGAGTAAACTAGCTCAGAGGTTAAGCAAGTTACCCAAGTTTTCACAGCTAGGAAATGCTGCAGTGAAGATTCAAATTCAAGTCTTCATGTTTTTAAAAGCTAAGTTCTTCAGCCACTCACTGTGCTGCTTCCCTTAGAGATAATTTCCATATGTTTAGTTTTCTTTGAAGCAAACAACAAATTGGACTTGCAGAGTTTCTTTCAGCCCCCTTGCTGCTGTGTGAAACAGAGCAGACATCTTACCAACATGGTCAGCAGTTCCCTGGGTACCACAGAAGTGTGTCCAGGATGGTCTGTGTCCAGGTATATGTGATGACATCCTTCTCCAAAAGCTGCTAACACCTGAATTCTTTGAATTCAGCTTACGTGAAACTTTCCAATAGTCACAAAACAATAAATCTTCCCAACAGAGCTATAAAAGGAGAAATTAAATGAGAAGAGACATCCAAGTTCTATAGGCAGTGCAGTATAGTGGTGAGCAGAGCTGCTTGCCAAATTCTACAGGGAACCTGTATACAATTTAGATCAGAAGTATAGTCTTTGGAAACCTCATTGAAAAAATACAAAGCCTCATAATTGGATGAAGCTGGAATTTCTAGGCAGCTTTACAAAGTTCTGAAGGATTTAAGATGAGAAGACTCACTTTGTGGACTGTGTTTGGCATTCATTACTCCTTGGAGATGTTACGCAGGCTCCTTACAAGGGCTTGCCCCCCTCTTGAGACTTTTAAGACATTGCTGGCCAAAAGAATATTCTCTAAGGCCTGTCTTTGTTTCACCAGGTATAGAGTATCAAGAATACTAAAAGAGTATAGTAGGTGATTTTTCTTCCTTTTGGAAGATCCAGCAGAGAATACTGCCTGGGACTCTGGCCATGGCTTCACTCTTTTGGGCTGGCTCTGCCGTTCCTGCATTTCTCTCTATGAGGTCACCCTTCTGGTTAGCACCTTTATCAGAATACAGATGTCTGTAGGAGAGTCTCATCCACAGTGAGAAGAAACTCTGGGCTCCTGGTGTTACTTCCATTGCTCATCAAAGATCTCTTTGGAAGAGCAAGACAGCTGTTGGTCTTGATGGCGAGCCGCCTGTCTGGATCCTGCCAGATTTTCATCCCAGATCGACCATGCTCGTTGCTAAGAGAAGAACTGTTGGTGCTGAGGGTACCTGTAGCAATGGTGGTCACACTGAGATAATGGGGGCACATTCCTGGCAGCGTGGAGGGCAGAGCAACAGTTCCTTGAGGTTTGTCCCTGGCAAAGGAAGTGGCTTAAAGTGTTCCCCAGGTGATCAATCCACTCTGCTGCTTTGTACCATGCTCTCTTCTACGGGATGGATGTCACCTCTCTTACCCCCCGGGATGATCAAGGTTTCTATAAGTTTAAAAGTAACATTTTCAGCGAGTTTGCAGGAATGTGGTATTCTGGGTTTGTTTTTTTCCCTTAGAAGGCAAAGCACTTCAGAGTTTACGGAGCAGGTCATGGAGAGTGCCTGACACCCATGTGCTGGTGAGATTCCTCTCTGGTTTTAGATGTGACCTTGCTACAGGGCTTCCGGTGTCCTAGAAGATGGCAGAAGCCCCTGGGATACACTTGTCAGATCCTTCAGTGATGGCAAAAATCACTCAGTTCCTTAAGTGACTTTTCTCTCTCGGGCCAGGCCAAAGGTTGGCGCCACACACACCAGCAGGCTGTGAATCATGAGAGCAAACAGCCCAGAGACGGCTGCCTCTGGAGCTGCCCAGAGGCCCAGCACTACCATGAGGCCAACTCACCCTGCCCAGGGACCAGCAGCCTGCCCTGGTCTGGGAGCTCACACACACGATCATGGTACAGGCAATAATCGGGGCTATAAGGAAAAGACAGGTTAAAAACCATGATTCCATATTCTTGGTGGGAAGTGAAGGTTACGTCTTGCTTTTTCCCATCCTGAGGCAGCCTCGTGCAGCTCCTGTTCTTGGAAAGGCAAGGCCGTGTGGAATACTAGATAGAGCACCGGCCCAACTGCCAAGAGACTTGGTTTCAGTTCCAGCCTCACCAAGTTCTAGACCAATGGTTTTAAACAGATAATTTCACCTCTCTGAAGCCTTTATTTAATGCTTATCTTTTTAGAGGTTTTAGGAGTTTCCTAAAGCCACCGTAACAAATGACCACAAACTGGGTGGCTTAAACAACAAAAATGGATTCTCTTGCACTTCTGGAGGTAAGAAGTCCTCAATAAAAGTGGAGGCCAGGGGCTTCCCTGGTGGCGCAGTGGTTGAGAGTCCACCTGCTTATGCAGGGGACACGGGTTCATGCCCCGGTCCGGGAAGATCCCACAAAAAGAAAAAAAAAAGTGGAGGCCAGGTTGGCTCCTTGTGGAGGCTCTGAGGGAGAATCCATTCGAATCCTCTCCCCCAGCTTCTGGTGGTGGTTGGCCGTCCTTGGTGCGCCTTGGCTCACAGCTACATCATTCTAATCTCTGTCTCCGTTGTCACATGGCCTTTCCCTCTGTGTATCTCCCTGTCTCTCCTTTTCTGTCTCTTACAAGGACATCAGATTCAAGGTCTGCCCTAATCCAGGATGATCTCTTCTTGAGCGCCTTACCTTAATTACGTCTGCAAAGACCCTTATTCCAAATGAGGTTACCTTCTGAAAGTCCAAGTGGACATACTTTTGTTGTATTCAACCCACTGCAGGCATGGTGCTCTCTGCTCAGCCTACTGCACGGGTCCGTGTAAGGAAAACGTGCGCTAAGGCACATGCGTTTTGTGAAAGCTCAAGTGCTATGTTGTATCTTTGTCTTCTCCAACTTGGAGGCCTTTGTAAGTTCCTCTTTTTATGGAAGAAGGCCTCTCACTGTTCTTGTAATCCATTTCTGTTATCATCTGATCCTAAGCTATCTTGCTGGGTTCATTTCCTGTTGTATTCCCTAAGGTATTTAGTCCAGCCCAAAGAGATGACTTGTATTTTGAATCATCATGTATTTTCATCCTCCTGGCTTTTCCCATGTATTCTTCCACCTTACTATGAGCTCTCTTTCCTCTCCTACTTATCTTTCAAGCCTGGGCTGATACCCCACTTTTGACCAACTATTCTTCCCCTAAGTTGAAATTTTTCCAGGAGTGTGCTGGAACTATCTCACACCGATCAGAGCTGAATGCTGATTGTTAAATATTCAGTGACACATCGGCAGCTTAAAATTAGCCATGCAGGGAGTATTTACATCATGGAAATGGGCAGTCTGTACAAATGAAAGCCCCTCCCTCCTGCCCTTTCTCCTTCCTCCCTCCTTCCCTTCCTCCCTCCCTCCTTCTCTTTTTCCTTCTTTGTCTCTCTCCCTTTTTTTCTCCCAGCACACCCCTGAATTTTTCCCTCCTCTGCACCTCCATACCACTTTGTTTTTATCTCTATTTTAGCATATTAAACATTATATGCTATTCTTATTATGTAAATAGCCATCATTTCTGATAGAGTTCCTTGAGGCCAAAGGAGTATTCTTTGTTCTGTAGGGCTGTCTTGTATCCCATAGCACTTGCTATGGACTTGCTGGTGTCCCTCCCACCTCCTAATCCATATATTGAAGGCTTAACCCCCAAGGTGGCTGTGTTTGGAGATAGGGGCTACAAGGAGGAACTATAGTTAAATGAGGTCATGTGCATGGGACCCTGATAATAATAGTATTAGTGTCCTTATAAGAAGAGATACCAGAGGGTGAGTTTGTTTTCTCTCTATGTGAGGACACATCAAGAAGGCAGCCATCTATAAGCCAGGAAGAGAGCCCTCACCAGAAACCTAATTGGCTGGCACCTTGATCTTGGACTTCTCAACCTCTATAGCTGTGAGAAATAAATGTCTGTTGTTGAAGCCACCCAGTCGGTAGTATTTTGTTATAGTAGCCCAAGCAGACTAATATAGCACCTGGTACATACAAAATGCTCAATATATTATATGTTTATTCAATTAAGTAGGATGCAGGTATGAAGAATATAACATTTATAGAGCCCTCTCTCTGTGACAGCAGCTGTGTACAGTACTATTACTAGACCCATTTGACAGACGATAACTGAAACTTAAAAAGGTGAGTAGGAAGAAGAACTACAATCCTGCAGCCTGTGGAAGAAAAACCACATTCACAGAAAGATAGAAAAGATGAAAAGGCAGAGGGCTATATACCACATGAAGGAACAAGATAAAACCCCAGAAAAACAACTAAATGAAGTGGAGATAGGCAACCTTCCAGAAAAAGAATTCAGAATAATGATAGTGAAGATGATCCAGGACCTCGGAAAAAGAATGGAGGCAAAGATCGAGAAGATGCAAGAAATGTTTAACAAAGACCTAGAAGAATTAAAAAACAAACAGAGGTGAACAATACAATAACTGAAATGAAGACTACACTAGGAGGAATCAATAGCAGAATAACTGAGGCAAAAGAACGGATAAGTGACCTGGAAGACAGAATGGTGGAATTCACTGCTGTGGAACAGACTAAAGAAAAAAGAATGAAAGGAATAGAGGACCGTCTCAGAGACCTCTGGGACAACATTAAACGCAACAACATTTGCATTATAGGGGTCCCAGAAGGAGAATAGAGAGAGAAAGGACCCAAGAAAATATTTGAAGAGATTATAGTCAAAAACTTCCCTAACATGGGAAAGGAAATAGCCACCCAAGTCCAGGAAGCACAGCAAGTCCCATACAGGATAAACCCAAGGAGAAACGCACTGAGACACATAGTAATCAAATTGGCAAAAATTAAAGACAAAGAAAATTTATTGAAAGCAGCAAGGGAAAAAAGAAAATTAACATACAAGGGAACTCCCATAAGGTTAACAGCTGATTTCTCAGCAGAAACTCTACAAGCAAGAAGGGAGTGGCATGATATACTTACAGTGATGAAAGGGAAGAACCTACAACCAAGATTACTCTACCCAGCAAGGATCTCATTCAGATTCGATGGAGAAATCAAAAGCTTTACAGACAAGCAAAAGCTAAGAGAATTCAGCACCACCAAACCAGCTCTACAACAAATGTTAAAGGAACTTCTCTAAGTGGGAAACACAAGAGAAGAAAAGCACCTAAAAAAACAAACCCTAAACAATTAAGAAAATGGTCATAGGAACATACATATCAATAATTACCTTAAACATGAATGGATTAAATGCTCCAACCAAAAGACACAGACTCGCTGAATGGATACAAAAACGAAACCCATGTATATGCTGTCTACAAGAGATCTACTTCAGACCTAGGGACACATACGGACTGAAAGTGAAGGGATAGAAAAAGATGTTCCATGCAAATGGAAATCAAAAGAAAGCTGGAGTAGCTGTACTCATATCAGATAAAATAGACTTTGAAATAAAGAATGTTACCAGAGACAAGGAAGGACACTACGTAATGATCAAGGGATCAATCCAAGAAGAAGATATAAGAATTATAAATATATATGCACCCAACATAGGAGCACCTCAATACATAAGGCAACTGCTAACAGCTATAAAAGACGAAATCGACCGTAACACAATAATAGTGGGGGACTTTAACACCTCACTTACACCAATGGACAGATGATCCAAACAGAAAATTAATATGGAAACAGAAGCTTTAAATGACACAATAGACCAGATAGATTTAATTGATACTTATAGGACATTCCATCCAAAAACAGCAGACTACACTTTCTTCTCAAGTGTGCACGGAACATTCTCCAGGATAGATCACATCTTGGGTCACAAATCAAGCCTCAGTAAATTTAAGAAAATTGAAATCATATCAAGCATCTTTTCTGACCACAACGCCATGAGATTAGAAATCAATTACAGGGGAAAAAACGTAAAAACACAAACACGTGGAGGCTAAACAATACGTTACTAAATAACTAAGAGATCACTGAAGAAATCAAAGAGGAAATCAAAAAATACCTAGAGAGAAATGACAATGAAAACACGACTATCCAAAACCTATGGGATGCAGCAAAAGCAGTTCTAAGAGGGAAGTTGATTGCTATACAAGCCTACCTCAAGAAACAAGAAAAACCTCAAGTAAACAATCTAATGTTACACCTAAAAGAACTAGAGAAAAAAGAACAAAACCCCCAGTTAGCAGAAGGAAAGAAATCATAAAGACCAGAGCAGAAATAAATGAAATATAAACAAAGAAAAGAACAGCAAAGATCAATAAAACAAACAGCTGGTTCTTTGAGAAGATAAAGAAAATGGATAAACCATTAGCCAGACTCATCAAGACAAAGAGGGAGAGGACTCAAATCAATAAAATTAGAAATGAAAAAGAAGTTACAGCAGACACCACAGAAATACAAAGCATCCTAAGAGACTGCTACAGGCAGCTCTATGCCAATAAAATGGACAACCTGGAAGAAATGGACAAATTCTTAGACTGAACCAGGAAGAAACAGAAACTACGAACAGACCAATCACAAGTAATGATATTGAAACTGTGATTAAAATTTTTCCAACAAACAAAAGTCCAGGACCAGATGACTTCACAGGTGAATTCTATCAAACATTTAGAGAAGAGCTAACACCCATCCTTCTCAAACTCTTCCAAAAAATTGCAGAGGAAGGAACACTCCCAAACTCATTCTATGAGGCCACCATCACCCTGATACCAAAACCAGACAAAGATACTACAAAAAAAGAAAATTACAGACCAGTATCACTGATGAATATAGATGCAAAAATCCTCAACAAAATACTAGCAAACAGAATCCAACAACACATTAAAAGGATCATACACCACGATCAACTGGGATTTATCCTAGGGATGCAAGGATTCTTCAACATACACAAATCAATCAGTGTGATACACCATATTAACAAATTGAAGAATAAAAACCATACGATCATCTCAATAGATGCAGAAAAAGCTTTTGACAAAATTCAACACCGATTTATGATGAAAACTCTCCAGAAAGTGGGCATAGAGGGAACCTACCTCAACATAATAAAGGCCATATATGACAAACCCACAGCAAACATCATTCTCAATGGTGAAAAACTGAAAGCATTTCCTCTAAGATCAGGAATGAGACAAGGATGTCCACTCTCACCACTATTATTCAACATAGTTTTGGAATTCCTAGCCACGGAAATCACTGAAGAAAAAGAGATAAAAGGAATACAAATTGGAAAAGAAGAAGTAAAACTATCACTGTTTGAAGATGACATGATAGTATACATAGAGAATCCTAAAAATGCCACCAGAAAACTACTAGAGCTAGTCAATGAATTTGGTAAAGTTGCAGGATACAGAATTAATGCACAGAAATCTCTTGCATTCCTATACACTAATGATGAAAAATCTGAAAGAGAAATTAAGGAAACACTCCCATTTACGATTGCAACAAAAAGAATAAAATACCTAGGAATAAACCTACGTAGGGAGACAAAAGACCTGTATGCAGAAAACTATAAGACACTGATGAAAGAAATTAAAGATGATACCAACAGATGGAGAGATATACCATGTTCTTGAATTGGAAGAATCAATATTGTGAAAATGACTCTACTACCCAAAGCAATCTACAGATTCAATGCAATCCCTATCAAATTACCAATGGCATTTTTTATGAAACTAGAACAAATCATGTTAAAATTTGTATGGAGACACAAAAGACCCTGAATAGCCAAAGCAGTCTTGAGGGGAAAAAACGGAGCTGGAGGAATCAGACTCCCTGACTTCAGACTATACTACAAAGCTACAGTAATCAAGACAATATGGTACTGGCAGAAAAACAGAAACATAGATCAATGGAACAAGATAGAAAGCCCAGAGATAAACCCACGCACCTATGGGCAACTAATCTATGACAAAGGAAGCAAAGATATACAATGGAGAAAAGACAGTCTCTTCAATAAGTGGTGCTGGGAAATCTGGACGGGTACATGTAAAAGAATGAAATTAGAACACTCCCTAACACCATACACAAAAATAAACTCAAAATGGATTTGAAACCTAAATGTAAGACCAGACACTATAAAACTCTTAGAGGAGAACATAGGAAGAACACTCTTTGACATAAATTACAGCAAGATCTTTTTTGATCCACCTCCTAGAGTAATGGAAATAAAATCAAAAATAAACAAATGGGACCTAATGAAACTTAGAAGCTTTTGCACAGCAAAGGATACCATAAACAAGATGAAACGACAACCCTCAGAATGGAAGAAAATATTTGCAAAAGAATCAATGGACAAAGGATTAATCTCCAAAATATATAAGCAGCTTATGCAGCTCAATATTAAAGAAACAAACAACCCAATCCAAAAATGGGCAGAAGACCTAAATAGACATTTCTCCAAAGAAGACATACAGATGGCCAAGAATCACATGAAAAGCTGCTCAACATCACTAATTATTAGAGAAATGCAAATCAAATCTACAATGAGGTATCACCTCACACCAGTTAGAATGGGCATCATCAGAAAATCTACAAACAACAAATGCTGGAGAGGGTGTGGAGAAAAGGGAACCCTCTTGCACTGTTGGTGGGAATGTAAATGGATACAGCCACTATGGAGAACAGTATGGAGGTTCCTTAAAAAAACTGAGAATAGAATTACCCTATGACCCAGCATCCCACTACTGGGCATATACCCAGAGAAAATCATAATTCAAAAAGAGACATGCGAGCTTCACTGGTGGCGCAGTGGTTGAGAGTCCGCCTGCTGATGCAGGGGACACGGGTTCGTGCCCTGGTCCGGGAAGATCCCACATGCCACAGAGCGGCTGGGCCCATGAGCCATGGCCGCTGAGCCTGCGTGTCCGGAGCCTGTGCTCCGCAACGGGAGAGGTCACAACAGTGAGAGGCCTGCGTACCGCAAAAAACAAACAAACAACGAAAAAAAAGACACATGCACCCCAGAGTTCATTGCAGCACTATTTACAATAGCCAGGTCATGGAAGCAACCTAAATGCCCATTGACAGACGAATGGATAAAGAAGTTGTGGTACATATATACAATGGAATATTACCCAGCCATAAAAAGGAACGAAATTGAGTCATTTGTTGAGACATGGATGGATCTAGAGACCGTCATACAGAGTGAAGTAAGTCAGAAAGAGAAAAACAAATATCATATATTAACGCATGTATGTGGAACCTAGAAAAATGGTACAGATGAACCGGTTTGCAGGGCAGAAGTTGAGACACAGATGTAGAGAACAAACATATGGACACCATTGGGGGAAAACTGCGGTGAGGTGGGGATGGTGGTGTGATGAATTGGGCGATTGGGACTGATGTGTATAAAATGGATGAGTAATAAGAACCTGCAGTATAGAAAAAACAAAACAAGCAAACAAAAGGTGAGTGGTTTGCCCAAGGTCACAAGGCTAGTAGTTGAGCCCATAGTCTGACTCCATAGCCGAAGTTCTTTTTGTTTGTTTGTTTATTCTTTTTAATTTTATCGAAATAGATTTACAATGTTGTGTTAATTTCTGCTGTACAGCAAAGTGATTCAGATATACATATATATATTCTTTTTCATATTCTTTTCCATTATGTTTTATCACAGGATATTGAATGTATTATAGTTCCCTGTGCTATTCAGTAGGACCTTGTTATTTATCCATCATATATGTAATAGTTTGCATCTGCTAATCCCAAATTCCCAATCTTCCCCCACCCCCCGCCCCCTTGGCAACCACAAATCTGTACTCTGTGAGTCGGTTGTTGTTTCATAGATATGTTCATTTGTGTTGTATTTTAGTTCCACTCATAAGTGGTATCATATAATATTTGTCTTTCTCTGCCTCACTTCACTTAGTATGATAATCTCTAGTTGTATCCATGTTGCTTCAAATGGCATTATTTCATTGTTTTTTATGGCTGAGTTAATATTCCATTGTGTCTATATACGTATACACACACATACATACCACATCTTCTTTATCCATTCATCTGTCGATGGACATTTTGGTTGTTTCCGTGTCTGGGCTATTGTAAATAGGGCTGCTACGAACAAACCAAAATTCTTAAATACATTAAAGTTTTCTTGAATAAGATGAAATGTCCTATCCCAGACCTCCGCCATTCAGTAGAGTAGCCGCTAGCTACATTGTGGCAATGGAGCCCTTGAAATGTGGCTAATCTGAATTGAGATGTGTAAGACACATACTGGATTTCAAAGATAGTGTGAAGAAAATGAATGCAAATACTGAAATGGTAAAATAGTAATATATATATTGGGTTAAATAAAATATAGTAGCTTTTACCTTTTTATTGTGGCTACTAGAAAATTCAAAAAAACATATGTGGCTCTATTATGTTTCTATAGGAGCATAGACTGCTGTTTCCTAGGACCTGGAGCAGTACCCTGACTGTTGCATTATATACTAGCCTTCATATATCCAAAGAGATCTACCTTTCATGTAGGGCTAAGACATGACAATTCAGAGACTCTTTCACATGTCCCTGGCTTCCTCTGAAATCTGCCTTTTGGGCATTTCACTGACCCTTTGAGACTAGGCATTTTGTTGTGGATAAAGGGATAAAGGTCAGTGCTTCAGTCAGGTTGGCATCTTGTGAAAAGGTCAGGCAACCAGGGAATCATGGAAGAAGGTTGGGCCACTGGCCAAAATGTTATCTCTGAATAATCTGTGAATACGTTACAATAGTTAGAACTGAGCGTATGCTCAGTTGAGGGGAGCCACAGCTGAAAAGAAGATATTTCAAAGGAATTAGTAATCGATTCCTCGCTTCCTCTAGGGCAGGAAGCTGCTTCCAGTAAGCACAGCATTGGCCCTGCTAGAATACCACAGCTGTCCACAACTAGCAGGTTGAGGTCATGGGGATGAGTCATCACTTTCAAACAGCTGAGTAGAGAAAATACACAAAGCCGGTAACTAAGGGTTAGCCATTCTATCCCCACCAGGTTATCACAAGAGGCCCATAGTAAGGGAAGAAGATGTATGATTTGTATAAATAGTTCTAATCTTTTGGAAAACAGAAAATGGAGTACCAATAAATGTCAGTAAATGAATCAGCCTCCCTGCTTTTCTGTTTCTATGCCAGGGGAGCTCTCGTACGCTCCAGTCGGAGTCAAAAGGAAAGAAAGTTGTGGGAGCCCTAGTTTTCCTGCCTTTCTAATGAAGAAATAAATTCCAAAAGTGTTATGATGACATTTTATGTTTCTCCAGGGTGCTGTAGCTTCATGTAATTATTTCAGATTTTTTTTCAGTGCTCTTAAGTTTCTCTGATTGTCAACCCCTAGAAACATCATGAATCTCCCCAATTTTGCAGACACTGAGCCTAGACGTTTGTGCCTAGGCTGTGGCATTTATGGTGGTCTCTGAACAGTGGCAGGATGCTGCAGGATGTGTTTCCTGCCATTTCTTCTCTGGATTTCCCAGGTGCTTGGGACTGAGTCCTAGCTAAACTCCTATGCTGGGAATGAAAGGGCTTTGTAAGTGATGTCAGGGGGAATTTCATCTGGCGGGGGGTGCCCGTCTGCTGCTCCTTCATTTACAGAACACTGTTAACTTCAAGGGTCCCTATATATATTAAGACCATTCCTCTAAAAAGAAAGAAACCATAGAGCTTTACAGATGGTAAAGATTCTTAAAATCATCTAGTGTCGCCCCCTAATTTTTAAAGGAAGTGACCCAGCGAGGTTAAATCATTTATACAGGGTCACATAATCTGGGTCTTCTGACTGCTAGCCCAGCCCTTTCCCCACCATGGAAGGTCCTCACATTTCACCATGCACTCTCTAAGTCCTCATTTCATCCACAGGAATAAGCTGAATGGCATGATCCTAGTTTTTTGTGTTTTTTTGTTTCGTTTTTTGGCTGCATTGGGTCTTCGTTGCTGCGTGCAGGCTTTCTCTAGTTGCGGCGAGCGGAGGCTACTCTTCATTGTGGTGCGTGGGCTTCTCACTGTGGTGGCTCCTCTTGTTGCAGAGCATGGGCTCTAGGCGTGTGGGCTTCAGTAGTTGTGGCACATGGGCTCAGTAGTTGCGGCACGCAGGCTCAGTAGTTGTGGCTCGTGGGCTCTAGAGCACAGGCTCAGTAGTTGTGGCACATGGGCTTAGTTGCTCTGCAGCATGTGGGATCTTCCCGGACCAGGACTCGAACCCGTGTCCCCTGCATTGGCAGGCAGATTCTTAAACACTGCGCCAGCAGGGAAGCCCCATGAGCCTAGTTTTAAATCAAGGTCAGGACTAAGTGACTGTCATTTGGGGTCATTAAATGTGGAAATCTGTGACACAGGGAACACCTAGTCTCACAATGAATTGGGGATTCCCGGCTGCATCTGTTTCGTAGTGGACATCATTTGTTTCAGTTAATATAGGTGACAAGTACTGAGATGCTTTTACTGGAACAGCAAAGGTCCCTCTCCTTCTTGTTCAACAGGGGAAAATAGTGAATTTAGTATCCTTCCTGAAGTGTGTTTCCTTGGGGAGAATTACCCTCTGGAGCAGCAATGGAAATGCTCCTACTTTTGCCTTTTTCCTGAACCATCACCATACTTCTCACCACATTCAGTGATGATACTTAATCCCCACCCTCCCTTTGTCCTGATTCCCCGCTTGTCACACACAGGCTGTGACATTTTCACAGTGCTTCAAAGTGAAATGCCTCATGTTCCTGGTGGTTTTCTCTTCCCTGCGGGGAGCCCTCTGGTCTTCCTTAAACACACGTCTCCTTTTCCCCGAAGTATGTGTGACGGTGCACTGGCGCCTGTGATGTGGTTACGTGGCACTTGGCAAAGCTGGTGGCCCTGGGAAACTGCCCGTTCTCACACTCCACTGATATTTCCTGTCGCTTGTGGAATTTCTTTCCTGTTACCCTTGCTAACCCGTGAAGGTTCGTATTTTAAGCAGACACTTCCGGCTTCCGGAGCATTTCTCATACCCAAGACACAGGCTGATCTCAGGATCAAACGGAACGAGTAAATGGTCAAGTAAATTAATCTCCAGTGGCACTCTACTTCCACATACCTCTTGGATGCCATATTATTTTTTCCAAAGGTATTTTCATTGGGTGTGGTAGTTTGGCGTAAGGCTTAATTGGTCTGAATAATATCAAAATACCTTGCAGTATCCTGGTCTCTTTCCCATAGATACAACCCCAAATTAACCTTTGAAGTGGGAACTGCTTTTAAAACAACCAATGGCATTGCTATTTGAAACAAAACAAAACAAAACAGTGTCAGGCTCAATAGCTTGTGCGTGTTATTTGCCCTTGGCTGTATAGAAACGCTGGAACAAACAAGTTGAGAGAGAAGGGGCAATAAAATACTTTGTTTCGTATGTCATTCTGGCTTTCCTTCAGAATCCAAACGTCTGAATGTTATTCTGAACCCAAAGAAGTCGCCCAAAACTCTCTAAATCTCTAATCCATCTCTAAAATGAAAACTCATACTAATTTATGCTAATTTTAGGAATTAAGAGATGAAGAGGATAGGCGAGCACGCCGAGCCTATCAGATGCTACCCAGAATTCATATTAATTGATCCCAAGTCAAGCTGCTTAAGCCTTGGAGATGAATCAGTTCCCAAGGGATTATGGAACATGCCCTGAGATGCAATTTTCTCAAACCCTGTTGGCCCTGGATGGGTGCATTTTGTTCTGGTGGATGAGATATTTGCTTCGTGGGAGTGTTATCCTTCACTGCAGGCAAGAAAAATTGCTCTTTAAAATATACCTCTCCATGAGAAGCACAAAACCCTTCATGGTTTCAAATTCCAAGTGGCTGGCCATTGTCAAAAGTACCAAGGCATCAAAGCACCCAGGCACTGGGTGTTGATAGCAGGCCAGAGATCGCCTCTGCTTTCCCTTCCTCCTGGTTCTTTGAACTCATGGGTTATAATTTTAAAAACAGCGTTAATGGAGACAAATGTTGATATAAATGTCAGAGGTTGCACTGGGCAGGGAGAAAACCCTCTAGCTCTCTGGATTTGCATGCTTTCCTTCATGGTCCATGATCATATGAGAGAGCCTTTGTCTACCGTCAGTGTCTGGTTTTTTGTCATTGATTGACGTTCTCATGACAGTCCTGGGAGACAAGATATAACCCGGCATCAGCTCCTTCAAAAAATTCTCTGATGAACCTGGATGGGCTGAAAAGCTGGAGAACTATGGCGCATTGTTTAGGTTACTATTCTGATTGGGAGTTATCCAGAAATTCTTGTTTGAAGCTCTTATTACAGTTACTCAGGAAATCTTGTTTGCCGGTGGTATGGGAAACCTGCATGTGATAGTGAGGTTTGTGAAACCAGGAATGGTATTTACATCTGAACTTCACTTCTCATTTTACAATAAGATGGAAGATGGAGGGGAATAGACTAGAGGCAGACTAACCCTGGACCCCTGAAATTGTCTTTTAAATCAGTGTTGGCAGCTTAATAAGTATTTATTGTGATCCCAGTGTGTGCCCGTAATCATGTTTTCTCTTTTTCCTAAACACGGAATTTCAAATGATTTTCTACTTGTGACCTGGAACATTGCATTAATTTGGGCTTCAGAATTGCTTCAAAATCAAGTTCATTAAAGAATAAAATTGGCTCTCAGAACAGTGACTTTTGCTTGTAACTTGTACTTTTACAGCTATATAATTGTGATGCTGGCAGAAGGGATTCGTTTTCAAAATGATGGAAATGCAAAAAAGAATGTGTCAGAGATTTAATTTATCAGCATCTAGATTGTGCTGGATTCAGCTGGAGGTGCTACAAAATTGTAACCAAAGCAACACAGAAAATTAGAAGGTCCTCCAGATACCACATGGCCATCCATGACCTTTACGACCTATTCACATTTCAGTACTTAAATATATGTTGAGCATATTAAAGAACAAAAATAAGAATGTTTTTCTTAGCCATTTAAAAACTTAAAAAGAAAAGAACAACTGCTCCCTCTAGTGACAAATTATATATTAGCAACAAAATGAGATTGGGTTAAAATTCTAAATCCTGGACCAAAAAATAAAAAACCCTGTGTTTCAGATGAAACATGATTTATGGCTGAAATCAACAGAGATTGAAATATGGAAAAATGGGTGTGTGGAAAGCCTTCACTCTGTGTTTTTAAGTGTTAATAGCCACTCCCTGTCTAGTCTCTCTCTTCATTCCTTTATTAAGCCTTTACTTTCATAATACTAGATTTTTTTTTTGAGAAGCAGTATGTCATGTGAACGGGTTTAAATGTAAAATCTTGGAGGTTGATTTGGAATTCTTTCACAATTTTTAACTTTAGTAACATTCAGTTTTGTTTTTGAGCTGGGGTTAAATATTTCAGTTCTGATACTATATCACTTTGCCAGAATTTCAGTACTAGCGATGCACAGTAAATGGATATAAGGTGGAGGTAGAAGCAATAAAGAAACCCAAAGAAGAAAGTAAACCGTTCCGTCTCATTCCTCAGAAACATCATTGTTGACTTTTGAGGTAGATCTGTATCTTCTCTCATTTTTTAAGTGAAAAGCTAACATTTTCATGCTTAATGTCAGTGTCTAAGCAGCAGTGGGGTGGCCCCCGGTTAAATGAAAGCGAGTTCAAGGGCTTAAGACACCTCAGGAAAATATATAGGGCTGTGTACTGATCTGAGTACTTCTGAGATGCACGTGGGTCCCCCAAACACTGGCTGCCATCTTGCCTGGTACCTGCCAGGGGGTCAGATTTGTCTGCTGAAAGAATGAAGGAAGCAGTGCACAGCTCAGACAAGCTTTGAAGGGCGGAAAGAATGTGGAGTGGAGCAGGGCTTTGTGATGATGCTAGACCAAGATCCACAGCGTGCTTTGATTGCCCCCAAGCCTCTGTTGGTGTCACAGTCCGGCACTCTCCTTGAGATTTCAAAGGCTTTTATTTTTAATCTACTCTTCAGTGCAATTCCCAGGAGGAATAATGTTTGAATTTGAAGTAAATTGGGTGAGAGGGAATGGGGATCCTGGAATCAAGATAAGGTTCGGAGTGAGCATTGAAAGACGTGATAGGGAAATTTTGGAAATTTGTGGTTTGCTAGTTTTGCAAGGCTTGTGCAGAATCTTTTTTCCCTTTCATCGTTGTCTCAGGGACCTAGTAAGGAATCAGATACAGGGCAGAGAAGGCTAAGCATTTCATCTAGGTCATAAGACAAGAATGATCCATCCTTACCCACCTCCCCTGCATTCACGCATGCTCACACACACACACACACACACACTTTGTGTTCTAATCAAGTCCTTTGTTTCCCCACCTCTATGCCTTTCCTTCAGTTGGATACTAGGGGGAAGCATTGTAAACAGCAAATGAACACAAATAGGTAAGAATTAATAGAGATCTTATTGTACTTACTATAAATATAAAACTATATTTAATTTTATTATTTATTATGTTGGATATAAACATTTTCTAAACCTGAGTAAGTTATTTAAGCACTGAACAGATTTTTGTAGGAATTCTTCTCATGCAATTGCTGTTGTGTATGTGTAGGACCTGCATACAGCATTTCTGAGAGGAAAATGCTAAATTTAGGAAGCAGAAATTAAGCTGGAGAAATTTTACTTATTAGCAAAAGAGCCAAAGGAAAATTTATAGCTTTTGATAACGTGAATTAGGGGTGTCATTGTATATTATATTAATTTACTACATAGTAAGAAACGTAACATTTTACTTAGATTTTTCTTTAGATTTTCAATTCTTAAGAGATTTGTTCTCAGGCTATTTATAACAATTTTCTACTCTCTATTATATCAGACATGGAATGATATTTTGATTAATGGTTGTAAAAGTAGGAAAGCGCATTGAAAAGCAAATCCAAACAACACAAGAGGAATGGTATTACAAAGAAAGTAGAAATCACCCACAATCCATGTTACTACCCAGACATGACCATGGTTAATGCTTTGGTGGATATCTTTCTACACATTTTCCTACCTTCTGTTTCTTCCCCTGTCCCTTTGCTGCCATCCTCCTGCCTGTAAGCAGTAACCCTTGAATCAATATTGCTGGCTCAGACGTGTCTCCTGAGAGCCACTCGGAGGTCCCACAAGCTCGTCAGGCTCCATGTCATTTGAAGATGGGTTTATGGAAAACCACCTCTTTTTAGTTTTCCGTATACAGTGCCTCAAATGTCAGTTCAAGGCGTTGAGGTGGTCTGTGGACTCACGCACTGGACCTCCTCCTTTTATTTAGGCTTTTGGATAAAACTGATGTACTTCCTGCCACATAAGTCTCTCCACATTGGAAACTCTCAAACTGCAGAGGAATCACTCAGGGAGCAATTTCTGTTACGCGGTCCTGGGGATCCTCAGCTGGTGGGTCTTCTGGTGAGCATCTCAGGAATGCCTGCATCCCAGACGGCCCACACCCCCAAGGGACTGGGGACAGCTAGTCTCAAGCCTGTATTTTGAAACACTCCACATGTCACCGGGGACAGGCAGATGAACATGATTTCGGTTGTTATGCTCTCTTTCTCCCACGCTCACCCCGTTGGGTTTTTTTTTGCGGTACGCGGGCCTCTCACTGCTGTGGCCCCTCCCATTGCGGAGCACAGGCTCCGGACGCGCAGGCTCAGCGGCCATGGCTCACGGGCCCAGCCGCTCCGCGGCATGTGGGATCTTCCCGGACGAACCCGTGTCCCCTGCATCGGCAAGCGGACTCTCAACCACTGCGCCAACAGGGAAGCCCCCATTTTTTTTGTTTGTTTTGTTTTGTTTTTGCATAAATTGTTGGAGCATCCAAGGTTGTGAATACCTACTAGCAGCTTGAGTGTTCTGTGTGACATGGACGGTTGCTGGGGGGCACTCAGCGGGGAAGGACATATTGAAATGTACTTTGTACAGATCGAAAAACTCAGTGTACGGAATGTGTTAATTAACTAATTTTTTTTCCCCGTGAAATGGAATTTGCTACAAATTGTTTAGGTTTTCACACAGGTTTTTCAGCTCCTAGAAGGAAGATGTCGAGGTGGGTGGGAATTTAGGAAAACCTTCCAGTACAATTGTGAATTGTCAGAGCTGCAGGGACTTCAGAGGTTCCTGGAACCAATGTTCTTGTTTCATGGAGAAGGGGACTAAAGCCCAGAAAGGTGAGATGTCTTGCCCAAGACTGCACAGCAAGTTATGGTCAGAGTCAGAGTCAGAGCCAGGGCTTAGTTCTTCCCCCTGAGTACTGCCTCCTCTGTCTAGAGTTTGTTCTTACCCAGGATTGGATGCATCCCTGAGGCTCCCAAGGGTTTAGTATTTAATACCCACTGTGGTACCTGGTTCCAGAGTTTCCCAACCCCAAACAGAAGTTCTCAAACAAGGTCTATTGTGTGATGTTTAAAGAACTTGTATGCCAATCTCTCCTATAGGACTCTGTTTAATGTAGCATTTTTTTTCATTTTTTTTTATTGGAGTATAATTGCTTTACAATGGTGTGTTAGTTTCTGCTTTACAACAAAATGAATCAGTTATATATATACATATGTTCCCGTATCTCTTCCCTCTTGCGTCTCCCTCCCTCCCACCCTCCCTGTGGCACCCCTCCAGGTGGTCACAAAGCACCAAGCTGATAGCATGTTTGATAAATAAAATTTTCCCTTCCCTAGCAGTTTGTAGAAGTAGCTACACTAAACCACCACACTGAATCTTATTTACAGTGGAGTCAGGCCCATTCGGTGGCCAGGGTCTAAGAGTCAGGGCATATCAAAATTAGGCTTGAAAAGCTCTTAGTAATGTGTCATCAGTAATTTTAACAACACCAACGTATCCTCCAGCTTTGGAATAGATCTTTGTTTCTCTGGTTGAATTGGTTGGTTTGTGTTTGAGGATGGTGTTAGAAGAAAAACAGTCATCTGAACACGAGAATCACAGGGGCTCCCACGTCCTGGAGATCCTGAGACTTTCTGAGGGCACGACAGACTCTGCTCACCTGATTCGGGGCTTGGGGAACATATGCTCGTTCTGTGGAACGGCCAGAGGAATTTTCCATGCCTTTATAGTTGTGGCTCGCTCACTCCCAGCAGCCAAGGACCAACTCACGAGCTCTTGGGGGAACAGAAGCAAAATGTGATGAGGGGAAAGACCCCACAGCTCTGATGCGTTTTCCCTTGTGGTGAATTACAGAGAGCAGAGTCCCTATTCTCTCCCAGCTCCTTCCTTGCACAGTGATTGCTGGCTGCTCAGGGACTATACGCAGGTATTGTACCAGGCGCAGACTCAGTCTTCTTCTCTTAGAATGCACTTTTTCCCCTTAATCTAATGACCAGTCAGACTGATCATTATGAGGTCATCGGTGGCTGAAGGTGGCTTATACCTTCACGTTTGCCTGATTCCTCCCCGTCCTTGAATTGGAAACTAGGCTTTTTACTGCTTTAACTCAAGAAATAGAGCGCCAGAGGTTGGAATGTCTGGAACTAGGTAGATGCTGAAAGGGATACAGCAGAGGAGGGGGAAATTGCGGGAATAAATTTCAGTAGGAGCTTCATTTTCCCTTCTTTCAATGGAGACCTGGTAGCAGGCAGGGTTGCAGAGCTGTTATCTCAGGAAGCAGAGTACTGGGTTTTTGTCTTTGTTTTTTGTTTTTAGTTTTTTTTGCGGTATGCGGGCCTCTCACTGTTGTGGCCTCTCCCGTTGCGGAGCACAGGCTCCGGACGCGCAGGCTCAGCGGCCATGGCTCACGGGCCCAGCCGCTCCGCGGCATGTGGGATCTTCCCGGACCGGGGCACGAACCTGTGTCCCCTGCATCGGCAGGCGGACTCTCAACCACTGCGCCACCAGGGAAGCCCGAATCCTGGGTTTTTGATGCCTGTCCTCGCACCCATCCCAGCCTCACTCCTCAGACCCACAGGCTTGTGTGCAACTTTGGAGGAGAACAACCTGGTATATGGAGAGTTACTTGTGAGCTAGGTATGTTCGGAAGGCACTAGTCGATCTAGGAATTGGGAACAGAGAAGCACGCGCAGTGATCCCATCCAGGGCTCAGAGTGAATGTCCCTTAGGGAGTGTCCAGCCTCCTCTCAGTTTTAGTAGACAACTCAGGTCCTCCATAGGGAAAAATTAGTAAATAGTGCCTTTCTGTTGTATAATAATGGTCAAAATTTTGATAGAAGCACAGAATCTTGGAGTTTGTAAGAACTTCGGTACTAACTCACAACAATGTGGGTCAAGGAAAAGAGAGGCATTCTGGAGACAAACATCAATCAAATCTCACTTTGCAGAGAGAGAGGTAGTCCCAGACAAGATACTTAATCCTTTTAAGTCTGTTTCTTCATCTGACAGGACAATGAGAATGAAGAGATTGAACACAGAAGCTGTTATGAGTACTTGTTCTGGGTCAAGAGAGAAATACATTCATCTCTCTGTTCCACCATCTCCTTCTGCTTGAGTATTTCCAGGGACAAGGAATTCATGAATTCCGTGGATAGCCATTTGCATAACTGGGAAGCTTGAGTCTGTTCACTCATTCTTTTATTCAGTAATAGCAATTGAACCCCTCCTCGGTACCAGGCACTGTGCTTGAAGTCTAGCTTTTCTTTATATGGAATCCCGAGTTGATCTCCCTGGAACCTCTGTCCTCGGGAGCCCCTTCTGGTCTCTGCACCAATGCAGGGTTCCAACATAGCAACCTTTGGCTGAGTACGAACAATCCTCATGTCTTTCATGCCTCTTTTCTTCAAAGAAATGTCTTCTGTGATCGCCAGCCCCTTCACTCTCCTGTCCACCAGCAACTGGTTATATTTCAATATTTTATCTTCCTTAAAACACGGCCCCCAGAAATCCTGTCCCATCTGCTGTTGGGCTAATACTGAGTCTTCGTGGACTCTATTGATAACTTCCTCTGATTAGGTCTGTCTGCCTGGCATGATGCATCTGAAGACTGCCTTTGCTTTCAACCAGTTTTACATAGTAATTGGTAATTTTTGATGTGTAAACATACATCTAAACACACTCTGAAGTCGGCTGTAGCCCTGTGAAACAGAGCCTTTGTGACAAGGGACAGTGTTCCGGGTGACAGGAAGGAACAACATGTGCTAAGGACGGAATCTCTGAGCAGAGGGTACTGATGAGAATGGTACACTCTGACCCCAGTCTTCATCTGACCGAATGAAGATAAGACGGACATTGTTTGATAACACACTCTCTGTAGTGCCAAGCTTAGGTCTATTCTTGTTCTGTTTCTGTTTAAATCCACCACAGGATTTGTGGATTAAGATAGATCGTATTGTTATGACAGCAAAAACAGAAGCAATCAAAAGGGGAAAAAAATAGATTGGACTTACTAAATTAAAAACTTACGTGCTTCAAGGGACACCATCAAGAAAGTTGAAAGATCCACAGAGGGGGAGATATATTTGCAAATCATTTGACAAATAGTCTGTAGTATATTTCCAAAGCTGTGCAGTCATCACCATCATCTAATTCCAGAACGTCTTCATCACTCCAAAAAAAATTCCCATGCCCGTTAGCAGTCACCCCCACTTCCTCCCTTCTTTCCTATGTCATATAAATGGAACCATACAGTATTTGTGCTTTTACATCTTGCTGGTTCATCCATGTTGTAGCATGTATCAGTATTCTATTCTTTTTAATGGCCAAAGAATATTCCATTGTATGAATAGATCACATTCTGTTTATCCATTCATTGGCTGATGGATGGTTCACTTTTTGCCACTTCTTGGCTATTATGAATAATTATGCTATGAACATTTGTGTACAAATTTTGGTGTGGAAGTATTTTTTAATGTTATTTAAATATAGTTGATTTACAGCGTTGTGTTAATTTCTGCTGTACATCAAAGTGACTCCGTTAATCATATATATATTCTTTTTCATATTCTTTTCCATTATGGTTTATCACAGGATATTGAATATATAGTTCCCTGTGCTGTACAGTAGGACCTAGTTGTTTATCCATCCTCTATATAATAGTTTGCATCTGCTAACCCCAAACTCCCAATCCTTCCCTCCTCCACCCCTCTCTCCCTTGGCAACCACAAGTCTGTTCTTTATGTCTGTGAGTCTGTTTTGTAGATAGGTTCATTTGTGCCATACTTTACATTCCACATATAAGTGATATCATATGGGGTTTGTGTTTCTCTCTCTGACTTAATTTCACTTAATCTCTAGTTGCATCCATGTTGCTGCAAGTGGCATTATTTCAATCTTTTATACGGCTGAGTAGTATTCCATTGTTTGTATGTAGCACATCTTCTTTATCCATTCATCGGCTGACAGACATTTAGGTTGCTTCCATGCATGTCCTAGCTATTGTAAGTAGTGCTGCTATGAACATAAGGGTGCATGTATCTTTTGGAATTATAGTTCTGTCTGGATATATGCCCAGGAGTGGAATTGCTGGATCATATGCCAAGTCTATTTTTAGTTTTTGGAGGAACCTCCATACTGTTTTCCATATGTGGAAGTATGTTTTTAATTCTTTTGGGAATATACCTAGGGGTGGAATTTCTGGGCCGTGTGGTAACTCTGTTAATTTTTTTTTAGGAACCGCCAAATTGTTTTCCAAAGCACTGCACCATTTTACATTTCTGCCAGCCATGTGTGATGGTTCCATTTTCTCCACATCCTGTCAACACTTGTTTTGTAAATCTTTTTAATTACAGCCATCCTAGTCAGGGTGAAGTGCTATCTCATTGTGGTTTTGATTACATTTGCCTCAGCTAATTATGCTGAGCATCTTTAATATACTTGTCTGCTATTTGTATTCTTTGGAAAACTGTCCATTCATATTCTTTGCTCATTTAAAAAATTGGGTTATTTATCTTTTAATTATTGAGTTGTAAGAATTTTTTTTTACATATTCTAGAATTTTTCCCCGAGGAAGATTTTTGAGAAAGCCCTCTATGGTGATTAGAACTCATCCAGAGAAAAGATTTTGTAAGGAAAGGGAATGTGCTTGAACGTAAGAAAAATTAATAGGGAGACAGAAACACACTTGTTTATCAGGCATTAATTATGTATTTTTTTGATAGATGGATCGTTATCTCTAATGTAAGACGTCATTTATATCAAACCAACAGGAAAAGAAAATTTATATACAGACTTCCAAAAACAAACATTCCAATAACCAACATGAAAATCAAATATCAACCCATAATTCTATAATGTCTTATAATACCAGAAAAAAATATATTAAAATTTTGGGCAAAACATTATGACCTCTGATGAAAAGCACTTTTTCCTGTGCTATTCCTGTTATCACTATTATAATAACCCTTTCATAGTTCTCAGAAATGAGGTTGGACCATAGGAATAGATGCAGTATTCAGGTGATCACAAGTATCTTTTCAGTAAGATTTAACTATTATAGCTCATTGCCTCATGAACTCCCTCAGTTACTACTATTGGACATTTTCACAGAGATTTACATGTAAAATCTTATTCAGAAAAAGAGTGAACATGCTTAAAAGGAACTCCCATTCACATGAAACAGAAATTGTTACATTAATCAAAAGTGGGACGTCAGTGAGTAGTTATTTGGAGAGGGGTCAGTGAGAAATTCTGTAGTATAAAGTCCTTGTAGATATATAAATTCTGAAATCATTTGATCTGAGCTTCTACAAAAATGCACGTACAGTAGTAAATAACAAAAAGTTGAGTGCTCTGGGGAGGCATGGTTTTGTGGTATTCCTAATAAAGTTAATCTTTCAAGTCTAACTGTCTTCTCAAAATATTCCACAGGGGGGCAGTGCAGGAAAGCCATAGACTGGTAAAAAGTCTATTCAAAGTGAACATTCTGGTACACTAACAGGGCCTGCTAAAGAATGTGAGGCTCCCTACCTACAAAAGCCTGTTTTCTGAGCGTTGACTCCTAATTCGGTGATAAACTGGATTAGATTTTAAAAATAAAACACAAGGTGGAAAATGATTCACACTGCAAATTTTTTGGCTATTTTTTTTAAAAAACCCCAATTCTTGACATACGAGTTCATGTACAATATTCAACATGTGATTGGATTTACATGCCACACGCCAGTAACCCCATAGCACAATAATTAGACTAGATTGCTTCCAAATATTGCAAATGTGGGCTGAGATAGTCACACATAAAGATAAACTTGAAAACTAGTTGTAAGCTCTTCCACATACCTGCGTACTGTGTTGAAATCAGGATGAATATACACAAGTTAAGGTAAAGCCATATTATTTAATCAGAAATAAGAGAGATCACAAAAGTATTTTTTGATATTCCATAGAGATTTTGAATGTTTAATCAAAACCTTCCTTATTGTACATAGCTTTTTTTTTTTTTTTTTTTTTTTTTTTTGCGGTACGCGGGCCTCTCACTGCTGTGGCCTCTCCCGTTGTGGAGCACAGGCTCCGGACGCGCAGGCTCAGCGGCCATGGCTCAGGGGCCCAGCCACTCCGCGGCATGTGGGATCTTCCCGGACCAGGGCACGAACCCGCGTCCCCTGTATCGGTAGGCGGACTCCCAACCACTGCTCCACCAGGGAAGCCCTGTACATAGCTTTAAACATATTTTTAAATCACTTGCTTGTTCACTGTCTCTGCCTCACTTTTATGAAACATTTGACTTTTTTTTGAGTTAATGAGCAATAAATGTAGCTGATACTTGCTGTGAATTTCTACAAAACCCGTTGGATACATATCAAGTCTAGAAAGTTTTACCAGCTGGGACAATGCATAGTAAGAGAGACAGAATTACTCTGCAGCCCATGCCAATCCCAATCCTGCTGGCAGGATTCAACAAGGAAAGCAATATTTATCTGAGCTGCATTTGATGTGTGCTCAGGATGTGGAAACAGATCAAGAACCTGGATTACTCTGGGGGATTGTATCAGTGATGTAGTAAGAATGTTTTTCTAAAACAGTCGGTAAGCATGATCAAGTAATTTCAGGCCTTTTTCCTGTTTCCTGATCCTATCTCTGCCCTGCACCTCCCTCCTTCCACCCCCCTCACTCCCCCACCCCCAGATTACTTAAGGATCATTTCTGCTATTTACGTTTCCCTTTTCAGTGCTCTTCCTCGTTTGCGTTTTTTTTTTTAATTTATTATTTTTGGCTGGGCAAGGGCTTTCTCTAGTTGCGGCGAGCGGGGGCCACTGTTCATCGCGGTGCGCGGGCCTCTCACTGTCGCGGCCTCTCTTATTGTGGAGCACGGGCTGTAGGCGTGCAGGCTCAGTAGTTGTGGCATGTGGGCTCTAGAGTGCAGGCTCAGTAGTTGTGCGTGGGCCTAGTTGCTCCACGGCATGTGGGATCTTCCCAGACCAGGGCTCGAACCCATGTCCCCTGCATTGGCAGGCAGATTCTCAACCACTGAGCCACCAGGGAAGCCCCTCGTTTGCGTTTTTTAATGTTAATTTTTGTCTACAATTTCTAGCCATTTAGGCTGTGATTAGCACCTGAAATGGAGCATTTTTTTTAAAAATTTATGATAGATTTCATTATTTTTTTTAGAGCAGTTTTAGTTTCACAGCAAAATTGAGTGGAATGTAGAGATTTCCCACACACTGTCTGCCCCCAGATACACACAGCCTTCCAAGTGGGGTAATTTTTTTTAAAGAGCATTGGCATTTCAGTTGTCATTATCACACTGTCTCAAAGAAAGCTCCATCTCCATGGCCAACTATTGGCCGAAGCTGGAAAAACAAGAGGATTTTTGATGCCTGTGGCCTGATGCAGGAAGAAAGGCCCGGGGGCAAAGTTTTCAACTTAATTATGAAACTGTAATAGTTCATTCTGTACGTGACTTTCTCAGAATGGTGGTGGAGCCACACTGGGGTAATTTCACTTGGCAAGAACTTGCCGTACTCTCCTCATTACCGTGAGATCTTAGAATAATGCTGATCAACACTTTGTTCCTGACCTCATGCAGGGCCTCTCCCAGGCTCCCACCTTAATATATAAGAACTGCAGTATTCGGTCTCATGCTTGTTCAGCTTTTTCAAATGCAGCTCAGATGTTTTATAAGCTGTCCATTTTTATTATTTTGTCATCATTTTTTAAGAAGGGAGATGCCATATTCCTCTATGTCTAGTCACTTCCTGGGGTTAGTAAGGAATAAAATGGATGTCTTTGAATGAAGAGTGCAATGAAGGTGCTTAGCTTTACAAGCGTTAGCAGGGGTACTACTCTGAGTACCACCTGGAATCAGAGCAGGACCTAGGAAGTCTCGGTTATAGGACATTAGATCCTGTCAGCCTAATGCCCTCAGAGAAGACCTTTGGGTCGACTTTCTGAAAGTTTATCCCGAAGAAAATACAAAACACCTCGCAGACTGTCTTATTTCTGGGCAGTCAGGACACTTCACTCTCAAGGCCCTCATATAAAACTAGAGAAAATCTGATTTGAGGAAAGAAAAATCAGTTTCATACGTAAGAGTAATCACTGAATTATTTCTCCATTTGTGAAGATGGCAGCCCGGAGCCCTACACGTTAGGCCTCCTTGCTGTGATGACAGTCACATCTACTTTGCAAATAGCCATCAGAGCAGTGTTTATTGATCACCTCTTTAGACGTTTTTTGTTGTTGTTGTTGTTTGTTTGTTTTTGCGGTACCCGGGCCTCTCACTGTTGTGGCCTCTCCCGTTGCGGAGCACAGGCTCCGGACGCGCAGGTTCAGCGGCCATGGCTCACGGGTCCAGCCGCTCCGCGGCATGTGGGATCTTCCCGGACCAGGGCATGAACCCGTGTCCCCTGCATCGGCAGGCGGACTCTCAACCACTGCGCCACCAGGGAAGCCCTAGGCGTATTTTAAGCTTCTTTGAACATTCTGAATTTTTCCTTCAATCCATGAATACGTAGGATGGAGTATGACATAGAGACAGGTTGTGGTCCAGGTGGCTTGGAAAACAGGCTAAAGGCAGATGGGTAAGAATGAGTCAGAAGGGCAAAGACACAGGAAGTGAAGAATCATTGAGAAGTATATGGTTGGACATGGGACATTTTTGTGCCAGACATTGTTCTAGAATTTACATTTTAATGATCATAATGGTGTAACTTAGCATTTGGTATGTTCTAGGCCCTTTGATAAATCCCCTATAAGCATTAGTTCATTTAATACTTGAACCTATAAGGCACACATTTCTTTCCCTATATTTATAGATGAGGATACTAGGGCTCAGAGAGGTTGTTTCTTTAGCCTAAGGTCACCCAGCTAGGATGTAGTAGAGTTAGAATTCAATTCCAAATCTTTGATTCCAAAGTTAAGATTTTGACTTATGAAAAATGCTTTTGAAACTCTATAAAACTGATTCTCCAGGAAATGAGGGAGCAGGAATTCATTTTTTTCCCCTCATTTCCCCCAAGCTGATTGACTATATTCTATTCTAATAAATTCTCTGGAAAAAAACATGTCTTCATTCAGGCCGTCATATGAAGTACCAGAGAGTGGGCGACTTATAAACAAAAATGTATTTCTCATACTTGTGGAGGCTGGAAGCCTGATATCAGGGTGCCAGCAAGGTGTTGCATTTTGGGGAGGCCTGTCTTCCAGGTTTCAGCCTTCTGACTTCTCACTGTGTCCTTACATGGCAGAAAGAGAACTATCTAGCTCTCTGGCCCTTCTTACAAAGGCACTAATCCCATTCATGAGGACTCCAACCTCATGACCTAATTACCTCCCAAAGATCCCACCTCCAAATACCATCACAATGGTGTTTAGATTTCAATAAATGAGTTTTATGGGGACATAAATATCCATTCCATAACAAAACAGTAATAATACATGTAACTAAGATGACTATACTCCTGGATTGCCTGGGACAAACTCTGTTCATATCCGTTGCCTTGGTGTAATTATTGGGAGCAAACCCTTTCCCTTTCAGTAGTGTCCCAATTAGGAACAACAAATTATAAGGTCATCCTATATATAATCTCCACATTTCTGCCAGAGCAGATCTGAGCAGAGAAAAGACCTGTCATTTGGGAGTCTGTGAGCGGAGGGCTACCCATCTCTCTTGCTTTCCTGTGGACTACCTATCCCAGTCCACTTCAGGCATCTTTAGAGGAATGACAGCTTTTTGTCTTTGGACTGTTTTGAGTCTAGATATTATACACTGCAGATCAGTAAATTCGGGCTGGTGTTCCCTTGCACTCCGTGTATCCAAACACCTCAGTCTCCCTTCTTGATTTTCTTGGCAGTCAGCCTTATGGAAGTGTCAAAACTTTCCAGACTTCCAAGGCTACGAGGCAGTGACCACTCCAGATCCAATCAAGGGTGCTAGTCAAATGCACTAGTCAGAAAAACTTTAAATGATGGCTCCTCTAATGAACATTGTATTCTGATGGACGAGATAAGATGCTTAAGTAAAATTTCCAAAAATACCACATCATACGATTGTTGATCACTTGTCCGTAAGCAGTTCTGGAACCACATAGGATAAGCAGATCCTCTCATGCACCACAGTTAAGTAGGACCAGCAGTTTCCAAACTTTGTTTTGCCCTTGAGAAAAAGAGTATGAGGATCAAAGTAATGTTTTTGTTTTTTTCTTTTGCTTTCACCTCATCCCATATTTTAACTCAAAAGTGATGAAATATTGAATAATGTATGCTATTAATAACATATTTGCATATACTGCTCTGGTTTTTCAAAGCAATTTTGCATCTATTACCTTACTTGATCCTCTGGCGCTCCTGGGATTAAAGTAGGGCAGGAAATTTTATTTTTATAGAGGAAGCACCTGAACTGGGGAGAGGCTAAGTGACTTTCTGTCCCTTGCAAGTAAAGCTAAGGCCCAAACCGGGAACTCTCCTCCCAGACAAAGCCTCTTCCACCAAACCATAGAAAGCCTTGACTGTTCACTTCCATTTCATCTGCATGTTCACTGAAAAGCTTAAAAATCATGCTTGCTTTGGTTATATTCACTTCTTGTTTTTTTCCTCCAAAAATAAAATACTGATGCATAAAGAATTTTCTAGAGAAAATGATGTCCACTGGGTTTGGAGTGGGTTACCCTTTTCTGTTTGGAGTGGTTGTACTTTCTTTCTCCCTTGTGTTTCCCTCCTATTCAACGTCTCATTACATAAATTTTTCACCTCCTCTTACGTTCTCTAGCTTTTTAGAGAGGTAGGTACTCTGCTTGGAAAAAGAAATAGAAAAAGATAAATGCTCCTCAAGTTATGTTGTTTACAAGTGGCTCAACAATTGTCAGTTAGTTGGATCTGATGGGCTACAGAGATTCAGGATCATAACTTCAAAACCACATGACTTCATATCTGAAGATGGGGCCCTGGGGTCTATAATCACATTAATATTTGGCAGTGGAATTACAGCCAGAATTTAATACTGAACTTTTGGGTTGCCAAATGCATTCGTTGGTAATATTATTCAATAAAATATGTAGAAGTCTCAACATAAAGAGAAGTGCTTATTCCTGGGAATTGGATAGTAATTGAAATTGAATTGCCTTTCTCAAAACATGGAAGGCAAGTTAAGACATGTCTTCTTTCTATCAAACAGAGAAAACCTGCCAGTTAGAGTTTCTCCTTTGTGCATATTTGGTACAAGTTGATGCAGTTGTTAAAATACCATAGCCCATTCTCTACCCGTGGAAACCAGGTTGGAAACCACCCAGCTCTTTTACTGAACTTATTAGGGAGAGGATCGTACTGATTTATCCAGGGAAACTGAACATGTCTCAGATCCAGGCTCTTTTGAAGTCTTAGGATGTGATTGCGACGCCGTTGGAGTTTCTGGAAACAAGTGAAACCATAGAACGCGTTTAGGGACTTAGTAGAGCATAGGTTCTTCTGTCTCGTTGCAGAAAGGATTCAGCAAGAGGCAGAGTAACAGGTAAGGAAAGAGTTTATTAGCATAGGACGCTTGTGAGATTTACAAGCAGGCAGGCAAGGGAGTGCCACCCCAAGAACTTAGTGCATTACAGTTGTATAATCAAAGGAAGAATGGGGAGGGGGAGAAGACCCCCTTCTTCCTCATTCTTGGGTAGACGTCACACTTGCGTCATCAGCCCCTCCTCCACATCAGGCGGGGGAGTTTTTTCTTGTCTCTACATGGTCAAGCTAGGACTACCATGGCACAATGGAAATGAGCAAAAAGTAACATATACTAAAATATTGTAAATCATCTCAGGTTTCAGTATAATGTCACCTTTTCCTTACATTTTTGTTTTTAGTGTGTGCAGAGGAGCATGTCCTAGGAATCATTAACTTACTGACCTCACTGGGCAAGATATGGGTCTCATTCCACCATTATTTTATTGTTTGGGGGCATGTCTCTTCCTTCTGTCACATGGTTTTGTTGCGAAGCAAGCCTGCTTGGTTTTGTGGTTAAGCAAACCTGTTTTCTTGAGGGATCATTAACTTACAGGGGTCTCCCATATTATTTTCTTTAAATAGTTCCCCAGTAGGGGATTATAAGTAATCTATTTATTAACTGTTCAGTCAACTGCTTTGTCCCTTTACTCTGTCGCTATCACAAGTGTCGCGTGGTTTTGCCATTCAGTCCACGTTCAGGGTTGTGGTGTCATTCTTACACCTCTGGCACCCCTGGAAACATCTCAGGACAGTGGTGAAGCAATTAGATCCCTTGAAAGTGAACTGTGAGGGGCATGAAAACTGCGGGGAGCAGCTTATTTGGGGGTGCTTTAGCTCAGTGGCTTCTTATGGCCTGAGCCACTAAAGAAGGCACAGCACCCTGAAAAATGATGAGCTGTGTCTACAGAAGCTAACCATATTTGAAAGGAATGCTGAGCACAGAGTCTAGGAGTGGCCGCACATTCTTAGCATTTGCTAGAATTGCACTCCTCACGCTTGGGAGTGTTTCAGACAGCCTCATTGTTGGAACTTGATTGTTCGATATGCTTGTTTAATTCAGTGATGGTCCAAACAGGCTTTGGAGGGACTTTATAAACAGCCGCGAGTTCACCGCCTAGACTCACTGCATGAAAATGCAATTGAATTAGCCATTCAGAATTGGGTACTGGAGGAAACGAAGCAGTTGGGAGAAGTGGTGGAGCTGGTTACTGCTGCTGGGGGCTCTGACTTGGGTAGGACATAGCACTGCTGACTGTCTTCTGTGCTAGATGCTGGCTGCCTCCATTTTTTTTTTTTAGAAAACCATTTTTTTTTAATTATTTTTTTTATTTTGTTGGCTGCATTGGGTCTTCATTGCTGTGCACAGGCTTTCTCTAGTTGTGGCGAGCAGGGGCTACTCTTCATTGCAATGCGTGGGCTTCTCATTGCAGTGGCTTCTCTTGTTGCAGAGCACGGGCTCTAGGCGCGCGGGCTTCAGTAGTTGCAGCACGCAGGCTCAGTAGTTGCGGCGCGCAGGCCCTAGAGCATGTGGGCTTCAGTAGTTGCCGTGCGTGGGCTCAGTAGTTGTGGCTCGTGGGCTTTGGAGCGCAGGCTCAGTAGTTGTGGCCCACGGGCTTAGTTGCTCTACGGCATGTGGGATCTTCCCAGACCAGGGCTCAAACCTGTGTCTCCTGTGCTGGCAGGTGGATTCTTAACCACTGTGCCACCAGGGAAGTCCCCTTTTTTTTTTTTTTTTCAAAACGAGAGTTCCCGGATGAGTGGAGGCCTCGGATGCTCACCAGGCTCCGTGTTGTCTAACTGCTGGTGTAGATGTGTTCCTTCCAGAAGGAACTTGGTGGTGCTCACGTAGTCTGTGTACCTGCAGAAACTCTGGGTTCCAGTCTGGCTCTACATCTAAGCCACCAACTAACCTGGTGACCTTGGGAAAGTCACTTGGCTTCTCTGAGCATGGAGATTGGATGCATGAGTATTTTTCCACCCTTTTTCTTTTTATGAACCCGTGAACCCTTTTAAAGTCATTAAAATTTCATGCCCTTGCTGTTCTTTAAAATCACAGAATGCCCATGGTGCCTACAATCAAAACAGTATCGTACTGAATATGTTATTTTTGAAAGACGTTTCACAGACTTGATTGTGCTATGCCAGTTCTTTCACTTCCCAAGTTTAAATTTGGGAGGTTTCTGAGGGCTCTGAAACCCTACATTCTACATCATGAGACCTACTGACACAAAGGTGCTTCTAAAAGAACCACCACGTGGTTTTTCTTATCTCTCTGGTTCATCGACAAAATCAGGAAAGCTCACTTCATTGTTCACTTTATTCTGGGTATGAACTTCCCATCAGAGGGTCAGAATGTGTCTGTCTCTCAATACATTTCGGGAGTTAATTTGTACCGGAAAGAAATGTTTACTGCCATCTTCTTTGATAATCTCTGATTGCTTACTTGATTTAGATGTAACGTTTTGCTGACTTGGTTACCTGCTTTGGATTGCTGGGTGTCAGTATTGTCCTGAGTCCATGGGTTATTCTCAGAACTACCTTCATCAAATGTTCTGTTAGTTTTCCATATGGTAGCACATTCTTTATCACTTATTTTGCCGGCCTGGTTGCATAGAACATCAGAGCTGAACAGGAGCTCAGAGCATCAGACTCAACCCTCTAGCTTTCATAGAATAGAAAACTGAGTCTCCAAGTTCTCTACAATTGAGCCTCTATGAGTGTCAGTCAATGTGATTTTGCTCAGGCCAAGGTCTCCCTCTTAATATGGTTATATGATACCTACAGTTTTTCATAGGATCTGTTGCCATCAGCTGTTCTTTACATACGGGCTTCTATACTTCATAAATGTAGAACTTGGGTGACCTAATTAAGCATGCTGATTTCTGCTTTGCTAAAAGCTTCTAAAGCTATAAATCAGTAATTGTGGGAAGATGCTTGATGGCCTTTCAGCTGAAATAATAATCTCTTGGATAGATAGTTTCATTCTTAAAAGAGCCGAAAGCACCTCTTACATATTAACACACTTACATTCAGCATCCTTGGGGAGCTACAGAAACAATCTGTTGATCATCCAAGGGATTCAACAAAAATTTGATCAAGGCTTTGTTGAATGACGCACTATGTGTCCTGCCTACAAACTAAAATCTAAGTTATTGGGATTTAAAAAATTATAAGGCAAAATCCTGGCTTTTGACTCATGGTTACAATGCGATAGACCATTATGAGACAAGAAAGAGACCATCAGGAGGCTTTGTAGAGGTCACTAAATTATGAAAAGTGGAAGATGGTAATTACAACTGGAGTTAGCGGCTGCAGGAGCAAATGGGGTGGAACATAGACTTCTGCTAAAGCAAGGAGATGGGAGGAGAGAGAACTAAGGTTATGATCGATACTGAGGCATCAGTGATACAGCCAGAGTTTTACGGGTCGCGGGAAGCAAGAATAGACCAAGGGAGAAGGTGAGAGAATGTGGTGGGCTGCAAAGGTAAAAATACAAATCAACTGAAGAGGAAGAAAATCAGTTTAAAATTGGTATACATTTGCATACCACCTCAAGCTTTTTCAAGTGTTTTTACTTCCCCGTATAATCTCTAAGGTTGGTTTTTAGTCCAACGAGAGTCCACTATTTTTTTCCTCTCCACAGACCTGAAAGATAGGGTGATTAGTACTCTACCCATTTTAGATGGGAAAACTAAGGCTCAGGAAAGAAAGGAGCTTTCTCATAGTGATATGATTAGTAGCAAAGACTAAACAAACCTAATATCTCCTGATTTTCTGGAAACTCACATTCATTGTTCTACTTCCTCTTCTTCCTCTTTCGTTATCTCTGAGCCTATTTGAGGTGATGGCCAAGACCCGGTCCTTTCTGTGGCATTTGCTGACTTCCCTCAGTCCTTCCCTTGCATGCCGGAGGGGCCCCGCTTAACTGCATTAATCTTTCATGAGCTGCCTACTGTATATATTTTAACCAAGGCAACAGCCTGCCTCAGGAACAAAAACTTAAATTCAGAGTATGACTCTCTCATTGGGATTGGCTGTTTATTTCAGCAAGGGCTTTGGCCAAGATGAAAGGCATGCGATGCAGAACGGTGTTGAACAAGCGTGGCTTCCAGAGGTGAAATGAAAGGCAGAACCTTTCCTACTTGCTAATGGCCATAGCTGCTGCAAGGAATCTGTAATTTCAACCCACAGGACTTGAAAATAGATGTGGGAGGGGAAACAATCACTGCATATTCCAATATGACTTCCCAATGCTTACTGTACAGTGTCACCAATAACCTCCAAACTCTTTTGCCTGCCTGTGTTACTGTCTTCTGAACTCAAATCTGTCTTCCCAACACTGCCAGAGATAGTGGTGTACAACCTGTCTGTGTCATTTACCTACAAAAACCCTTTAGTAGCTCCTCATTGGCCTAAAGGAGCAAGCCAGCGTCCTCAGCTTGATATACAAAGACCCCAGCATTTGGCCTCCATGCAGCCCCCCAGCATCCCTTTCTGTCACTCACCTACTTTGAAATGTATCACCGCATTGCTGGTATTTCCACAAGCTCCCTATGAAACGACACCTTCTCGTATCTTTACTTCTTTTGTTCTGTCTACCTGGATAGCTTTCATCTCTCTTATTAACATGACTGACTATTCCTCATCCTTCAAGGTTCAGCTCTACCTCTCCTCAGAGCTCAGCCCTGAACTGTACGTCTTTCCCATCCCTAGTTGGCCTAAGAGCCCCTAGTTAGGAGTTATCAGTGTGTAGTGTTCAGTAATTGAAATAATACACTGAATACCTGAAATACTAATAATGCCTTTAAACTTCATTGCTTACCATGCACCACCACTGCGCCGATGTCTCTTTCCTCCCTGTCACTGCCTCATACTTGGCAAGAAGGAGGCAGTCAGGAAAGGCTTGTGGAATAGAATCAATGAACCTGTGAGAGAGGATTATCTAACTTTTCCTTTGATAAAACTCATTTTCAAAGTGATTCAGTGACTTTCCCAGTGTTCACAACTAGGAAGTGGGAGAGCTAACCACTGTACCACACTGCACATCAAAATTCTGCTTGAATTTCTACCTACTGCACCAAATTGCATGGACAGAATTTAAGGTTCCCAAGTACACGAATGATAGCTTTTTTTCTCATTCCCTGCAGCCCAGCATATTAATTTAGTAGATGCCCAATAATGGTCATTGAGATTGACCTGAATTCTCTTCCTATACCCCTTTTGATTATTTTTATTCTAGAGATAGAGGCCATCTTTACCTTTGAATATATACTGTATGTCCCAAGAGTGAATAGTCACTATTCAAACTATGTTACAGCCAACAGACATTGAAAAAGGACTTGTTTTTCCCCCTAATATTAGTTTTCTAGATCCTTTTTTTGGTGACATTGTCATCTATCTCCCAGTGACTCTGAATATAATGAGGATGACTACATAATTGATCAAACTTTGAAGGATGAAAGGGAGTGCTATTAATAATTACATCAAGAGAACAGATGGGAATGGAACTTTCCTGGGCAAACCAGGATGTGTGGTCCCCCTAAGTATAATGAAATCACCAACAGGAGAGACTTAATACAAAGCTTTTGACCAAATCCTTAAATCACACTGTATTGTCTTCTGAGTTTCTCATATTGTAGAAAAGCTCTGGTCTTCTAGCACATATTCTCAAAATGTAAAATTCCTAGGGGAAATCAGAAATGGCCAAAGAAGTAATATGTACTTGCTAGTGTTAATATGCTTGTATGAACTTCAAACTTTGTTGTTCTTGAAAACCACCATTGGAGGTAAATTTTATGAAAGGGAGAGTAAGTAGGAGAGTTTTTCGTGGCCGGTGCTTTAGAACTGCTTTAGAACTGTAGTATTCCATAAGCCTTTCCTGGGAATACTGCCGAATTTGGATCATCGTGTAAAATGTATATCGTGGGTCTTCATGTCTTTACTAGAATGCCTGCGGCATGGCATCCTCACTGACGTAATGGGTCATGAGACGCAGTGGAGAGGCAGGACCAACTTGCTCTGAGTTAAGAGAGGAAATGTTTGGCAACATGAAGCCGCTGGCAAAGAGAAGGTGTTTTTCCTGGAAGATGCAAGAACTATGCTTTGATGGTACGTAAGAGATACAGTCAAAGCAGCTGTCCTCCAATAGTCACTCAGCATGAAGGGTCTCCGTATGAAGATTGGGACAACCTCAGATGCTGTCGTAGACACTGTGAGCCAGTGTGTCGCTATGGTTACTAAAAGTTCTGGTGATAAAATACTAGAGTGTGCTGTGCAAACAGAAAGGTTGGGAAGTGCTACTGCAGAGTAGGAATTTCGTCTTGCTCTACCCCACATTGTATTAAGATTTTTTTCTTTTTTTGACTGAGAGGCAGCTGTGGACGTGTTTGTTTTTCTCTCTCTCTTTTGTAAACCGACTTGGTCAGTAATAAAGGAAAGGTCATGTGCAGATACTTGAGCTGGAAATAGACCACAAGTTTTTCAGACTCAAGTTTATCTTCTTCTGTTCTCCTCTTGCCCTACAGAGGTATTTAGGACATGTACCTTTGGAGAATTTCACAGATTGGTTTTCATCTGGACTAATACTACCTCCCTAGAGGACTTTAGGAATTATTTAGGGGTGTTTTGATTGTCACAGTGACCAGAGTGATACCGTTGACATTAGTGCGTGGAGGTCACAGGTAGTGAGCATCCTTCACTACACACAATTGTCCTGCACAATAAAAATCACCCTTCCCCAATGTCAGTGGTGCCCCGTTGTGAAATGCCTTGGAAAGCGTATACTGTTCTGATTTGGAGAGTATATATTCTGTTTTTCCTTATGTATGAGAGGTGAAACAAAGTCTTCAGGTTTTAAAGTCACTGAAGATCACTCCAGGGTAAGCTTTTTATATTCTGTTAGTCAGTGTGATTAATTGGGATTTTTTTTTTAATGTTTGGCAAAGCTCTCTCTATTAGCTTGTGCAATATACCTACTGCCTATTTGCATTTTAAAAACTTCCCTTATTGCAACAGCTGTACAAAAGCCATTACAGATGAGGAGGGGAAAAAAAGAAATTATATTTATGAAGCAAATTAAGGAAAGGCGAAAGGAAAATGTTTTGCTCAAGCTTTGTGACTTAGAAATGAGTAAAATAACCTGTTACTAAATTCAAAAAGAAGTGAAATACAAAAGATAAGAATCTTATAAAAAGATGTTCTATCTCTTGCCCCTAATCTTGGATTTTAAGCAGATATCTATGATTATTTCTACTCACTTGGATAGCATATAGGGTCTGGATCTCTTGGCAAATCACCCAAAGTTTAGAGCAGTCTTTCTCAGTTAAAATTCATATTGCTAATCACAGGTGAAAACAGAGTAATTCTGTAGGTAGTAGATGGTCAACAGATAAGAAAGAGAGCGAACAAGAAAGAGAAAGTTCCTTGTGGCTTTTTAGTAGCCAGGCTTCTATGGCTCTAAACCATAGTCAAAAGTTATCAAAGGGAGAATTGTTGGGTGGGGGGGGGGGGGGGCTTTGGTAGAAGTTATTCAAAATGAAAAGCAAGACAAAGTCAACATTTAAAAAATATTCCAAGCAGTGATCAGAGCCTGAAAGTGGATGTCTTCTTCATCACCAAAACCCAGCCTGTTTCCAAAACCCTGCTCCGTAATATCCACAATGAATTTTTGTCCAAGCCCTTCTATATTTTCCTACTCTCTAGTTCTAACAATCCACTTTGGGATCTGGGCCCTCTAAACAAAAGCCACATTTCAACAAACTCTCCTTTTGGCCACCGGTGTGCCCCCTAAATTAATTGATGCTTGTGGGTTTTAAACATAGAGCTGACTGATGCAACTTGATTACAACAACCAAGCTTTAATTTCGGCACAGGTGCTATGTTTACAATGTGAGAGTGAGGTTGGATTTTAACAATAAATTTTTTAAAGTCTCTTGGGATGACTTGTGCCTGTTTAGCATACTCCTTGAGTGTCTGCTCAGCATAAGCGACAGGGTTTCACTTAACTATCCCCTTAGAGTGAGGGCTTGAGGGGTGCTACCCAAGAGAAAGGTGAGGTCACAGGACCATGCCACTGTTGCATCTGCAGAGATTCCCACCCCCCTGGTATAACTGCACTTCCTCTGTCAGGGCGCCTCCTTACTGAATTTTCCCTCGAGAAATCAAGACCTGATTTCTCTAATCCCAACGGCCAGTAGGTGGCGCAAATGCCCCTCTTCGCTCTCCACCTGTGTCACTAAATCGCATGGAGTGCTGAGGTTTTAACCACGCCCAACCCGCTTTGCCAGGCCCATATTATTAAAGAAGAGGCCCCCCGTTTTAAAACTTGTGATAAAATACATAAAACATAAAATTTGCCATTGTAACCTTAAGTGTACAATTCGGTGGCATTAATTATATTCACAATGTTGTAAAAGTAATCCCACTGTCTGTTTCTAAAACCCCTACATTACTCCAAACATAAACTCTGTACCCATCAAGCAATAATTCCCTATTGCCCTCTCTCTCTAGCCCCTGGTAACCTCTAATCTACTTTCTATCTTCATGAATCTGCCTATGTTAGATATTTCATGTAAGTGAAATCGTACTATGCTTATCTTTTTGAACGTGGCTTATGTCACTGAGCATAATGTTTTCAAGGTTCATCCGTATTGCAGCACGAACCAGAATTTCATTCCTTTTTATAGCAGAATAGTATTCCATTGCATGTCTGTACCCCATTTTGTTTATCCATTTATCAGTTGATGGGCACTTGGGTTGTTTCCACCTTTTGGCTATTGTGGATAATGCTGCAAGGAACATTTCACATACAAGCATCTGTTTGAATCCATGTTTTCACTTCTTTAGGGGTGAAATCCTAGTGGTGGAATTGCTGGGTCATATGGTAACTCTGTGTTTAACTTTTTGAGGAACCATCAAACTATAACCTTTTATGCCCTTTTGGGAAAGAGATCATCTCCTTCTCTCACCAAGTCTGGAGATGACCAGGTACATTATTAAAGTTTTCTATAGTTTTATTTATACCTCAGTATCTGTGCCTTATGTGTAAATAACTGCTCATTTAGAGGGGGGAAGGAATGTCAGATTCAGATAACAGTTCCTTTTGATCCAGACTAATACAGGGCCCAATATTGTCCTGCAAAAGTTTTCCTCCTGGGCTTCCCTGGTGGCGCAGTGGTTGGGAGTCCGCCTGCCGATGCAGGGGACGCGGGTTCGTGCCCCGGTCCGGGAAGATCCCACATGCTGCGGAGCGGCTGGGTCCGTGAGCCATGGCCGCTGGGCCTGCGTGTCCGGAGCCTGTGCTCTGCAACGGGAGAGGCCACAGCAGTGAGAGGCCCGCGTACCGCAAAAAAAAAAAAAAAAGTTTTCCTCCTACGTGCTTACTTCACAGGACACCTGTTTCCTCTGCTCTGGGTGTTCACTGTATCCCTACAGTAGGCTGACCAGTAATTGCACCGCTAGCTTGTAACATCCACACTCGAAGAGGAAAGACAGTAGTAATAAGGCTGGGGTCATTTCCTCTCTTTTGATGCTTGTTCATAAAGTTTCTTCTTCCTCCGATGCTTTTCATCTTGAGGACAGATGCTCTCTGTGTTCCGGGCTCCTCGAACATGGTGTTTTCACAGCAAAATGCTGGTGAATATACCAGTGATTTGTATAGCATTTTATTCCGCCTTCACATAGCCTCATGTGGACATTTAATACGTTGGGTGATAAAATATGCCTCTGTGGTGTTTAGAGAATCAACCCACTTTGGGCGCCTTTCCGAGTCTGCTCGCTAGGTCTTCCCTGCGGTGTCTGAACAGAGCTGCCCTGGTCCGACATTCTGCTCAATGGTGTCAAGGTGGACATGTTAGTCAGAGACGGTCCAGGTAAGATGCTCAGTTTTGGTGGCGAGACACCATTGAGTGATTTCCTGCAGCTGAGGCTGAAATCCTAATGGCAAAGCAGGGATAATGGCTGTTAGAAGATACATGCTAAGATGTATAGAGAAAAGCAAGGCTCAGAGAGGGGAAATGTAACAGAATGACCTTCACAGAAGAACCCTGGGGTTATGATGTTGTATTCTGACATTGCGATTTTCCTGAGGCCTACCTCATTGCGAAAGTAGGCAAAGTACCTTCCCAGAGGGTAGGGGTTCCTTCCAGAAGTCTGTCTCTAAAAGGGGCAGGTGGCTGAACCAAAAATCTGAAATCAGAAAGTAGGCCGTGTTAGGCAGAAGGGACTCTGTTTCCCCCTGCATGGAACACACCAAGAGGGCACCCGCCATCTTGATGCAGACTCTGCTTCCAGTGGTCCCTTGTTTTCGGTGATGTCGTATCTGAAAAGTGCGACGAGCCCAAGAGAGGATGGCAGCTCAGTGATGTCAGGACTAGGGTGCGTGGAGACTTCCTGCCAGTCCTGGAAGGCAGGTGTACTTTATATATGAAAGTTTCCCAGCAGACTCAGGAGTAGCCCAGGTCTGCGGACTCACAGTCTGTGCTCATTCCTTCCTACCAGGTCTCATGGCATTGGCTTCCTCCAGTTATAGACTGGTAGAATTGGAGAAGGGGGCTTTTGGAATCATTTACAAATCCCTCTTCATTTCATAGATGGAGAGAATGGGTTACGTGCCATGCCCAAGTTCACATTTCAAGCTAATGACCGAGGTGAGCCTGAACTGAGACTTCCAAACTCCTGGCCCAGTACTTTTTCTATTAAATTCATCTCTTTTCAAAGGATGTGTTTTAGAGCTTGTGGGACATTGATAAATGTTTCCAAAACTTTAAACTTAGTTTGAGAGCACAGATGTTTGTATTCAGTAGAAGATTGAATTCACACAGCAGCTCTTTGAAATAATCAAATTGAGAATTTTAATTTTAATTTAAAATTAAATTACATAATAAATGATGTACTTTATTTTTCAGATTAAAAACACTTAGGAGAGGATTCTTTTCCCCTGAGATTATAAATACAGCTCTAACATTTTTACCTTTGAAAGACTTAATAAAAATGTGGATTTAGAGCATGGGTTTTGATCGGTTTAAGAAGATGGAATGTTATGAAACCTAGGGTACTTCATACTTCTGAAAAGCTCACCCTAAATAAAGAGCACTAAAATAATGTTTTCAGTTCTCTGAAAATTTCTATTTAGAGTTGCCGTGTAAAATACAGAACACCCAGTTGTATTTGAATTTCAGTTAAAACGTAATATTCTCCAGTATAAGCATATCCATGCATTATTTGGGACATACTTATACAAAATATTTATTTGTTGTTTATCTGATACTCAAATTTAACTGGGAGGCCCGTAGTTATTTGCTGAATTTGGCAACCTTGTTTTTATTATAATTTTTGACAATATTACTGTACTTTTAGATTTTTAAATTATATCTAGATCATCACTAGTTTAGGTGCTAAGTACAAAATATATAAAATACAGGGCTTCCCTGGTGGCGCAGTGGTTAGGAATCCTCCTGCCAATGCAGCGGACATGGGTTCAAGCCCTGGCCTGGGAAGATCCCACATGCCGCGGAGCAACTAAGCCCGTGCACCACAACTAGTGAGTCTGTGCTCTAGAGCCCGCAAGCCACAGCTACTGAAGCCAGAGAGCCACAACTACTGAAGCCCACGTGCCTAGAGCCCGTGCCCCGCAGCAAGAGAAGCCACCACAATGCGAAGGCTGTGCGCAGCAACGAAGACCCGATGCAGCCAAAAATAAGTAAATAAAATTTTTTTTTAATGGATAAAATACATTTTTCCTTTAAGAAGTTTAGAGCAGACCTAAACAGATCATGCTAATATTGCATTAAGTGCAGCTATGGGAGCAAAGAAAAAGGGTTCCTGGCCAGCCTAGTGGTTCAGGGAAGGCTTCCCCAGGAAATGATATCCGGGCTCAGGTTTAACAGATGAGGGAAAGTTAACCACAGGATGAGACGTAGAAAGAGTGGTCCAGGCAGAAGCAATGGGAAGAGTGAAAGCTAAGAGGTGTGAATCAGCGGTGTGTGTGTGTGTGTGTTGAGGACCTGGTGAGAGTCAAAGAGTGGACAGAGCTTTAAGTGTGGTCAGAATCATGCTTCAGACAGGCTGCTCTGGTGTGATCTGGAAGCTGCATTCCGGGAGGGTGGGATTGGACGCAGGAAGGTCAGCTTGGAGGCTACTGACCACCTTGCAAATGTCCACCTTGCAAATGATGAGTCAGAACTAAGGCTGTGGTCATTGAAGGAGAAGGAACAGACCACACAAACACTCCAGAGAGAAAATCACCAGTCCTTGCTTGTTCCTTAGCTGTGGGCCTCACAAGTAGCAGGTGATAACTAGACAGGTGTTTTCACTTCAGGGCAACAGGATTGCAATGTGCCGTCAAAGTATCTACAAGTTTTACAAGACCCTTTCCACTGTAGTTAATAAATGCATGAGTTTTCTTTTGAGTGATTATCTTGATATACATCCATGAATGCCTGTTTACCAGGCAGGTGAAAATGGTCTAAGGGTATTCAAGAAAAAGACACTGGTGCTCATTTTCTCAAAATTCCTTCCTCCAAAATTCTCTATAGGGAGTAGGATCTGATTTATTTCTGTTAGTTTTTGTTGTGGCATCATCCACTCGCCATATTGTCTGCCCAATGCCCCCCCACCCCCCCGCCCTGTAGTACCAGCAAGCTTTCCATGAAAACCACCGAAGTTCACGTAGGTTTTCATCACTCTTTCTGCAGGATGCTGACCACGTCATAGGTGGCACATCACCCTTTCACTTCCGTCTTTTTTCTGGATCCATTGGAGCCACAACCTCCTCCAAACAATGCCTGCCCAGACATCTGCTTTTGAGTTCAAAACAATTATTCAAAACACCAACCCTATCCAGAATGCTTGTGCTCCCAGGAATCAGGCCTGTACTGTTAAACTAGCTTGACAAACAGATCAACTTCTACAGGTGTTTTTGTTCCATGTTTCAGACCCTGGCTGTGTCGATGACTTTTTCTGTAACCCTTGAGGCACTCGGTTTTCTCTGCTGGCCCCAGGGAGGTTGCTCTCAAACCACCCAGATCTCAGCCTAGTGATTCATTTTTTCTTCAAGACACTTTTCCAGAACCTTTATGTCCAGCAGCTCTCTTCCAGGACCTACATTTCCCCTGAATATGCGTATTCTCCAAAGGCATCTTCTAGGTCTCAGACTCCTCCTTGCCCGCTCACCTCTGTTCAGGGAATGATGTCATTTTCAGTCTGCTGTATCCTGCAAAATGTCCTACACAAATCTTCCTGCCTTCTCAAAAGACCTTCCCTACCTTGTCAAAGACACCCTTTCTCAAAGACATCCTTTCTGTAACTGCATCTACTTCCCTTCATAGTTACTCTGTCAGGGTCATTTTCTCTCAAAAAGTATCTTTAAGTTAACTTTATTATGGTATAATTAACACACACACACACACACACACGCACATATATGTTAAAATATCCCATTTTAAGCGTTGAGTTTGGTGAGCTGTGACATATGAGACCCACACAACTGCCAGTGGAATCAAGGTATACAATGTTGCTGCCCAGTTACACTTTCGGCAATGATAAAAAAGTTCTATTCTGTGTTTTCCAACACAGTAGCCACTAGCCATGAGTTGCTGCTGAGCATTTGAAGGGGAGATAGTGTGGCTGAGGCATTGAACTTTTAGTTAATTAAAATTTTAAATAAATTTAAATTTTAATGAATTTAATTTTTTAAAAAATTAATACATTTAAAATATGGCTGTCTGATATGCAGCCCAGATAGAGAACTTTTCCATCACATCCAAATGTTCCTAATGCCTCTTTCCAGTCCATCCCCCATGCCTGGTCACTAAGCACCCCCGAGACGGAATTTTCTTGCTTTACAACTTAGACTCATATATTGTTTGTCCTCTTTTATGTCCAGCTTTTACAAACAGCTTTTTTGAAATATGACTCACATACCACACAAGGTACCCATTGAAAATGTACAATGCAGTGGTTTTCAGTGTATTCACAGACATGCGTGCATCTGGCGTCTTTCACTTAACATAATATTTTGTAAGATTTACCTGTGTAATGGCACGCAAGGGTAGGTGGTCATTTTTATGTATTTTCTATCTTAAAAGAAAACCAAAATATAAATTATGATTACTGTAGCCCAAGCTACATGTGTGTACAGTATGTTTTCCGAAATTTGTTTATTTCTTTTACTGAAGTATAGTCGATTTACAATGTTGTGTTAGCTTCTGCTGTATAGCAAGGTGATTGAGTTTTATATATATATATATATATTCTTTTTAAATCTTTTCCATCATGGTTTGTCATAGGACATTGTATATAGTTCCCTGTGCTATACACTAGGACCTTGTTGTTTATCCATTCTCTATATAAAAGTTGACATCTGCTAACCCCAACCTCCCACTTCATCCCTCCCCCAACCCCCTCCCCCTTGGCAATCACCAGTCTGTCCTCTATGTCCGTGAGTCTGTTTCTGTTTCGTAGATAGCTTCATTTGTGTCATATTTTAGATTCTACATATAAGTGATATCGTGTGCTATTTGTCTTTCTGACTTCCCTTAGTATGATAATCTCAGTTGCATTCGTGTTGCTGCAAATGACATTATTTCATTCCTTTTTATAGCTGAGTAGTATTCCGTTGTATATATGTACCACATCTTCTTTATCCATTCATCTGTCGATGGAGTATGGCCAGTATCTGAATGAGCAGGAATCATGAATCGGAAACAACTCTATTCAATGCCCCTACTTGCCCAGTGAAATCTTTTCTGAGGTGCTATTTCCTTTGCTGCTTGGGTAAAATATTAGGACAAACTCCATGACTTTTTTGGGTCACTCTCTATCACAGGAATACTCCCATTTAGGAAATTAATAGGTTCATTCAAATACAGTAATAATTTAAAACCTTGGAGCTTCACTGGAAGTGAAAGCCCTTCCCTCCTTCCGGCTCCAGCCTGAGTGGAAGCCTGCAGCACGGATGGGAGTGCGGGTTTGGTTCCCAGTTTCTCTAGCCTCCCCTTCCCAGCTCGCACGTGGAAGGAGAGGAGGCATCACCCCTGATGAAATCTGGCAGTGGCTCCCTCTGGCTGCTCACGAGGAGTTTAAAGGTTCTTCTCTTTGAAAAGCTTTCCAGATGATCGGGGCTGCTTCTGTTTGGAGTATTTAGGGGGTCCCCTTTGAAAACGTTCAACTGCACTTCCCATGTCCCGGGCTGGGCTCTCATTTTGCCGTCCTTCTCCTCTGGGACTACCGGAGGCCTGCAGCTTCTTCCAGGAGCCCTCTTGCACTGGATTTTCAGTAGCTCTGGGCTGAGCCTTTTCATCCCCGTGGCCCACAACTAATCAGCAGAAACACCTGGGCTCTGCTGCAGGTGGGACAGGGGATTGTGGGCAGCGGCCAATGCAGCTTGGTTCTTTCCCTGCCTGCGTCCTCCATCCACAGTCACAGCCGCGTGCATGGAGACTCACCCGGCCCCTGATGCTTCAGATTGCAAGGCAGTTCTGCTCTCCCGGTCATTGGGGGTGGGTGGGTGGGTCGGGAGACTCAGAGCATAGTGACCTCTCCAAAGGATCCCCTCTGATCTTCAACTGTCTCCTCTCAGCCTTTCTAGTCTCTTACGGTCTAGAGGCGAGAAGTAAACCAGGACGTCAGAACTGGTTCTCAGACACTCCCTTTACAAACGCTCCTTAGGTCTCTAACACCTCACTTCCAAGGGTGGACATGGTTGCCAGTGACGTTTTCTCCTGGCCGGGGGCATATTGAGGCAGCCTCATTCACCATCCTGTTGAACATCCACAATTTTGACGCGTATGATTTCTACCAGCATTATTACACCATCGGTCTTTCCGCAGTGGTCCATTGCGTGTGGGAGAGAAGGTATATTAACATAAGCCCTACCCACCCTCCAAAGCCCATTCCTTCACGGTGGCTTCCTTCTCTGATCTTCAAAGGTGATTTCCCTTGTTTGTACCACCTTTTCTTTTTGTAATTACTTATGAGGTCTTGTCTTTTACCGTAGTTATTTGTGGATATGGCTTGTGTTTGCTAAATTGCACTGAAGATCAATCTCTATTAAATAAATAACCTTGTACACTTCTGAGAAATACTTGAGGATTTGTGGATTCCCGTTACATTCTGGAGTCTACTCCCCGTGAGGGTGGGAAATGCTTTCAGCGGCTGAACACAAAGAGCCTACAGTTCAGTGTGTCCCTGCCCAGCGGGAGGTATGTTTGGGGACTTGCTGAGAACAGGATTGAATCTACTCAGCAGAGCACACCTCTTTTGGCATGTTTTACATGATGAATATAAATGTTGCTAAGTTAAAATGACATATTTTCTGTGTTGTGAGAAGAATAGAAACCATCTTTTCTTTCTCAAAATACAAAGATTTTAAAAAATTGGGGACAAAATAATAGTGCCTGTATAAAGCCAGTTTTTCCTTTGGTGCTCAGTTTTCGTTATGAATCATTAGCACTTGAGCGTATCTCATTCCATTTATTAAATATTTATTAAATAGTCTGTCATTCTGAATAAAACATTTCAACTCCTTTTTTGGAAACAAAATTGCTTTTCTTCCATACTTTTGCAGAATCACGTACTTTATTTTATTTTGCAAGATCCCCTAGATTTCCCCAAAGTTAGGGTGATATTTGCTGGTGGACGATGTTGTTTTGGAATTCAAGTGATGAGTCTTACAGATTTTTATACTGTCTCCAAAGAAAAGGGGAGTTACTTAATAATGACCCAGGGAGCTAGATGAGAAGCTTGTCCATATAATAAAGATTTTATCTATCATCTGTTCACAACTTGTTCTTTAGCGCTTAAGCTTAGGAACTTGGCATGGATGTATTACAGATACAGACCTAAAGCAACATGGTAGCCACTACTTTCACGTATCATGAATTCATTACTTGTGTACTGTGTGGCATAACTTCAGAAGAGGAAATAGACTTCTTTTTTGAACTAGCATGCCTTCTAGTAAATTGGCTAAAATTAAGTTTTCATTCAAGGTCATAAAACTCTAGGGAGAAAGAAGTGGCTAGAATTGCCACAATCCCCTTTATAAAAGGGCTCAAGCTTGGTGTCATAGAAAGCGGTGATTATTTTGTACTTCGCCGTTCAGTTTTATAAACTCAGATTTTACAATTTCACAGATGGCAGAGGAAGACTATTAATGAGTTGACAATGGATGATCCATCGCTTTATTGATGCATTAATTCTTTCACATTGTATATTGAGTCTCTATTATGTACCAGACATTGTGCTGAGTGAGAATGAAAAGATAGATGAGGTATGAAGTCACTGCATTCAAGTGACTTGAGAGAGAGATAAGGTGGGCACGTTAAAATAATCATAGTCCTAAATAGAAAGTTTTGATGTCATTAGAGAGACAAAACCAATCAGTTAAATATTCGTTACAGATCTTCTCTGTGGAGGTGCAATAGTCAGCACTGGGGGTACCATGGGGAAAATAAGAGACAGTATCAGCTCTCAGGGAGCTGGTATGGCTCAGGCTTCCCAATAGCTGGGTAATACTTGACGGTGAGAGTTTTAAACATTTGCATAGTTTATCTGCCTGGTGGCTGTCAGCATCTCCCCAAATGCTTCCTAACTAGCAGTCAGTGAGGAATCCCCCTCTCTTGGTTCTTTTGTGGTACTCAGAAGCCTTTGAGAGATTCAGAAGTATTAGTTTCTCTTCCAGAAAGACTCTAGGACCCATTATAAGTAGAGGGTACATAGTTGAGATTCATTGCCCCGCCTCTCAGTCTTTTTTTTTTTTTTTTTTTAATCTCACACGCACATAGCACTTACTGGGATAAGTGCTTTACAAATACTAACTCATTTTATCTCCATAAAGACACTATGAGTAGTTTCTTCTATATCCTCATTTCCACGTTTTAGAAATGTGGAAACAGGCACAGAGAGGTGAAGTCATGTGTCTGAGGCCATTCTTCTAGTTAGTGGTAGCTCTGGGCTTCAAGCCCAGCAGCCTGGTTCTGGAATCTGGGCTCATCTCTAGTATGCTGTGGCTTCTACCCCCAACCCAAGTTTTGTTGAGATATAATTGGCATATAACTTTGTGTCAGTTTAAGGTGTACTGAGTGATGACTTGATGTCTGTATATCTTGCAGGATGACTGCCACAATAAGTTATCATCGATCATCTCATATACGGTTGACCCTTGAACGATGTGGGTGTCAGGGGCACTGACCCTCCCCAAAGTCAAAAATGAGCTTGTAACTTATAGTCAGCCTTCTGTGTCTGTGGTTTTGCATCTGCAGATTCAACCAACCATGGATTGTGTAGTACTGTAGTACGTAATACTGAAAAAAAAAAAAAAGATCCATGTATAAGTGGACCCATGCAAAAACCCATGTTCAGGGGTCAAATGTAGTTACAGTTGTTTTTTCCTGTGATGAAAACTTTTATGATCTACTCTCTGAACAACTTCGGCGTCTTCATTCGTATTCAGATGTCGCAAGGTTGGTAAGACTTGCACACAGGTGCCTCACCCCCCAGCTAGGGTCCACCTCCGTCCCAGTGTTCCCCATACCCACCCCTCCTGAGTATTAGAAGCAGACCACCTCTAAACTGGTCCCTTCTCCCCAAGATGGCTCTGTTAGAAGTGCTGCTTTTCGAGTTGTTGTTCTCATCTCATACACACAAAAGAACCAGCAAGAAAACAGAATGTCTTTATCCTTAATACCCAACTTTATCTGGCAGAGAGGATTTTAACATTTCTCTGTTTAGGTTTGCCCTGACCAGAAAGTACAGTTATTGCTAACCAGTTGTATATTTCACATTGAAACATATTTACCTTCTGAGCCGTAAACTTAGCATAACTTTTCTCCAAGTGAGAAAAGCAAAATAGTCTACATAAGGAAATTCACAGACAGAGGGTGAGAACGGCTTTATCTTGTCTCTTCTGAACTCTATGAATTGGCATAGCCTCACGGCTAAACAAACCACCTGAAATCTAATACAGTAAGGGTCTCTTTCTGGTCCACTTCACAGTCCAGTGGGGCTTGGTGCAGGGGCTGTGCAGTTACTTGCAGAACAGCTTGGGATCCCATCACCCAGGCCCTTGGAGTCCATCAGTGGATCCTTGGTAGCTGGCCAACAGCCACCAGAAGAGAGGGAGGTAGGAGGGCAAGGACTGTGTGGGAAGTTGTAAAGGGCCAGGCCTGGAGGTGCCATATGTCACATCAGTCTTCATCCTTTTCCATTCTCAGTCACATGGCTTCACCCAGCTGCAAGGAGACAGGAAAGGTAGTCAAGATATGCACTCAGCAGGAAAATGGAAATTGTATGGACACCATCTAGGTGGTATCTGCTATACCAAGCAAAGTTTGATAAGCACAAATATTCTCGTTGGTTTTTTCCGTCCTTCCTCCCTCCCTGCCTTCCTTCCAACAGATGTTTAATGAGACGTTCCTAGTAAGTGTCAAGCCCTCTAAGCTCTACAGAATTACAACTTGAACAAAAAGAGACATTGTCCCTTCCCCCCTTGTTTGTGACGCTAACAACCTGGTGTAAAGAATTCAGACATTAATCAAATACGCACAAAAAGGAAACGTGCATCTCTGACTCGTGCTTTGAAGGGAGGTGATACTATAAAACCTACGAGGAAAGGAGTTGGCTTGGTCAGGATATCAAGGATGTAGTATTTGAGCTGATACCTGAAGGAGGGCTGAGGAGTGAAGAGCGCATGTGTGAGGTGAAGCTGAAAGCTGGGCGAGGGTTAGACCACATGGCCCAAGACCTAAGGGAGGTGGCAGAAGCTTCTGTCTTATGGATGATGGCGCCATTGTCTGAGCAAAGGAACAGTGGTAGACTTAGGGGAGGCACATCATGTGTTTACTCTTGTATGTTATTAGTTTGAGACATCCAAGGGAAGGTGTCAAATAGGCAGTTGAGTTTGGGGGTTGGGAGCTCAGAGGAGGGGTCTGGGCTGGGCGTCATCTAATGTAGGTGATAGTTGAAGCAGTGGGTGTGGATGAGATGATCTAGAGTGGGACGAGGAGAAGGCTCAGGACGGAAGGACTCTGATATTCCATGGGAAAGCAGGCTGGGTCTGCAAAGGGGACAGAGAGGGGGCCAAACTCCTTTACAAAAGCTACTTCCTAAACTTCAGTTTCAATAGCTAACCAATGGAAAGTAACTCAGGCCAAAGCCTTTATATACTTAATCAGAAAAGAACTCACTTTTGTTTTGTTTTGAACAAGTAGCACACAAATAGACTGATATTCTCGACAATGTGATATATGCAAGGATGTTTGTAGTAAATTCATTTCAGAAAGGAGCCACTAATACCAGCTGATGAGAAAGGGGAAAATAATACTGTCATTTTCTTTTAGTCGTTCTGGAACTGGAGAAAGTGCCATTTGGGTTGGTGAGAAGCTTCATGAACCAAACTTTCAAGCAATGCAAAGTGAGACTGCATGGCTAGGGCAGTAAAGGGAGACTTTTTTTAATTTTAATTTTCTTATCGAGGTGTAATTGACATAACATTGTATTAGTCTCAGGTGTACAGCACAGTGATTTGATATTTGTATACATTGCATAAACAATCACCGTAAGAAGTCTAGTTACCATCCGACACTTCAGAAAAAATCCAGCTAAAAGGAGAAATCAGCTACAACCCTCACTGCAGCAGTAGCTATGTCTGTCATTTCAGGAAAGAGGAATTTGAACCCAGCTGGTAACTTGCAGCACAAATTTTACTTTGCCTTCTTTCCTAGATATATTGACATTGCTGCTCGCTTAACGAGGACTGGAGTGTCAGGCAGAAGCCACATAATAATAGCATTGCTCCGTGCGCGTGTTTGTTTTCTGAACCCCTTACTGTTGTTAATTAGTTCACGTTCCCAGTGTTATTAGCTGATCTCAGAAGCACATCTGAGAAGGTGGAGTCCTTACCCAGAAGGCTCTGAGTTGGTATAAAAGCCTGGCTAGGGGAAGAAAGCAAAGAAAGAAAGAGAAGAAACCTCAGGTCCAGGAGGAATGCTTCAGCAAGAGGCCGCAGGGACCAGTGTGTTTGGTACATATCCACTGGGAGGAAGTATCTCTTGAAATTGCACACTCTTTAAAGTTTATAGACTGATGTGTTCATTCCTTTTCACTCACTCTTGCAGTCGTTCTTTGTTACAATGAGAAAACTTGAGCAGCGTAGTTGACTGTTCAAGTATCATGGGCCACGTTCAATGTGTTTAAAGTGTTTCAGAGGAGAGGGAGTCCCTGACTCTATCGCCTTCCACAGTTTAATTCTAGAGAAGCTGGGAATAAAATGAGAAAATATCAGGTGGGGCCCATGCTGGAAAGTGAGCTGAACAGATGCTGGTGGCGGATGAGAGTTAGCCTCACAGACGTTATTGACCTTGGGCTGCACACAGAGCAGTGTGGGAGATTCGGAGGATGGGCATGGGAAGGGAGCCTCCTGGCCCAGTCCTTCACCGAGCTAATAAAGTGGCAGATACAGGACAGATGTACGAGAAAAGGGCAAAGCAATTACAGAAACACGGGAAACAAGCGATATTAAATGCACATTTGCAGTAGTTACTACAAGTCTCCAGAATGTTCCATCTGTGCTAGATAGTGGCTCTCTCATGCCCAGCCATGGGACATTGGGAAAGTAATTTAATTACTTTTAGCCTCAGTTTACACAATTTGTAAGAAAGGAATCATAATACCTACCTTATAGAATTTGGGTATGGATTCATTAGATAGTTTATGTAAATCCTGGCACATAGTAGGTATTTCCTACATGTTGATGAAGGAATGAATGAATGGAAGAATGAAATGGTTAACAGTGTGCCTGGCACATAGTAAATGCTCACTGAATAGATCTGTTATTGTTTTGATGGTATTACAATATTTTGTAAGCCATTTTAAAGAAGGCAGAAGATGGCTCTTCGCTGGTAACCTAATGCTTGGCTATACTCTTGCAGCTTTGCCCATTGATATGCTAAATAATTAAGACATGGTTGGATAATTTGCACCTGCACAGTTCTGTAGACGGGAATACATTACAAGTATCACTAGCGTTTTGCTGCCGCAGTTGATTCAAGGTGTTTGGAGAGAGGCCAAAGATCGAAGAATGTAGAGGCACCAGGCGCTTAAGGAAAAACTTGATTTTCAGTGGGATTTTGGGTACAAATAACATAGCTGGGCAACAAGAAGTAAGTGAAATCAAGCAGGTTGGAGAAATGGCCTGAGAGAAACTCAACCAACTTAACTCACTCAAATATGGAGTGAGGGGTGGTAATTGGGACTTCCATGTGTTTAAACAGAGCAGAAAACTTGAGGGGCTCTCAGTGCATTTTTGTGTGAAGGTTATCCTAGAAAATGCAGGGAAAATGATGCATTTCCATTGACAGTGCAACTGGTATAGATTTCCTAAATAAAAGGTCTACTATGCTTGATTAGTTCCGTGGAGCAACATTAAGCAGCTTGTTTTCTTATTATAATTTATCCAGGCCCTGAGGGGTAGTGGCAAAAATAATGAATAAGAAAAAGGCAAGGTCATGAAGAAACCAACATTTATTGAATATGCACTACAAAACTGGCACTATGCTAGTTACTTCATAAGCGTTTTCTAATTTAATTGTTATAATAATCCCATGTAGTAAGTAGAACACAGGTCAGTCTGGCTTTAAAATCAATCCTTTTATCTATACCCTCTGTAATGAGAAAACTTGAACTATCCTAGGGATCAGCAAACTATAACTTATGGGCCAAATCTGGCCTCTGCCTATTTTTGTAAATAAAGTTTTATTGGAACACAGCCATGTCTTTTTATTTCAAAATTGTCCATGGCTGCTTTCATGCTACAAAAGCAGAGTTCAATAGTTGTGACAGTGACTGTATGGCCTAAGATATTTCCTGTCTGACCCTTTACAAAAATATTTGACATCCTCTAAACTACTACTTTTCTATTTACCGCCCTGACCCTTTAAACAGGTCCTTTATGAGACAGTGTTTTCAGCTGTAAAACACAATTAATGATGCCAGCCTTGTGTATCTTACAGGATTGTAAGAAAGTAACCTCTTGCATGTGAAAATTGTATGGAAACAAAAGTTGTCTACTGTGTAGCATCAGTTACTTTTTCTCCAACATGCTATTAAGACAATTTTCAAATATATAAAAAGGTTGAAACATCGTACAGTGAACACCTATTTACCCACCATCTAGACTCAACAATTAACATTTTGCTGTATTTGTTTTATTACCTATATATCCATCTACCAATTTCTCTATCCACCCATCAATGCATCTTATTTTTTATTTATGCATTTCAAAGTAAGGTGTTGACATCAGTATAACTAACTGGAGATCAGTGTTTACTTTTTTTAGGTAAGATGTACACGCAGTGGAGTGCGAAAATGCAAATGTACCATTTGATGAGTTTTTACAAGTGAGCCTTGTTGAGATGTCAACCATTACTGTCACCCCAGAAAATTCCCTCATGCCCCTTCTCAGCCACTCCCAGAGGCAACTACTGTTCTGATCTTTTTCACTCAGCGCTATGTGTCGGAGACTCACTGTGGTGGTGTGATGTTGTGTGTAACAGTAGTATGTTGCTCTTTGTTGCTGAGGAATATTAACTTTATGAACGCACCATAGTTTATCCAGTCACCTGTTGATGGACGCCTGGGCTGTCTCCATTTTTAAGTTATTGTGAATAAATCTACTTTGAACATTCTTACACAGGTCTTGGGTGAACACGTGCTTTTTTGTCTCTTGTGTAAACATCTGGGAGTAGAGTTGTTAGGTCATAAGGTCAGAAACTGGGAAATCTTTGTTTCCAAAGTGGTTGTACAATTTCACACCCCTACTAACAATGTATTAGAGGTCTGGTTGTTGCACATTCTTGCCAACATTTGATGGTGTCAGTCTTTTTAATTTTAGCCTTTCTGGTAGATGATAGTGGTATCTCATGGTGGATTTAATTTATTTCCCTGATGACTAACAATGATGAGCAACGTTTTGTCGGTTGGACCTTTGTAAGTGTCTGGTGAAGTTGAATTCCTTTTAGTGTATAGTGTGAAGTGGGGGTAGAAGTTATTATTATCCATATGAGTACGTGGTTGTTTTACTCAGTTTGTTTAAAAGACATTGTTTCCCTGTTGAATTGCTTTGTGCCTTTATTATAAATAAATCAAAGGTATCAGTGCAGGTCTATTTCTGTTCCAATGATCTATTTGTCTCTCTTAACACCAGTACCATAATCTCTTGATCACTGTGGGTTTACAGTAAGTCTTTCATTCAGGTAGTGTAAGTCTTCCAACTTTGTTTTTATTTTTCGGGATTACTTTAGATATTCTAAAGGTCCTTTACATTCTGATACAAATTTTTGAATAAGCCTGTCTATTTAAAAAAACCTGGTGGAGGTATGACTGGAATTTCATTGACTCTATAGATCTGAGGAAAATTGATATTTTACAATGTTGGGACTTCCAGTCCATGAATGGGGGATATCTCTATGTTTATTTAGATCTTTAATTTCTCTCAGCAATGATTTCAATGTAGTTTCAATGTGGAGGTCTTGCCTGTCTTTCATTAGATTTATTCCTAAGTATTTTATGGATTCTGGTGCTTTCAAAAGTGGGTTTCTTGGGACTTCCCTGGTGGTGCAGTGGTTAAGAATCCACCTGTCAGTGAAGGGGACATGGGTTCGAGCCCTGGTCCAGGAAGATCCCACATGCCGCGGAGCAGCTAAGCGCGTGCACAACAACTACTGAGCCTGTGCTCTAGAGCCCACGAGACACAACTACTGAGCCCACGTGCCACAACTACTGAGCCCACGTGCCACAACTACTGAGCCCACGTGCCACAACTACTGAAGCCCGTGCGCCTAGAGCCCGTGCTCTGCAACAAGAGAAGCCACCACAGTGAGAAGTCCGCGCACCACAACAAAGAGTAGCCCCCGCTCACTGCAACTAGAGAAAGCCTGCGCGCAGCAACCAAGACCCAACGCAGCCAAAAATAGATAAACAAATAAATTCACTTTTTTAAAGTGGGTTTCTTTTTTTAAATTTCATTTTCCAATTGTTTACAGCCAGTGTGTGTGATTTTTGTGTGTTGATCTTGTATTCTGAAAGCAAGCTAAATTCACTTACTGGTTTTAGAAATTGTTTTGTAAATTCCTTAGCGTTTTTCTATGTAAATAATCATGTCATCTGTGAAGAGTCAGGTTTACTCTGCCTTTCCAGTCTTTAAGACTTCCTTTTCTTTGCCTCATTCTTACACTGCTAAGATCTCCTGTATAATATTGAATAGAAGTGGTGAGAGCGGACAGACTTACCTTGTTCTTACCCTTAGTAGGAAAGTATTCGATATATCACTATTACGTATAATACTAGCTTTTGTAGGTCTTTGATAGACTTTTATAAAAATCACACTGAGGAAATTTCCTTCTGTTTCTATCTTGGTGAGGTTTGTTTTAACATCGTAAGCGGTTGGAACTTTGTTAAAAGAGTCATCTGCACCCGTTGAAATGATCATATAGATTTTTTTCCTTTATTAGTTATTGTGATACATTGTCTTCCTTGATGTTTCTTGACTTGTTAAATCAAGTTTGCATTCTTGGAATAAACCCCACTTCACTGCTAAATTCAATTTTGCTAATATTTTATGAGGCATTTTTGCATTTATCTTCATGAGAGCGATAATTCTGTATTCTTTTTTGTTGTTTATTTCTTTGTTAGGTTTTGGTATTAAGGTTATGCAAGCCTTGTAAAATGAGTTGAGTCTCTACCTCCACTATTTTCTCAAAGAGTTGGTATAATATGGATATTTCTTCCCTAAATGTTAGATGGAACTCACTAGAGAAACCATATGTGTGTGGAGTTTCCCTTGTGGGATGATTTTATGTGATTTCAGTTTCTTTACAAAAAAAAAAAAAAAAAAAGCCTATTAAGATTTTCCTCTTCATCTTGTGTAAGTTTTTTTTAAATTTTATTGAAGTACAGTTGATTTACAATGTTGTATTAATTTCTGCTATACAGCAAAGTGACTCAGTTATACATATATATATTATTTTCCATTATGGTTTATCACAGGATATTGAATATAGTTCCCTGTGCTATACAGTAGGACCTTGTTGCTTATCCATCCTATATATACTAGTTTGCATCTGCTAATCCCAAGCTCCTAATCCTTCCCACCCCTACCCCCCTCCACCCCCTTGGAAACCACAAGTCTATTCTCTGTGTCTGTGAGTCTGTTTCTGTTTCGTATATATATTCATTTGTGCCATGTTTTACATTCCACATGTAAGTGGTATCATATGGCATTTCTCTTTCTCTTTCTGACTTATTTCACTTAGTGTGATAATCTCTAGGTCCATCCATGTTGCTGCAAATGGCATGATTTCATTCTTTTTATGGCTGAGTAGTATTCCATTGTGCATATGTGTGCCACATCTTCTTTATCCATTCATCTGTTGATGGACATTTAGGTTATTTCCATATCTTGGTTATTGTAAATAGTGCTGTTATGAACATAGAGGTGCATGTATCTTTTCGAATTATAGTTTTGTCTGGTATATGCCCAGGAGTGGAATTGCTGGATCATATGGCAACTCTGCTTTTCGTTTTTAATCTTGTGTACATTTTGATGAGTTGTATTTTTTTGAGAAATTTTTCCATTTCATCTAAATTTTCAATTTATTGGCATAAAGTCATTTATAATATTCTTATCTTTTTAATGTTTGTAGGCTTTGTAGTGATAATCCCTCTTTGATTCTTAGTATTTGTATTCTCTGACTTCGAAGGCATCAGTTATGCTGTGTAGCAAACCACCTCAAACTTAATGAGTTAAAATAGTAACCATTTATTTCACTGTGGGTAGGCCATTTGGGCTAGGATCAGCTAGGCAGTTCTTAGGGTCCAGCAGGTTCACGCAGGAGTCTTTGGACAGCTGCTTGTCAGTTAGGTGCCTCCGCTTCTGGGGCTTGGGTGGCTTTGGCTGGGGCAATGAGGGTGGCAGGCCCATGTGTCGCCTCATCGTTTAGGCTGACCCAGTCTTGCTGGCATGATGAGTCAGCAGTGTCCCTGGAGAGAATGGAGGTATGAAAGTCCTCTTAAGGTTTAGGTGTAGGACTGTAATTGCTCTTTTTGCACATTCTTTTGACCAAAGTAAGTCAGAAGAACAACTCAGATTTATAAGGTGGAGAAACAGACCTACCACCAATTCCAAACAACTGTGAGTGTGGGGAGGGGAGAATTAACACCATTTTGGCAACCTTTCATGTATTCAGGTACATTGTTATAGAACAACTGTTATCAATTCAGCAATTTTGTGTAAATACTCTGGTCTTACCAATATTGTGATACAACAGTCTTCCTGCGTCTTTCTGGATTATACAGAACATTAAGTTCTTTGGTGTTACATCAAAAGAAACCCCATTTTTCCTATTAATACTTAGGAAGATTTTGATTGTTTACAGGTTTTTGTTTTATAAGTCAGTATATATTTTGTTTGTCTACACAGCCTCAAACCGTTAGAGATTCAAACTGTTTTTTGGTCATAATACTTTCGGAATTCAAAATCTGGCATTGGTAAAAATGATCATAGATGTGTTGACTTTGGGCTTAAGAAACAATCTGGGTCTTAAGTAATTCTCATCTGTGGGTAAATTATAAGTAAAAAGAAAGCATAGCTTTTTTAGGTGGCATAGGTAATATATTTCTCTAGGTTCCTCAGCATGTCAATAGAGAAATTCTTGGACACAGAAAATAAAAGTCGAGCTGGGAATGGGATGATAGAATTAAACTGAATTTTTATCAGTCCCTAAAGTATACAGTTAAGCCTATCCATTAAGTCAAATTTGTTTTACCTTCCCAGAAATCTACCTCTAGAAATTTATCCTAAGTTACCTAGGGTTGTGTGAACTCATCTGGTGATGAGTAAGGTCACTTACAGCATTGTTTCTCTCATGGAAAAATTAAAGGCAATCTAAATGTCTAATAAAAGGGGATTGATTTTTTTTTAAATATGGCATATTCATCACGTGGAATATACACAACCATTTAAAAGTGATAGAAGAGTATTTAGTGAGCTGCATGGATGTTCATTATATATAGTTGACATATACACTTAAAAGCAGATTTTGTTTCTACTTGTATGATTACATTTTGGGTAGATAATTATATATAAATACATGTATGCAAAAAGAAAGGCTTGGAAGAATATACAAGAAAATTTTAATGGTGGTTATTTCTGAATGATGGCAATATGATTTTTTACAGTTTTATTGAGATATAATTGACATATAACATTGTATGAGTTTTAGGTGTACAACATGATGATTGGATATATGTGTATATAGCAAAATGATCACCACAGTAAGTTTAGTTAACATCATCACCTCACATAGTTGCAAATTCTTTTTCTTGTGATGAGCATTTTTAAGGTCTATTCTCTTAGCGACTTTCAAATATATGATACACTGTTATTAACGTTAGCTACCATGCTGTATATTAGATTTCCAGAACTTATTTGTCTTATAGATGGAAGTTTGTACCTTTTGACCACCTTCATCCATTTCACCCACCCTCCACCCACTACCTGTGGCAACCACCAGTCTGCTTTCTGTATCTATAAGTTTGATTTCTTTTTCTTAGATTCCACATATAAGTGAGATCATACAGTATTTGTCTTTCTCTGACTTATTTTACTTAGCGTAATACCCTCAAGATCTACCCCTTGTTGTCACAAACGGCAGAATTTCCTTTTTTAATGGCTGAATAATATTCCATTTGTGTGTGTGTGTGCGTGTGTAAGTATAAAATTTTCTTTATCCATTCATCTGTTGATAGACACTTAGGTTGTTTCCATGTCTTCACTGTTGTAAATAATGCTGCAGTGAACGTGGGGGTGCAGATATCTTTCTGAGATAGTGATTTCGTTTCCTTCAGCTATATACCCAGAAATAGAAGTGCTGGATCATATGGTAGTTCTATTTTTAGTTTTTTGAAGAACTTCCATACTGTTTTCTAATTTACATTCCCATCAACAGTGCACAAGGTTCCCCCTTTTCCACATCCTTGCCAACACTTATTATATATACACAGAAGTAGAATTGTGTTTTTGGTAGTAGCCATTCTAACAGGTGAAAAGCCATGATGGCAAAGTGGTTTTTATTTTCCTGTTTATAAATCCATGATATGAAATTTTTAGAATGAATATGTATGAAAGATATGGGAAAAGTAAATAAAAATTACTTTTTGTAAAGCCCCACAGAGCCACAATTTCAGGATTATTTGTATTTTTAGTTGCTACTCTCTATGTAATAAGAGCTTTTGAGCTTTATAAAATCTACAGAACTGGGACTTCCCCGGTGGTCTAGTGGTTAGGATTCGGCGCTTTCAGTGCCACGGCCCAGGTTCAATCCCTGGTCCGGAAACTGAGATCCTGCAAGCGACGTGATACGGCCAAAGACTGGTTTTATTGCCACCCTAATAGAACATGGCATCGTGAAATGCAGTAGTTCCTTTAGGATGTTTGTTTTGCTGTTAACATTTGCAATAACTCATAAAGACCAGGGAAATTTTTCTCTAGTAAGCATCATGTTTTTATTTTAAAACATCACCATTGTAAAAAAGTCTTGTAAAAGTTTGGGTTGAAAGCAGAATCAGCATTCTTATTTCTTTCTTATAACTTGAATAATTGTAGGATCCAGAGTCTTTAAAAAAAAAATCTGTTGGCTAGAAAATTACTGTTAAAAGTAGACACAGGTATTGCTTCTGTGTTAAAATGCCAGGCATGATTCTGTGCTTTTCTTGCCAGTCTAATTGATAAGCTCCCTGACAGGGTGGCATACGTTACACATCTGTAGTACAGTGGTGTTTCTATTTAGTAAATTCCACCATTATCACTATTATCACTGGTGGAATATAGACTTTGGCCAAATTCTACTAGATTTTACCATGGCTACAAAACAAAACAAAACCCTGTATTAGAGGTTTTGATGTCTGTTTCATTGTCACTGAATAGACTGTTTAGGCCAGTTTCCATCTAAGACATGGTTAATATAGTGTGTCATCTGTAATGAACAAGCACATCTTCAAGGGCGTGTTGAAACTTTCTGGGACCGAAATGAAATTGGATTGTGCTGGAGAGGATTTTTAGAAGTGGGGTAAAGTGTTGTGAAATCACCACATGTGCAGAATAGTCAACACTTTAAAACGTTTGATTGATTTATTTTATTGGGTTTGCTGCCAGAAGGAACAGAACGTGGCTTGGTGTGCAGAGTTGGGTGCACGGTTTCCTGGGGCGGGAGGAGGTCTTGGGGAGGATGGGGCGACACCCAGGTAACACCCAGGAACCCGCAGCGCTCCGTGCCTGCAGCGTCGATGTACAGGCAGCCTTTTCCGTGTCAACACCTGTTCATTAGGAACCGGACCAAGACTCCCAAAGAGCTCTCAGATGGCCCAAATTCTGTATCTCTGCCAATCCGCACTAGAATTTAATAACCTTGAGGTGAAATTTGGGCCTTTCCTCACTGCTAATCCCCAAAACCATCTCGCTTTCCCTTTCTCTGAATAACAGTTTAGTTTATGTGGGGAGGGAGGGAGGAAGCTGGGGGCAGAGGAAGAGGAGCAAACCGATCTTACATTTCTTAAAGGACGGTCCACTTTCCTTCAGAGCAGATAGAGTTTCTTGTACGTCCGAGACTTAAGCTTGTTCTTTCCATAGCTTCCCCATCTTCAATTGTCAGATCGTTGTTGGAAATTCGCACCGTTCGTTAACTATTGACAAACCTCCAAGTTTCGTTCTTGTAATGAAATAATGCAAAAAGAAGCATGTAAGCCTGTAATCGTGATTCTGCTATATTTTTTAAAAGGTTATGTGTTTTCCCTTTAATTTTCCACTAGGTTTAGCGCACTGTTAGAAATATGGGAGATACTCCATAAATATTAGTTTATTCCCACGCCTTGCTCTGCAAAGGAACTGAAGTAATTTAGTAGGAAATACATAGAGTACAATAGTAAGTGCCTAATAAAATAGAAGGCTTCAGAGCTCCTTCTGCCCTGCCCCCACCCCAGGGGAGGAAACAGAACATAGTGAACCCCGTGTCTGTCCCGTGCATTGCACAGAGAATAGCATGGCTGTGGACCTTTTGGAGGCTCACTCCAGGGCAGATGGCCATTGAATGGAATGACAGATGGGATCAGCTGTACTACTGCAAGTTGCTCTCACTCATTCTCACTCTCCTGAGTGCTTGTTAAGTTTTTGGGTGTCTTAAATACACGTGTAGGATTTTGCTACTTCAATAAAGGAGGTGCCCAATAAATATTCATAAATGAGGGAATTCATAAAGAAAGTTTGTGTGTATACAGTATAGAAAATGCCCATACTCTGTCTTTCCATCACTCCAATGACAGTTACTATGTTCAAATGAAAAGGATAGATTTCCATGGGTATTACATAAATTCACACTCATTCACACCTGTGTGTACTTACATGTATGCACACATACATGTATATACACATAAACATTCTTCGCATCCGGTTTTGACCCTACTGTCTGTTCACCCTCTTTCTCAGAGCCCCTCACCATGGTACATCCCCAGCATTGTGAGACCCTAGAAGAGGAGACAGCCTCATTTTATACAGCCGGCCAGCTGAGAATGGTATTTACTTTTTAAAATGGTTGAAAACAAATCAAAAGAATACTACTGGGTGACACATGAACATGACCTCAAGTTCCAATTTCAGCGTGCGCAAATAAAGCTTTATTGGATCCCAACCATATTCGTTCATTTACCTACTGTCTCTGGCTGCTTTTTCACTATGGCAGGGAAGTCGAGCAGGTGTGAGAGAGGCCAGCTGGACTGCAGAAACGCAAATACTTGCTATCTGGCCCTCTACAAAAAGGTTTGCTGATCCCTACCTTAGAAGATACAAAAAATGAGTAGGATGGGCTTCCCTGGTGGCGCAGTGGTTGAGAGTCCACCTGCCGATGCAGGGGACACGGGTTCGTGCCCCAGTCCGGTAGGATCCCACATGCCACGGAGTGGCTGGGCCCGTGAGCCCTGGCCGCTGAGCCTGCACGTCTGGAGCCTGTGCTCCGTAACGGGAGAGGCCACAACAGTGAGAGGCCCGCCTAACGCAAAAAAAAAAAATGAGTAGGATGAAATCTACCTGGCTGAAGCCACACCTCACAATATTTGAGAAAATATTTCCCCAATTTGCCCTTTCTTTTAGGAGAAATTAGAAAAGAATAAGAAAATTGTTGTCAACTTTTATTGTTTTCAAAAGGGCCTCATAACTTTTTTTTTCCCAAACGTAACTTTATGTCCCAGTAGTTACTCTTGTGATTATATCCTGGCGTGATATAATGGAAGGGCAAGTCAAAAGGTGCCAAGTGGTGGAACATATAACAGAAAGTTTAGTCTGATTTACAATTTGCCTTAAGAATCAACATGGAAGAGAAAACCTACCAAGACTTACCAAGTTTGTAGGACAGGAAGGAAGAGGGGGAATCACAGATGCATTTCGGGACCCTGAGTATCTGTCTGTATTACAGTCTGCCCCGACTTGATAATGCCTTGTGTGTGTGTGCACTGTTTTTGACTTTTGTGACCATGTTGTTTCATAAACATTAGCTATTGGAACATACTGGTAAGAAGCACATACTGTTATTTCCATTCCAGAAGGAAGTGGCGGTAAACTCTGCATGTAGCTCTTTCTATGGCAGCAAATCAGTGCCAGATACAAGAAAATGCAGGGGTTTTTTTCCTTTTTTGCCACACACAAATCTCTGTATGGTGGATATGGTCCGCAGTATGATAAAGAATTATTACCTGAGTTTTCATGTGAATACTTGACTGTTCAGTGTGATTTCCTCTGTGGCATCTGGCATAGTGTTTAGTCGTTATCCTGCCCGTGGCCATTATAATGTGACCTCATGAATCAACTAATTAGATACTTCATTCTCTAAAACTAAGAGTCTTTGCTTTCTTTTGTGCACCACTCTCTCATATTTGGGGTCAGCAAATGGTCACTGAGTAGGCCAGAAGTTTCCTGCATCTTCAGATCCCACCTCCTTCTTCATACCTTTGCCTTTTTAGTCGTCTTTTGAAAGAAATGTGTTGAGAGTGAACTCACTGTCCTTGTATCTCAATCAGAACACACCAGCAGAGGAAGCATACATAAGTCGATCATTGCATCCTACCGTAATGGGATTTCAGCATCACAGAATGTGTATGCCGGCAGAGAGACTGTAGAATTCCTTTCCATCCCTACAGATACGGAACCAGGGACTCAGGGAGGATGAGGGACTTCTCTAAGGTCTTACGGTTACTTGTAGCAAACTTGGGAGAAGAGCTTTTTTGCCTTCCTTGTTTGTTTGCGTTATCTTCCTTTTGGGCCACCTTAAGTATGATTCTGATATAAACATTAAATTACAAGGGTTCAGTGAAATGTCACAAGAATATCTGTTCCTAGAATATGTTCTGTTTGGCTGTGAAACAGTGAGACTTGATTCCATGGATACGTAGGAAAATTACTTGGTGGATATATTACGTCAACTTTTTTGGAATAGTTATTAAACTATAAGATAATAGAAGGTGACAGAAGCTATAATTATCCAGACAGTTTAGGAGAAAAGTAATACAAAAGCATATTTATTCTTTATCTTCAGTAATAAATATATTTGAACTGAGCCTATTACTTGAGAAACCATTCCCATTCATTATCAGTCAGTTTGTTGGTTGAGAGGGCTATTTGGGGGGGAATTACTACCCTAATAGAGTGGAAGACTCAACTCAACTGGCTCTTCACTATCTTGATTTATTTTTCCTAGAGAATCTAAAAATGGAAGGAAGTAGAGTTGAACAATTGTTCCTTATCTTGACACGTTCATTCCAGTCATATGCTTTATTTTCTTCCTGACACTTGTGACTATCTGAAATTTTCTTCTTCGTTGATTTGTTGACTGGTTTACTCCCCTGTCCCATACTGCCAAGAATGGAAGCTGCAGAAAGGTCGCCTCGTCTGTCTTATTCACCATTGTATCACCAGCACCTATGACAGTGCCTGGGCTCTGAAAGGAATTCCATATTACCTGCTCAAGCAGGAGCAGTTGGCCATGTTGACTAGAGTGTGAAGTGTTGAACTGTGAGGTTGTAAAGTCTATGGATGGGGAAGAGAGTCTTCATAACTGACCTCAAAAGCGTCATTCTGCATGCTGACCTCTTGGGTCTTTATTAAATGTCCCCACCCCTGCTTCCACAGTACCTGTACGTGTGTTGTAATTGTCGGTTTCCTTGTCTCTCTCTCTCTCTCCCATTGATGACTTGAGGGATAGGACCAAGTCCCATTCACCTATATGTCCCAGATGCTAAATGCAGTGACCAGCAGAGTGAGTGAGTGAGTCCGTGAGTACGCGCATGCTGCTTTTAGCACAAGTGCCTGAGAACATACTGTACCTTTGTGCTTTACCTTTTCATGTAGAAAGCATAATGACTGACTGCTAAGTGTCTTTTAATACTTGTTTGGAGAAATACCTGCCTTCAGGAAAATACTTGCTTGCAAGTTGGGCTCCTTTTGTTAAGATAAGCTCTTTATATAGACTGTCACTGTCCAGTAGAAATGTAGTGTGAGCCACACCTGTAATTTTAAATTTCAAATCACCACATTTAAAAAGCTTCTTAGGGACTTCCCTGGTGGCACAGTGGTTAAGAATCCGCCTGCCAATGAAGGGGACATGGATTTCATCCCTGGTCCGGGAAGATCCCACATGCCGCGGAGCAACTAAGCCCATGTGCCACAACTACTGAGCCTGTGCCCTAGAGCCCGCATGCCGTAACTACTGAGCCTATGTGCTCCAACTACTGAAGCCCGCGCACCTAGAGCCTGTGCTCCGCAGCAAGAGAAGTCACCGCGATGAGAAGTCCGCGCACCGCATCGAAGAGTAACCCCTGCTCGCTGCAACTAGAGAAAGCCCATGCGCAGCAACGAAGACCCAAGCAGCCAAAAATAAATAATTTTTTTTAAAAAACCTTTTTAAAAAGTGAAGTTAATTTTAATATATTTTATTTGACTGAACATATCCAAATATTCTCACTTCAGCATGAATCAATATATAAAATTATTACTGAGATATTTTACATTGCTTTTTTTCATACCGTCTTGAAATCCAGTGTGTATTTTATATCTCAATGTGGGTCCTAAATTATCATCAGGAATACTTGACCTGTATTTTATTTCATAAAATTGAAAGTTGAAATAGTAGATTCACATATCCAAATTGTTCCAACACTTAAATTTGTTCCAGTATCTGAATGGAGAATGTTTTTAAATTTAAATTTCTTAATTAAATAAAATTTAGAAACTCAGTTCTATAGTCACACTAGTACTATTTTATTGCCAGTCACTAAATGTGGCTGGTGGCTACTGTTTTGGCCAGCCCAGATTGTAAACTCTTTCCTTTTTTAAAAATTTTATTGAAGTATAGCTGATTTATAACGTGTTAATTTTTGCTGTACAGCATAGTGACTCAGTTGTACATATATTCTTTTTCATATTCTTTTCCATTACGGTGTATCACAAGATATTGACTATAGTTCCCTGTGCTATACAGTGGGACCTCATTATTTATCCTGTACATATAATAGTGTAAGCTCTTCTTAAATAAACCTTTTCTATATATCTTCCTTTTTTTTCAAACACCCACCACCTTCTACCACTTCAGATCGCTGCATGTTGCGTTCCGGAGTGGGTGTCTTTGTGGTCATCTGGTCCCACTTGCTCCTCCTATAGGACCAGGGGCGCAGAGAGGAAGTGGCTTGTCCAGTACGATTGTCCACAGCTCTCAGTGCCGGCTTTTCGCTCACTCCTCCACCAGGCAGTGCCAGCTCCCTCCTTTGGGAGGGATAGAGTCCGGGGCCTGTGCCTGCAGGGGATCTTCCGTGCACAGCCAGGGATTCCCTTCTCTCTGCCAGCCAGTGGGCCCCAGGGGAGCCGTCCCCGGCCGCCTACCCCTGCCGCCCATGGGAGGTGGCAGAGGCAGCTGGCAGCTTGGACCAGCTGGCTGGCTCCAGGCTGAGGTCATGCTGGTGAGTTGGACAGACAGCCTGCTCCAGGGACGGAGGGCAGACCGAGTGCAAAGACAGATGGAACCAAGGCCAGCGCTCATTTATCCAAAGGTGCTGCTCCTACAAGGAGTGTGGAAAGGACCACCAATCCCTCAGTGTGATTTAGTCACCGCCTTTTTTCTTTTTTCATGTGTCTCATCTGAAAATGAAGAATCGTCTGTGACTACGAGTTAAGCATTTCCTAGGGTGCCTTTTTGTCATTTATAACCACTGACAGGTTTAGTACTTTTCTTTCTTGTTCCCCACGTTGTTCAGAACCCGCTCAAGATCTCTTGACATCATCTTTATCTAGGGCGCCAAAATTAATGCAATGACAATGGATCCATTTTTCTTTCTGAAGGAAAAATATTTTGACTCTCTTATGGTGAGGCTGGTCTGCTTCTAAGAGAACTGAAGTGGGTGCAGCACGAAATAGCTGTCAGCCTATCAAAACATGCACTTTCCTCATTATCAAGAGCCGGGGGCAGGGTTGGGATGCTGCAGCCTCCCTGGTGACTGGAAGAATCGCTCTTTTTCATTTTCTTCCTGCTCGCATTTCCCATTCTTCTATATACTCCCCACCCTCCACTTCTCCACATCGCTATGTCATATTTTTTTTCAAAGTGCACTTTGAAACTATTGGAACTTCAAGATCACCAAGTGACAGTATCACCTCCACAGAAATCAAATACACTGTTGTTTGTGTGTCAGCTCAGCTCAGCCATGTGGAGACACAGTATAAAATGACAACCAAGAGTAGTTTAATTGACTGAAGAATAGTCAAAGCTTGTCTTGGAATCCTGGCAAGGAGTTTGCCAGAACTAAGGGGAAAACAGTCCCCTGGCAGTGGGAAAACGTCTAGTGTATTGATTTGGTTTTATTTTCATTGGCATATTTAGTCACAGTGTTTTGATTCCTGGATTAGAATTTATTTGGGGGGGTATAACCATTACTCGAGATGCCAAACTGGAAAGTGATTTTTACTTTTTTGTGCTAGTTTTATGCTCTAATAACGCATGGACAAGTAGAACGCTCGATGAAACATGTCAGTGCTGGTAAGAAATCAGGAATTATTTTGAACAAGATGATGAGGAAACTTTTTTTTTTTTTTTTTTTTTTTTGCGGTTCGCGGGCCTCTCACTGTTGTGGCCTCTCCCGTTGCGGAGCACAGGCTCCGGACACGCAGGCTCAGCGGCCATGGCTCACGGGCCCAGCGCTCCGCGGCATGTGGGATCTTCCCGGACCGGGGCACGAACCCGTGTCCCCTGCATCGGCAGGCGGACTCTCAACCACTGCGCCACCAGGGAAGCCCCAGCTGCACAGTTTTACTTTGAAGATTCATACTAATTTGCTCATCACCCAGAAGACAACAGTCTCTTGAGACTGAAGTGGAAACGTTTTATAAAACTTCAGCCAAAGAATGAAGTTTTCTTCTTTTCTTGTTTGTTTCAGCTATCATAAGGTCTTGCTTTCTAGAATTGTTGACAGAACTGTCAATTCAGTTTGGGAGGAATAAAAGCTAATATTTGTGACAATCTTGGGTAAGTGCCTTTGCGTTGAGAGTAAGTATACCAGGAGCATGAGAGTTACCTGCCAGGGTGTGTGCTGGGTAGGGAGAAGGTGACTACGCTTTTAGTAATATTACCATCAAATCTAGGACTCACAGGGCTGCCCTCCTTGGCAGTGATGCTGTTTAAAGTTCGTCTAGTTTAGAAATGGCGGACAAAAGCCCCTATTTTCTTTAAGGAAGAAAATCTAAACAAGCTATGTCTTAGAATTTATTTTTGGTGGGTCAGTCACTTACCACAAACTCCAATGTAACAAAAAATTCATATTATGGTAGCGTAAAAGTTGTGACAGATTCTCAACTTCTGAACATTTGGGGAAAGCAAGGAATTATTCCAGTTGAAAAATACCTGAGCCTGTTTTCCTAATTTCCAGCTATGCTTTTGCTGGTAGAGATCAATGGGAAAGTATAGCTTTGCCAGCCTTAGATGGAGAAGGTCAAGGGTGCTTATAAATATATTTTAAAGTATCATTAGTGTCTATAAAGGAAGAAAAAAAGGAAGGTCCTGGAGCCAGTAGGAAATCAGCCAGTTTTTAAGCTGCCTGTCCACTTCAGCTTACTGAAAATAAGGAAAGGAAATTGTACAAATGCTCTTCACAAGTCCAGAATGATTTCTATCAGGAGAAAGCATACAAAAGTTTTACTTTTTATTCTTTTCTCCGCCTCGCCTATTGCTATTACAATAAAAATTCTTCTGACAAAAAACACACTTAATTTTTATTATGAAGATCCAAATAGAGTTTATCACTTTTGGATCTGAGTCACATTTCGTCCCCCACCTTCCTCCCCCTCCCCCTCCACCTTTTGTCAGATGTTGGTTTTGTAGGCAGTGGAGGACCTTTCCAGGATTCTTCCCTCATGTAGATAGTTTCTGTGGGAAGGCAAGCACGTGAGCATCAGTGCACGCAGTAGGCCCTCGGGAATGTTGGACCAGAGTGGTTTTCATGTGGTTTGCAGTGAGGCCCGAGAGGAGCGTGCAGTCCCCTGGTAGTGGAAGGTCATGGCCATGGTCCTCCTTTCCCTTCCATTTTCTGCCACTGCCCAGCGGAAAATAAGACCCCCTGCAAGGGAGGAAGGAGGAAGGTCCTTGATCTCCAAATCAGACATACAGTGAGTAGTCGTTGGCAGGAATTCACATTTGGGGCCCTTAATGAAGTAGGTGGGCCGCAGCTCCAGAGACCCCCAACCACATCCTCGCACAACACCTCTGCGCTTGTGCTTCAGTCTCCACACCTTTTAACAGCCAGTCCTGCAAAGTCAAATGCACTGATCTCCAAAATCAAGGGCCTTGAGTGTTAGAAGCACACACACGGAATCTTTTCAATGAAGCATCATCTTTTTTCTTCCTGCTCATTTTCTGGGTGGATTTAGGTTTTCTCACCAGGACCCAAAAGGTTTTAGGTCCAGTCTGACATTTCAGCCATTTCTTGCTAAAGCTGCGTGGGTACCATGTGTTTGTGTGTGGGAACGGTTCCTGACTGAGTAAATTTCTTCCAGTGCGTGTGTCCATCCTAGCAGAAGATAGCCCAGCAGGCCTTGAGCACTGCTGCTACTTTATTTCACATCATGAATATTCAGAGGCTGCAGTCATTGAGGACTCAGGTGGCAAAAATAGTAAGGTGATGGAAGCACACCCCCTGACATGAACGCCAAGTCCACATTTCAGCGACTCAGAACCCCTGACTACAGCACAGATTTCCCATTCTCTGACCCTCGGACCGCAGGAGAAGGGGGGTCCTGGGGACTCCTCCGAATCAGGCATCTGTTCCATACACCGGCATGCTCACGGCTTGCCGTATGATGTGTTGCAATCAGCGTGTTGTTTTTAAGAGACAGCAGGCCCCTCTGTGCATCCTCCCCCATAAGATGCATTTAGGCTGATAGTTCAGCTTAAAGGACACCCTGTGGAGACGGGCAGTGCATGCATTGTTTTCCCCATCATGCAGTCAGTGTCTCCATAGCAAAATCGAGTGTCTTGTGTAAAATCTTATTTTATATATTTTGTCACCATCCGCAGTGACACTAAAGTAGGAACTGCTCCATTCTATTATGGGTTAAATTCTGCTCTGTGCAGACCTAGTGGTGATGTATAAATTGCAGCCCTGTCTTTTTTTTCGAAGGATTCTAAAATAGGTTTTCAGAATTAGTGCTGGATTTTTGCTCCTGCATGTGTGGTGACTCTTGATTTTTTCCTTTCGGAGAAGCCTCCTTTGCAGCAGTCCCCCTTCCGAGGAATCACTTAGACACTTCCAGCTGGTGGCAGGGGATACAGCCATAATACAGCTTCCTCTCTCCCAGCTGTCTTTTTCACTACGCTAAATGCATTACGATGGCTGCACTCTCGTGTAAAGGTTCAGGTAGAGGGAGGTGTAGGATTAAGCCTGGAGACCGCCGTTGGGGTTTTTAAGGCTTCAGCTTCCCCAGCATCTTGGCATTTTGAATGTCTTCCTGCTTCGGGTCCAGGGTTTCTCTCCACTGATTGAAATGCTGCTGGAAGGCTGATTAAAGGTGCCTGAAGATATCACCTTCTACCAGGAAGCCCTGCGTGCTTGAGAGGATCTTTTTCAATGCATTATGGCTCATGCAGCCTCACAATTAAAGAAAAACAGGGATTTAGAAATCAATGCTGAAGAAGAGACTGAGAAAAAAAGGAAACACCGCAAACGGTCCCGGGATCGGAAGAAAAAGGTAGCTATGTATGCCAGCGCCTAGATCTTGCCTGGATCCTTTTTGTTTTAATCTCCTCTTGGCATCCGTTAGAAGCATTCGGGGCTATTTTTACGTGCTGTGTGGAGTGTAAATTGGGTGTGTAAGTTGGGTGTGTAAGTCGGGAACAGACGATAGAAACCCTATGGTGGACAACCGGTGTAGGGTGGGCAAGACAAGGGAAGATTTTATCCTGTGTGGGGATGATTGCAGTGCTCATGCGGAAGCCTTGCACTTTACATAGGCATGGGCACGCTTCCATGACACAGAAAGGAGTTGCAAGGGAGTTAAAAGGAGTTTCTTTCCAGCCCGGTCAAGGTGAAATGCACTGCGGTGGCTTAGGATTGAGGGAGAGGCTGGAGAACCAGCCTTTTTACTTCTTACAGTCCTGTCTCGTGGAAAAGGAGCTTTTGTGCTAGAACTGTGTCACATGTGTGCATTTCTCAGGCAGATCTGTGACCTTAAAGATGTAGCAGAAAAGTCACTTCCCGCTTTGTTTTTTTTTTTGGTTTGTTTGTTTGTTTCTTCTCTCCCTCTGCCTCTCGTTTCTATAAGGTACTTTTAGGTAGGTTGTGCAATGGACATAAACTGCTGGAAATAACTTTCTTTTGTTAAGTGCAGCTAAAACCAGACAGGCTGGTCTTTCTGTGCTGTCTGGGAGTGATTATCCTGAATGCAGGAATTCCCGTGACAGGGCAGGGACTTGCAGCCTTCAACACTGATTGCTTTGGATCAAAGCATGGGCATCGATCCTCCTCTACTGATGTTCCAATGCAAGGGAGCAAATAGGAGGACTATTCTAGGTCAGTTGTGTTTTATTACAGCCTGGGAGTACTTACTGTTTGGTGGCTGTGCCCTTAAATATGACTCCTAGAAAGCGACCGGGGGAGTGAGGCCCCAAAGCACTTTTCTTCCTTGACAATTAATAAAAATTGACTAAAACTCTGTGACCTGAATAGGTCATAAAGCATTTTTATGTCTCTTTGTGAGAGTTCCCAAAGGAAAGAGCATCTTCATTTGCTTTGAGCAGTGATGCCTGTGCTTGGCAAATGACATGCAGATTTCATCCGCCACATGCCCGTTTTCTCAGGAGTGAGCATGAATATTTTCGGTGCCTTTGCCATTTTCTTCCAAGTGTGGATCTACCCCCTGCCTTTTGTTACCTGGCAGACTTTCTGAGACTGAGTTTGGAGGGCTGCAGTGGTTTTGCTGCAAGATGTTAAATATAGATGGTTCCTGCTTCGGGATTCTTGTAAATAAACTTCTTGAACGTATTTTCATGGAAGTACAAGCTTAAGTGAGGAAATTCTCCGCAAGTGTATTTCAAAGCCTCGCACAGCAGAGCTGTTGTGAGATCGCCATGGTTTGCTAGGTTCTGGTCTAATTTTACTGAAGTTAGGTTTGTCTGTGGGTTGGTCACTGTAGTTTTGACCCCTCTCTGCACATCTCCCCCCCACCCCAACTCCATGGTAAGCTAGCTTCTGAGAAACACGAGGCCAGGAACATACATCTGTATAAAGATACAGTTTCATCATTGATGTCGATAGTGTACTTAAGAGTTATTAGCCAAGCCAGGCTTATGGATAGCAGTTTCCTGTGGGAGCAATGCCAGGTCCGTTGCTTGTGCCTCGTCCCCCAATTTGACTTAGAAGCAAAAGAGGGAAGGGGTGAGGCAAAGGGAGTTTCTGGGGTCACTGAGCTGAAGCAAATGCTTTGTGGACCAAAATGCTTTGTTATGAGTACAACAGAGTCTGTCCAATGTAAATCTCTTAGCAACCAGAAGGGAGCATGGAGAAATATCAATATCGCTATTGTCAACGTGCAGGCAGATTTAAATGTTTTGTTCTCGGGGCATTCACAGAGGAGATACAGAAAGGGGCTGGTGGATAACACTTTCATTGCTGTTGCGCTTGTTAATCCATAACACAATATAGTGTGTATATTCCCTATCAAAGGTACCTGTATTACAGAAGATTTAATTCATAGTCAAATGATCGCATGGACTGCTTCTAATTTGCAAAGTTAAGATTAAACGACTTTGAAGACACAATCTAGATCTCCTTCGTGACATAGCATATGTAACACTTACTCTCTCCAGAGTGAATTGTTTCAACTTTGAGTTTCTTTTTCCTACCTTTTCCTAAAATCCTAATTCAGGCTTCTGGGCTACTTTGTTGCATGTTGTCAGCCCCATGTCAATGGGAAAAGCTGCTTTTAAATACGTTGTGGGTTGCTATGGGAATCACTGCTCTTCCTCATATGCAGAAATATCCTCTAGGATCTTTTAATTACATAAGGGAAGAGTGAGCACTCTCATAAAATCACCAAACACAGAAGAAAAACTTAAGAGTATCTAGTTTATAAAATAAGGAATTTGACTCATGGTACCCCTGCAGTTCAGGTTTGAGCAAGCCGAAGGTGAACTTTTCTTGATTATATCTCTGTGACACAGAATCCTACAGTACGGGACGTTACTAAGCATTATAATCAAATCATAATACACGTGTCAAATGAACATAGGATTCAGGTTTCATCAGTGTTTTTAAACCCAGTGAGTTGTACATTTGGATATTTTGAATATTGAGAACCATGAATAAGTGGTTAGCTGTCAAAAAGTAGGAAACTTCTAGGAATTTATAATTAGTTGAATTTTAATAATGATATATTTTCTTCTTGGCATCACAACTTTCGTGTCAAGAAAAAGAAAATCTTCCTGTTTGTTGAAAGGAAATTCGTCTAGATAGATGAACCCTTAATCATTTATCATCAAGTTTTCTGACTTTAAGCAGAAAAAAAAAGTTTCAATGCGTATCTAGTGTAAAAGTTCCTTGCCCACACTTCCCACTGCCCTTCCCTGATATATGTCCCCCTTCATCCTCCTTCTCTCCTGAGGGACTTAGTTTGGCAGCAAGTGGGAGGCATGACAAAGGTAGACAGCACCTTTGGGTGGGTCCGTATTGGATCTATGCCCTCACTAAGCAACTTGCAGGGAGGAACTCTGTATCTCCTGCACCCAGCAGGTCCCTGGCGCACAGGTGGTGGTCAGTAGAGGGTCCAAGCCACCATGAACCCACAAGGGTTAGACTCACAAACGCTCTTCAGCCCCATACTTTCCTTGTTGCTGTTGGCTTCTGGTGCCATATTACCTACATGGTTTGCCCTCTCTCCACATGAGCTATAACATACATTTCAATATTGAGGAGTATTAGGAGAATCGACCTTTATTTATTCAGTATTTTTTATGTAGGCTTGTATGTACTTAATACATCCTGTCAAAAAAAAAAAAAAGCAACAACTTTGAGGTGACCCATGAAAATTTATACTAAAAAAAAGAAACATTTATGGAATTCCCTTCTCTCTCTGTATGACTGACACAGGAATATACCAGGATAAAGTAGCAGTTAATTCTGTGATTAATATCCTTTCTGATATTGGTGTCAAACTCATACAGCTGTTCAGTGGCAAAGCAGGAGTGACTATTTCACGGCTTCATTTCTGCATTCGTGCATTCATTCAGTAAATATTTATTGAGTGATTTCTGGCATCAGCCGTTGCATTCCCCATTGGAGACAAAGCTAAACAAGGCAGAGTGGCAACGGTATGGTAGCTCCCTGCAGAGCGGGGAGGAAGAGAAGAGCACCATCAGATACCCTACAGATAAGGAGCCACAGTAAGACCCCCAGTTCAACTCGAATGGGCTCACAGAAGGTTCTCAGCATAGCTGAACCTTGGAGGAGGAGTGAGCGAGATAGACAAGCAGAAGGACAGGAATCCCAGGCCCACAGCTGTTCAAGTATGAGAGAACATTCAGGTGTGTGAGAAACAAACGGTATTTTGGAGAAAAGGGGACATGAGTATATGGCAGGAAAAATGGCTGGAAAAGTAGCCAGGGGCCAGATCACGAAAGTCTTTGTTTGCCATCTTACGGGATTGGAAATTAACCTGCTCAAAGGAGAGACGGACTTAAATCATCTTTGGTGGTGATGGTAGGGAGAGGAGACCGAAGAATTTTCTGAGTTTAGAACCATCCCTCAAGCATCAGTGTTGCAGACAGCAGCTGGGAAAGCCGTCAGGAAGCACCGACGGTGATGCAGGCATGAGAGATGCTGAGGGTCTGAACCAGGGCAGAGATGATGCCAATGGAGAAGCGGGTGTTGCATACGAGAGATATTTAGAGGAAGACTCAGTAGAACTTGGCAGTGGATTGTGTGTAGGATGTGAGAGGGAGAGATCGGATTCTAGGGTAACTGCCAAGTTTCTGGCTTGAAGCGGAAGATGAAGAATTAAATTTCCCAGATTCATTTCTTTTCTCCCAGGACATTTCTTGACCTCTTAAAAAAAATGCACCGGGTAGGGTGTTATTAAATTGCTTTTTTAGGTGGAGGCTCATTTAATCTTCACAACAACCCTGCGAAGAAAGTATTTCTATTATCCCCATTTTACAGATGAGAAAACTGAGGCATGAGCCTTTAAGCTGTTCCCTCAAAGTCTCCACACTAATTCATGACAGAGCGGAGATTGCAATTTGGGTAGCCTAACTCTCCAGCTTGTGTTCTTAACTACTACACTGTACTGTGTATGTAGTTAATGTTTCACAGCTACACATCAAAGTGGGCTCGAGTCAGAGAATCTTCTAAAAGATAAGCCATTTTCTAAACATCTGGAACCTTGAATAACAGGCTTTATATCTCTAAGTAATCCAGTATCATAGTGAGCCTCTTTTTCTTACCCTCTGAAATACATTTTAATGTTCTACCTCAGGAATTTCTTTTTTTTTTAATTTTGAAAAATAAAGTGAAAAATTACCAACACCAGGATATCAAATCCTCAAAGACATGTTGCTGTAAAAACATAACAGTGTCTGAGGTGCTTGCTGTATACCAGGCAGTGTGCAGAGTGAGTCCCATGGATTATCCAATTTTTTTCTCACAACTTTTCTATGAGGCAGGTATTATTTTCATCCCCATTTTTCATAGCTAAAACCACGGCTTAAAGAGACTAAGTAACTTGCCTGAGGTCATATGGCTAGTAACTGGAGGGCCTAGACTTAAACTTGGGTCGTAGGACTTCGGAATCTGTCAGTCTGGGTTTATTGTAATGAGACTCTCTCAGTCTCTTTAAGAGTTAAAGCAACTGAAGGATTTGAGAACAGATTTCGGGAGACCTGAACTACTGAGTGTGATCTCTTGCCACAGAAGCTTGGTGCTTCCTGACATTTTACAGGCTCTCCCATGCCTGGTTACCTAGGTACCTGTGGCACCCATGATGTGAGATGCCAGGCGAGGTGAGGCATTTACTGCAGCACCTGGACTTTGGGGAAGAGGATTGTATGGACCTTTTTGGGACAAAGGGAACGTAGTCTGTTTCCTGCTTTGCTGAGTCCACAGACTCCAGATATCTAGGGAGCCCGGTTTCTCTCTCAACACACTTGACACTCTGCACTGTAATTATGTGTTTACATGTGTGTCCTACCCAGGAAACTATGAGCTCCTTGAGGGCAGAGGTGGTATCGTACTCACCTACTACCAAACTGAGGCTTGCAGAGCAGGTGGTTCAGTGAGAGGGTTGGGGGAAGAGAAGGGAGGGAGGGAGAAAGGTGGCTGGGTGGCTGGCAGGACGGATGGGTGGATGAGAGGCGGTATCATGCTTCGGAACATGGACTGTAGGGTCAGACTGAGTTCAGGTGCTGGTGCTGTCACTTAGCTGCTGTGTTCTTGGGGGATTTATTTAACCTTTCGATGCCTTAGTCTCTTCACCTGCAAAATGAAAACAATAATAGTATGTACTTAGCCACAGGGTTGTAATAAGATGTCAGTGAATTAGTATTGGAACAGCGCTTGGCACAAAGTAAGAGTCAGAGAGTGGTAGTTGTTGTGTCTGTTCATAATGAACAGACACATAAACAGAAGAATGAATGGACTGTTTCCAACCTGAGGCTTCAAGAAGGATTGTGCCAACAAGTCAGCTCACTGAAGCGGGGCAGGTAAGCTCCCTATAGGAGCACATCAGGCTGCTGCTGCCCTGTCTTCACTCTTCCCCATTTGGAAAGGGATGGATGGAAGAAGGCTTAGCTCTCTCAGAGGCAAGGCTGTAAACCTTTGTCCTTTGGTGTGCCAGAGATTTAGGCGTCGGGAGGCGGTGCAGTAAGACTTGTCAGCCGACTGGTTCTCTGTACTCTGTTACCATCACGGTACAATTTTTTTCCTCAGTAAAGTCATCTGTTCGTTAAAAAAAAAAAACAAAAAAACGTGATGCTATTAGATTAGAGCCAAAATAACTCGTACCTTTATGCTGAACATAGATCAGGAATGATTTTATAGCAGTGTATCATAATGTGATTAATTATGGCTTCGAAATGATTGCTTATAACCTAGTACTACAAAATAGATGTATATAATACTCCTCCCCAGTAAAGCCCAAGACTTAAGACACTGGCTTGCTCTTGATCAATTACCTTTATAACCAGTACAGGATCACGTTAGGGATAAATTCTACATTTATTAATGTCCAAATATGTTATTTTAAAGTTCTTTTTGTTAGTTTTGTCGCCGACATACTGCAGCGATTGAACTGTTCCTTCCTCACTCTCCAGGCCCTTGACCTTTTCTGTCTTTTAATTTTCCTTTGGCATGATGGTATATTATTGTGTGTATATGTGTGTTTTATTGAATTTCAATATGGAAAAGTGTTACCTTTTCATAGGTATGCTTGAGGAAAATGAGGATTTGGCAGTGTTTTAAGTTCTTTACAGTTATAAGAAAAGTTTGCATCAATCATATCACATTTTACCTGCATCTGTTCATTTAATACAAATGTATTGTGCACCTCCATTGTGCCTGTCCCTGTACGGGGAACTGGTAAGATAAAGGATGGAAGCTGTAGGTCCATCTGCTTGCTCTCTTTGGGATTCTGCTTGTATTACTCTACACAGGTTGGGGTGAAGGACTGAAGTAGAAAATGAGTATTTTTTAGTGGGCCTCCAATGGGCTGAGTGCCTCTTGCATTCCTCATCTTATCTGAATTTATGTCAACACTATTCCATAATGTTATCCACATGTACAGAGGTATTAGCCTAAGCTTAAGTTTGTTATGTAACTTGCCTCAGTTACAGAAATAGCTGGGCTTAAGGCCAGGGTCTCTGTGGTTGTTAAGTCCCTTGCTTGGGCCATCAGAACCTCTACAGAAGAGATTATTTTAAGGGAGGTTCTTATTAATAGACATCTATGGTGAATTCTTATGTCAAGAGAAGAGTTATCACCTTTGAAATGTTAAAAGTTATTTAGTAATTGGGAGTTTTATAAATTAATCATTTAAATTTAACTGCAAAGTCTAAATGTTGTGTAAACCATTACACTTAAGTTAGTGTAATTCTACATTTAAAAGAATTTTTAAGGGAAATTCAGTCACTGGCAATAAAAAGAATCATTAGCTTATACCTATTGACTAATATATAGGTTAAATATTGAAAGAGAATGTCTAAATACAACGTTACACTGTCAGTTACGTAATCCAAACTTTATTCTAGAGATATTTCTATAGAAAGGTAACATTTGGAAACAAGCAGTCTGCTCTAATTTTACCCAAATTGTTGTTTCTAGTTTGTACAAATGAAAAGCAGAAGAGTTGAAAGCAAAGCAATGGAAATCAAGCTTGAATCTTTTACATATAAATCACTTTTTTCTGGCGCTTATCCCATTCACTCAAGATTATGCTTTCCTGGACCCAAAGTGGTGTCATGAACTAGAAAAGTCCATCATTCCCAAATATAGGAGCTGCCTATAAAATGTGTAGATTTCAATTTAGATTTAGTTGGTTCCAGTGAATTATTTCTCAGTCTTAGGTGGCCTTCCACTAATGAGGATCATATCACCAGTTCCGTTTGAATTTAGATGAAGCCCATGAGAATGGGTAGAGACTAATGTTCATATCTGCCAGCTCTGGGGCTTGCCTTTAGGCAGAACAAAAGGCAACTCGCACCATCACCATATGAGAAGGATATGCGGATTGCCTGGAAAAGGACTGGGAGAGAGGGGTTGGCTAGAGAGGGTTGGATGGAAAGAAGCCCAAGATTTTCTAGTGACTGGAAGTCAGTGACATGGAAACATTTATAATTTACATGTAGATGCCCAAGACCCTTGTGATGTTAATATAAACAGCATTCTTTTATCCTAATGAAAGATAATTTTGTAAGAACTCTAGACAGTGGAAGAGGTAAATGGGCAATTTTGTTTAGTAGAGGATTAAAAACAAAGTAGGCAAGCAATAAGGAGAAAGATGTGGGGAGAGAGCTAAGTACTACAGTTCATGGTTCTGGAAAGAATGCGCTTTGGGGCTAGATGTGAGTTCACATGGCAGCCACTTCTGATTAGCTGTGTGGCCTTAAACTAAATTTCTTTGGGCTTCAGTTTCTACCTTGGTCAAATGGGGCTATTAATCCTTTACTTGCATACATATCATTAAGAGTAGAAATACCGTAAAGGCGTTTTGCCAAGTTCCTGGCATAAAGGGAGCCCTTACAAGGTCTCCTAGCTTCCCTTATAGTGTGGGCTCTCAAACGTAATCAAGTGACTGTAGCCAAGAAGGGGGCAGAGGAACTGAGAAAAAGAAAAGGGGGAATGTTTTGAAGAAGCTTTACGCCCAGGAAGTACTCAAATTACTTGATGAATGAAATTTTACTCATAGACTTGTATCCTCAGTCATTTGAGTCCTGCAGTTCAGCTCTTTGCAAACTCTTCTGTAGCCCTCAGGGAGTTGACATCTGTCATTTTGAGAAATCCTCCCAAAGACTCATATGTTAAATACGTTTTCCATTCATTAACACTATTATTAATTAGCTTCTCTCAGTAGTTAAATGATAGCCTAGGTAGATATTAAAGAAAGCTTAAGAACCATATGTACAGGTAGAGGTATCAGATAATTCTTTTAGCAAATGAACTTTATTTTGCAGATTTGGGCATGAAGGTTGAAATATTTATAGAGGGAAAGTACTTAATTGGGCTGAATGAAACAATCTTCACTGGAGAGTTTATACATTATAATTAATGAGAAGAAACAAAACGTTACCTGTACAATATGTCTATAAGATACATATACTGTGTTTCATTACCAAGTAAATTATCACCCCTTCTAGGGAGCATGGCCATTAAAGAGAGTTGCAGGATAGTTGGGGACCGAAGGAAGAGTGGATAATCTGGCCAGTATAAAGTCATCACCTTTTATACCTGGTTTCAGAACCCAAAGTGGCCTGTGGACTGTCTTCCTTTTCCAGCACATTCTCTTCTCCCTGCTTTCGCACACTGCCACCGAGAAGGGCCTCTACCATTTTCAGTCAGACACAGCATGTTACCCTGCCTTGGACCAGATTGGCCCAGTTCAGTATCTGCCACTAAGAATTACCTGTGTGTTTAAACTCTCTCCTTCACCCTAAACCAAATAGAAAAACCGAACCTGAAACCTGGACTTCTCTCCTAAGACATTTTTATTAAAGACTCTGTGATTTTTTTTCACTTTTTGAAGAGGACTGTACAGTGAGATACTGAACAGTAAAAGTATATGGAACATAATTTACCCTTTCATTTATCGAGCTATAATTCATTGAGGAGCTACCGTGGGCCGGGCAGTCTATCAAGTGCTTTGAGTATCGTATTGTATCCTCACGCATGGGTGGTATTATCCTCATTCTCTGTATTAGGGGAGTTACACTCTGAAAGTTTCAGCAAGCCCAGGCTTGCACAACTGGCAAGTATAAAGCTCGAGTTCAGACCCAGATCAGCCTGATCACAATTTTCCCGGAATACTGAAATCAGTCTTTCCTGGACTATGGGATGCCTTGCTGGGGTTTCTGCTCCCTAGAAAATTCCTAATAGAATGCCTCTTGTGATTTATCTCTTCCCCCACCAAAAGAAAAGTACAAAATGGGGCATGGAGCATGGGAGGCTGGTAATATTGAATGTGATAAATCAATTTACATAACTTCAAGCCACTTTCACTTCACACATTTACTTGAAATGCATCCCACCTTAACAAAATCATAATCGTGCTAATGGTACAATAAAGTAATGTAAATATAATTAATTCCCAAATGTTGGTATTTTCCAAGATAAGCGGTGAAATCATTTTGCGTTGGCTAATTTCTTGGGTTTTGAAATGAGTATATTCCCACGTGTTTGCTGATGCCTTCCATCTCATGCTTATCATTTTTTTAATAAGAAAACTGTGGAAGAAGCTGGCTTTAAATAACCCACTCAGGGCCTCAAAACAGATGAAATTTCAGAGATTAAAAATTACGGTTTTGTAGGATGGTAAGAAATTAACACCAACATCAAAAATCTACTTCAGCTGATGACGTAGACAAAATGTTAGAATTTGAGTCACCATTGCTTTGCCAGATTCTTTTGTCATCATCAGGACAGAAAAGATCTCTTAGGCCTTATGAAGTGATAACTCCTTTTTGTCCTTGACAATAAGAACAATGGGTAAAAAACTTTAATTTGGGGAGGGGAGTTGGTAAAAATCGGAGTCTCCAAAAATTGTATTAGTTAGAATAGATGATTTTAGGCTTTACTAGCGAGCCTCAGAGTGAATCAACAGGAAACTCACTAGCAAAAGTTAGGTTCCAACAAGGTCCTGCGGTATAGCACAGGGAACTCTGCTCAATGTTTTGTGGCAGCCTGGATGGGAGGGGAGTCTGGGGGAGAATGGATACATGCATACGTATGGCTGAGTCCCTTTGCTGTGCACCTGACACTATCACAACATTGTTAATCGGCTATGCTCCAGTATAAAATAAAAAGTTAGGTGCCATTTACAGTAAAATAATTGGTAGGTGCCAAAGGCTGTTATCTCTGTTAATACTTACATGAACCCTCTGAGTTAGGTGGCTTTATTCTCATTTTGCAGATCAGGAGAATGAGGCTCAGACATTGAATTTATAAGTAACAGAGAGCAAAAAGGCGAGGCAGAACTTGAACCATGGCTGTCAGACTCGAAGGCCTTCCCCCACCCCTATTTCACTGTTCTGCCTACAGATTACTCACCAGTCATGTAATCTTCTCGCATTTGGAGAAGCCTTTTACTTTCATTTTTCGTTATTTTACTTTCTAATCAGTTTCTAAATCATTTTTATGCCTCCCTGTCGCCAATGTTATCATTCATTTGTTTTACTGTGGTAAGTACTAGATAAGAAGTGCTTTTTAAATAATGATGCATGACTTAAGCTCTATGTTTTTACCTTCCAGTGTTACACGGGGACTTTAAGTATTATTGCAAAGCACAGCAATTTTGAATCAGGTACAAAAAGATCATAACTGACATTCGCACCATGGATTTCCCATAGTCCAGGGAAGCAACATTTGTCCAAGCCATGACCTTGAACAATTCATTTTGTTTTCTATTAGTAAATCCTCAACATGTCCAGCCTCATAATTCCCGGCTACATTCCTGCTACCTGGCTGCTGAGAGGTGAAGGAGAGAGGATGTGCTGGAAGGTTCTGAGGTCACTGAACCCCACACTGCCCACTGCTCCCTCCCTCTCCTGTGAAGACCTGCTGTCCCTGTGTGCAAGTGGCTTGGTCACGGCCGCCTAATTCAGCAACACCATGAGTATATTTACTTAGCTCTGTCAACACTCAAAATACATTTGCCCGCCCTAAAGTAACAGGAGGATAACCATACTGATGTTTAAAAATGCTGAATGCAGGGCTTCCCTGGTGGCGCAGTGGTTGAGGGTCCGCCTGCCGATGCGGAGGGCACGGGTTTGTGCCCCGGTCCGGGAAGATCCCACGTGCCGCGGAGCGGTTGGGCCCGTGAGCCATGGCCGCTGAGCCTGCACATCCGGAGCCTGTGCTCCGCAACAGGAGAGGCCACAGCAGTGAGAGGCCCGCGTACCGCAAAAAAAAAAAAAAAGCTGAATGCAGTTAATTTCTTCCCTTTGAAGAATGGCCATTGTTAACGATCCCCGCTTTACTAGGCCTCTTCGTCTGGCGTCGTTGTTTGCCATCTAAAAATAAATGGTTTCGTTATGCACATTGATTCCATCCACATTCATTCCAAATGGAATTAATGCATTAAGACTGGTAATTCAGGCATGTGAAATGCACATATTCGCTTGTCTTCATTAGTGATCACCATCATCCTTCTCATTTCCGGTCTGTGATTCGTTTCAAAAGGTTTTGATTGTGCCTTGTCTTAGCTGAAATTGGATCTTTGAGGGTGACCATGAATACATTGAAAATAGGTATTTTCCCTGGTGACTGTGTTATGACCTGGTTAATGTGAGCCCTGGCGGAGATTCTCTGCAGACATTTGGTGTGGTTAACACAGCCGGGCTTTCTCTTGTTCCTCTGTGTGTGGGTCCAGATCCTGGTCTTTTTCCGAGCTTTCCATGGAGGAGCCTTGTCTTCACTGGCTGGTTGTCATTTGATTTTACATAACACGTTTTAGTGGATTTTCTGTGGGATAAGATTAAAATAATTATGTAGCCATCCATTTGGCATTTGATGAGCATGATCTTTTTATTTTCTGGTGGATTAGTTAGGATTTGGTTTGCAGTGTCAGGAAGGGAGAGTGTTCTTAGGTGCATTCGGCATTCTGGGCTTTGACCTGCTTTCCTAGAGCTTCATTTCAGCTTTAGTGGAACCTAAATTATTAATACGATCTGTGCTGTGTCTGCCTATAGTGCCTAATCCAGCCTCTTTTTTTTTTTTTTTTTTAAGTGCTGTTGGGGATCTCTGAAATAATAGGAAAACTGATTTTCTGTGGAAAGAGCAAATGGTCTGGTTGTGAGCTGTGGAGTCACACAGGCTTGGATTTGAATCTCACCACTGTCACTTCTTTGCTGAGTAGTCTCAAGGTGGTTACTTAACCTCTCTGGGCCTCCGTGCCCTCTTCCTTAATAACACCTAGTGCAAAGAGAGGTTATGAAGACAAAATTAAATTGATCGTGAAGTATCTGGTACAGAGCAGTGATTCAACGAATGTTAATTCCTCCCACTTCCCCACTCCTTTCCTCTTTCCCTGGTCCACTTGGAAGAAATGAGAGTCTTGTTCTAGCCTGAGCATATTTAGTGAGAGTTGTCAGTTAAAATGGGGAACTTAAGTTTGCTGAAGTTAATCATAAAGCAGGGGGTAAAAAGTAAAGAGTATATGTGTAGGGCTTCCCTGATGGCGCAGTGGTTGAGAGTCCGCCTGCCGATGCAGGGGACACGGGTTCGTGCCCCGGTCCGGGAGGATCCCACGTGCCGGGGAGCGGCTGGGCCCGTGAGCCATGGCCGCTGAGCCTGCGCGTCCGGAGCCTGTGCTCCTCAACGGGAGAGGCCACAACAGTGAGAGGCCTACGTACCGCAAAAAAAAAAAAAGAGTATATGTGTATGTAGAGAAAAAATAGATATTTATATAAAATGTAATAATAATTTTATATTTACATCTATATTATATACTCTCTCTATGCATATACATTTCATATATATATATATATATATATATATATTCATGCCATAGGTAGACAGATTCCACAGAGGACAGTTAAACCCGGAGCCAGATTTCATTAGTTTCCATTCGGAAGAAATGTGGTTTGTGGCTAGAGCATTGAAGGTGGTCACTGAAGGTGGTGTGGGACACTGGGGTCCTTGGGAGGTGCAGGGCTTTCCCAAGATCACTCAGCACGGGGCACCCAACATCCAACGCAGGTGTCTCCGTCTGCTTGGTGGACTTGCCAGGCTGAGTGAGAATCCAGTCCTTTTCCCTGGGTCGGCCTTCATGGGTTTACCTTTGCCTTCCCGTTAAAGGTCTCGCACTGGTAGCTGCTCCTTGGCTCCCGGAGTGAAATCCACCTGGAGGAAAGCAGCCAGCGCAAGTTCAGTTTTAGCGACTCTCCTCTAAGTGTGTCAGAGCCTGTCTCTGATACACGTTTCCCAGGGACAAAGAAAGAGACGTAGGCAAACCACGGACAGACAGGGTGTCTTGCTAAATATTACTGTCCAATCACAGAAGACTTGTTTGAGAGCCTTTGACAGTATTTAATGCCGGTTGTGCCACTTTTACCCCCTGCTGTATTACTTGTCATCTCCTAGGATGTTCTCTGAGTCCTTTTAGTTATTCTTACCGTGTAAATTATTGCTGTCCATTGTAAACACGACATTCCACACAGGGAGGCCAAGATCGCCCTGAGAGCATTACTGTGACCTTTTTGAAATATGTCTTCCCAGTCTTTTTCTATGCGTGGATATACTTAGTGTCTTCTTTCCTCTTTCTTTCCCTTTTCTTCCTTTCCTTCTCTTGCCCTTTTTCCCCAGAATTAATAGAAAGGAGGCAATAGCGGTATCTCCTATTTTGTGACCTCATTTTTTTCTCACTGAACAATACAATATGAACGTATGTTCATGTCAATAAATATATTTCTGTAAGGCTTTCAGTGGATCTATATAGTATCCTACTTAATGGATGTACCACATTGTATCCAACTGATCCCATTTTTTAATATATTGAGTTCATTTCAATCTTTGTTATTATGAAAAATGGCACAAAGGACAGTGCGGCTTCATCTTTTCCTGAAACCACGGTGTTCTCATTTTCACCTCTTCTTCTTTCTGGTGGTTCCTTAGCGTCACATTCAGGGTCCTCCGTTCTCAAACCAGAGCCAGCATCTGCAATGTCATTTCCCACAGATCCACTAGTTAAGCCTGGTTCTAGCTGGAATGACTCTCTTTCCCGCTTCCCAGAGCATGTTCCTATCTCCCACCACGGATCTTCATGTCGCTCTACCTGCAATATCTCCTTCCCCCCTTCCCCTTCCAAGTGCCAGGGCTCATCTCCAAACCCACCTTCTTCCTGGGGCACTGGTTCACCAGCTGGAAGTCGTCTCTTTCCTCTTAACTATTACAACTCTTTGTACCTCTTAGGAAACTTAAGGTACTCGCCATGAAATTACATTCTTTTGTAAATGAATAGCTCTCGATGAAAAGTTACAAGTCTTGATTTTGAATCTTGGCAAGGCCCATAAGTTTGCAACTTCAGCTGCTTTTTCCTTGCATTTTATATTGAGGCCCGTGGCACAGTGCTATGGAGAGGCCTTCCCAGCTCCCAGCGTTCTCTCATGCCCCTGCTGGACTACAAATTCCTTGGATCCAGGTCATTACTGATTGATAGCACGTCCTCCCCGGGCCCCCTTGCCTCTGTCCTGTTAAATGAATAAATGGCAGTGACCACACAGCTCTCTGCCCAGGGCTCTGTGCCCTTCCTCCAGCCTTCAGTCGAAAGTTCTTAGGCCCATGGCTCTTAACTGGCCAGAGAAGAGGCCATGTCACATTTCACCTTGGGATAGTGTGACCAACCAGCCTGTTTTGTCCAGGACCGAGGGGTTCCCCAGCGTGTAGGACTTTCAGTGCTGAAATTGGGACAGCCCTGCCTGTCTCCCCAAGGGTGTATTAGAATTGATAGAACATGGCTGGGGAGGGCGTGGGGGTCTAATAGTAGAGCAAGGGGGAGGTCCTCGGTGCCCCCTGTCTCTAAAACCCTCTCAGCCTTGCTTCCTCTGAGGGTCTTGCCTTCCATCTATAATTATGACGTCACTTTCTCCTCTGGAGTCACATTCCCATTTTTTAATTTCCAGTGTCTTCAGTGGGCATTATTTCTACCTGAATTTTCTACCATTTCCTGATTGTCTAAGCACAGTGGACCATTCCACATGCTATGTACGCCAGAGCAAGTATAGGAAAGTACATAAAATTGAGCTTTGGGAAACAACTCGTGCTTTCATCATATAGCGTCTCATCTAGGACCCAATCGCTTGTGCTTGGCTTTTCTCCCTCTGCCTCTTTAACTCCCTGGATCGTGTATTGCACTCACCTTCTTGTTCTGAGCGTTCCCAACTCTGACTTGCCAAAGCTGTCTCCTCCCCCGCCCACCTGAGCCCAGGGAAGGACACCCCAACCTGCCAGCAGTCTCATCCCTGGAGAAGCCCTGGCCTGGTTGCCACTTTCCACCATGTAATGGGGCATTGACACAGACAGAAAGAACTTTACTACTTTTCAATTTAACTCCGGTTTAGAGTTTCACATCCTAGTCAGAGGGAAGCCACCATTGCTTTTTTAGGAAATGTTTAGATGGGGGCCGCTATGGATCGACATAACTAAAATGTTACACGTGTAGGAGGCTCACATTGTACCGTGATTTACATGATTAAGATAACAAACGTGATTGTTTACAACAAGTTGAAGTACTGAGTTTAAAAATTCATTTATCATGCCTCCATTTTCGTACCAATCCCTCAAATCATATATAATGGATTAGAAGTGACTCTTTTGGACTGTAGATTAAAATATATGATTCAATCACTTCACTTCATTAGAAGGAGTGAATGACTGATTTCATTTCATTTCAATTCAATGAAGAGCTACTGTGGAAATCTACATTTGAACCTATAGGACTTACGTCAAGGGCACATGCATGGGTTTTGAAGGGTGCAGTAGTATGCAAAGTCCCCGCAGAGTGTCTGGAGCTGTGCAATGTTAGAGGTGAGAGGAGCCTCTGAGGTCGCTGAGCTGCCCTCTGCAGAGCTTGCCTCTCCTCGACACAGTCTACGAATTGCCTGTCAGTCTCAGTGTGTGAGTCGCCTGTGAGTCCAAGCGTCCTGCCTCTAAACGTAGCCCACACTGTTTCCGGACGGTTCTAAATGTTAGAATATACTCTCATTTTGAGACGAAATCTAGCACCCTGTTATGTCCACCCATATGCCAGCTCTTTACAGAGATGGAGAGAGTGGTGTGCCCGTGTTGCTTCTTCCCTCCAAGCTCAGTGTTCTTTGTTCCTTTAGCTGGCGCTCATGAGACGGTTGCAAGACCCGTTAATTCCCCATTTAGGAATTAGGTGCATTAATTAATCAAGGAATCCTAAGGATCCCCACTTAGGAATCATGTGGTACCCTGAATTGACATAGTAGTTGGCATGTGGACGTTGATATAGCACAGCCTCAGCTGTTGCCACTAATTTGTAAAAGGGGCCAAGGTCACAGTCGTTTTAGGGAGAAGACAGTTGAGAGCCTGTTCAGTCCCTTTTCATGGGAACTTTGTTTCCGTTTTGCATATGGATTTTATCCTTCCTTCTTAACTTTCAGTTTGGCCTTCTGGTTGGCATTGAAATGCAGTGTATACGTTTGGCTGATTGGTGAATACGCTGGAACACTTATAAACAGTACCTAAAAATAGATTTATAAAGATGGAAAAGCTTAGTTCCTTCTAATACTTTATCTACATTGTAATATCTCCCATTACTTTATCCCTCATACTTAGTCGTTATTTTCTAAGTGGTTATTAAGTACCAACCATATGTCCTGCATGGTTCTTTCTCTCCTTTTTCCTGCTTGGCTTCGGCCCTTCCATTTTGTTTTTTCTTATCTTCTTTATCGTAAAAACATTTACTAGAATGCACTAGAACAGATGGAAACACTTCATTTATCAGTTGGATACCAGAGAGGAACAAATTGTGTAATGTGGTAAACTTTATCAAAGGTTGATTTTTCATATAGTTCAGATTAACCAATTTAATAGGTAAACACTTGGCTTGTTAGAGACTAACTTTTATGAACTGATTCCTTAGAAACTAAGCCATGTGGAATTATTCTGACAGAAAAATTAGCCACTAATAGGGCATAAAAAGAATAAAATTCTGAAGTAATTTGTTATGGTCTAGTGACTGTGAAATATACATATTGTTTTGATTCAGAAACATTTCAGTTCAACAAATATGTATATGCCTTGGGAATGCAAAGAGGAACAAGACGTGCTTCCAGCTCTTTGGGAACTCGTAGTTTTGTAAAGGAGACAAGTTTCAAAGACTTGAAATAGTCTCCTAGTTGATATAGAAAATGTATAAAGTGAATGGAGGTCGTAGGAAGGGGCAGGTCTCTCAGGACAGAGGGCAGAGAGGTGCAGCCGTTGAAGTGGCTCCTGAAGACTGAGAAGTGTGGGCAGATGACGTAGAGAGAGCACAGTTAGAAAAACTCTCAGAAGTAGGATGGATCGGACGTGATGGCTTAATTTGGGGTGGAAAAGAAAGGAGCCAAGAAGGATGGGTTGGAGATGTCAGATGTGGGCATCTGAGAGGCTGGTACACCTTGTATTAAGAAAGGCATGCAGGGACTTTCCTGGTGGCACAGTGGTTAGGACTCTGTGCTTTCACTGCTGAGGGCCTGGGTTCAATCCCCTGGTCGGGGAACTAAGATTCCCGCAGGCTGTGTGGGAATGCAGAGGGTTTGGCTTACATTTATGCAAGATGTGCCGCCTCCCATCTTCCTGCTTTCCCTTACTCCTGTCAACTGTTACTATTTTTGCAAAGTAAAAAATGTTATTGTATGGTGACTTTTAACTTGGGTTTTCAGTATTAGCTCAGAGATATTGAAGTTCTGTACTTGGACCACCCGAGAGCAGAGAGATCCACTCAGCTGATCAATTAGAAACCTAGAGAATAATTACTGAATTATTTTGAGACATGTTGAAGCCATTGCTTTTGGTCTAGGCTGTTATTCATTGGACATGATGAATTTAGAAATGCTAGTGAAAAGGCTTCTTAACTTTAGATTGTGACAACCCTCATGGTGAGAACTGTGATGTTATATTCTTGTCCAGCCATATACTGTAAGCATTTGTTATATTCACAATCAACTCTTTATAACCGTGACACGCTGTAATGTATCCTTCCATTTTGCGAACAATGTATTTATAGTGATTTTTTAAAAAGAAGTAGAAAAATCGAAGAAAATCGCCCACAATAAACTACATGATCAATCCATTTCTTTCACAAACCATCTTTAAATGTTTAATTTTCAGAAGTTTAGAGAAATGAAAAAGAAAATATCCCGAAAAACAATTTAATAGGAGAACAGTTGTTTCCAACAAATACCTTCATTAACAAAAATGGGCTTGATTTCACTTGAAAAATAAAAGCGCTCTGAAAGTTTGCCAAACTGATTCTAGTAACATGCACTAGATTTCACTTTTCTGAAATGTGCTACTTTTACTGAAAGAATAGTTCAAGTTTGAAGCTGCATTTTAAAGACTTCTGCAAAAAAAAAAAATCAAGTGTGCTCGGCTGACCTTTTATAAACCACTTCTGGGAAATGTACATAGTATTCTGATGAAAAATGTTGCTTAAGTATTAAAGCCCAAATACCCGTAAGGAATGTCATTACCCCCAAATTCATGAGATTAATTTTTTCCTAATTCTTGTGTGGTTGTGTTTGTGTCTGTTTGTATATCTGTATTTTTAAATTCATTAGCTTGACAACTGCATATCAGTATTTGCAGTTATTAGTTCTAGCAGAAATGAACAGACGTCTAATCTGAGTTTAGCTTAGTTGAGAGTCAACACAGATAAAATTAGAGAAAACAGTGCACAGTTTGTTTTTTTAAAGATAAAACAGATATCTATGGCTCAATGTAATAGATAGTTATGTTAAACAGGAAGTTTCCCTGGATAGAATGTTGCAAAATACATGTTGGCCCTTGACAATTTAAAGGAGTCCTTTTATATTAGGATAACTGTGTCTTGATGTATCTGTCTTTGAGGTTCACTATCCAGTTATCATAAATGAGGCACACAGTTTATGAAGAGAGGCCTTCCTAGCCTCAGTGTTTTGTGCTCTAGACCACAGCTGGGAAATTTACTTCAGATATGGCTGGGGAGTCCCGAGGTCCCTCATGTCGTAATGGGGAATGTGGCAGGAATGCCTAGCCCAGAATTCTAGCTTGAACTTGCAATTTAATGTAACACTTTTAATTGCATTCTCAGCAATATTTACTTTCATCATAACAGCAAACCGTTCATGGTAATGTCTTAGTAAATTGTGGCACCAACGCAGAGACGTGTGCCACCAGGAATGCCTCGGCTTTTATGTGAACTTACAGCAAAAGGCGTTCTTTCTGATTTGCCTTGCAATTGTGTGTCTGGAAAATTCTGAAAGGAACTCTGTGCATAGAATCTTATTGTTTTTTAATGTTTCCAGGAGAATTTTTTTAAATCAAGTTATAATTCACTTTAGTCAAATGCAGTGATGCTAAATATATATTTACTCAGTTTTGACAAACGCATAGTTGTTTAAGCCGTTCATCCAACAAGGTGTTACATTTCATCGCCTCTGAAAGTTCCTCTGTGCCATTTCCCAGTCAGCATCCCTCATCCACTTGAAGCAGCCAGTGTTAGGATTTCCAGGACCATTGCTGATCAAAGATCAAAGAAGGATCTTTAAAATTATGTTTTCTTTTTAAGGAATACTTCCCCCTTAGGGAATCATCCAAAAGTACATGCATTGACCAAGAATAAGGATCAAAAACTTAGCTATATAGAATTTCAATGGATTGCTTCTAAAACACATGCAAGCATCCTAAGTGTTCAGTTGTTACTAGAAGAGGAACAGGTCCATTTCCAGACTGTCAAAAAGATTTCAAGGCATTTTATTTCTCATTGCATTTTAAAATCTGGTTCTGTTTTAATTCCCAGACTGTTAAAGATTGCCAGCAATGCTGTGTGGTTGTCACCTTAACCTTGTGTGGTGTGTACACCCTTGTGTGGGGTGGGATAAATGATCCATCAATGGGAATTTAGTACGAATGATCGGTAAATGTCATGGATGAAGCTGACACGCTCAGTTAACGCCCCCCAAATGTAGAGAAGCAGTGTTTGCCTGGTATCCTCTCAGCCTCTGTGGGGTAATAGGAGAATAAGTAAAATATTCTTCACATCTATTTCTTCTCCATGAGTATGTACCATTGCTTCAAAGGTGAGGCTTTATCATTTGGTTCTCATAGTGGCCAGACAAAGAGTACTTCTGTTCTCTCCCCTGGGGTACGGGAATGGGGGGGGAGAGAGAGAGAGAGAGAGCGTTCCATATTGCCCCTAGAGATTTTCTTTTCTCTCCTTTTAGCTAATGTGCTCTTCTTGATAAATAAATTTCAGGGACAGGGTTAGAATAGACTGAACAATGCAGAGAGAGAAAAGATTCCAGGATGGAGGGCTACTTTTACTTCAGTATTGCAACCCATGGCATATAGAATGAAATTGCACTGCCATCGTAATTCTCTTTATGAAAATAGACAAGCATTAGACAAGCAATAAAATTGCTGTCTGCATTCACAGCAGGCTCCCACCCTCTGAAATAACCCCTTCTCTCTAAAACACCCAGGACTGAAACATTTTAATATTGGAGACCAACAGAATTATAATATTTAATTTATGGAAGCAGTGGATCTCCTCATCTGCCCTTTGGATTACTGCATCCGTTTCAAAGGGGGTCACTGAGGACATGGGAGTTGGGTCGAAAAGAATCTGCAGTGCCGCAGAGGGAAATGAATGGGCTCCCGGCTCGGTGGCTCTGCTGTACTTCTGCTTTCATCACGTCACCAGCCTAATCACCTTGAGAAGGAAAACAAAAGGCCATTTTGACACGGTGTACTGACGCGTAGTCCAGAAGTGAAGCGCGCACGGTCATTTTAGCACATTTTTTGCCATTGCCTGAAGGACGAAGGCTTCTGATAATGGGAACTTGCCATTATTAAAAAGCCTAGCAAAGTGAAAACCTCCTTCTTGGGCTACCGGGAAAATTCACTATTACTCTTGCTAATTTCAAAGCCAAACACTTGCTTGACACTTCAGGCCTAGAAAGAGAGTCCTGAAAAGGTGGTTCAAAAGGTGATTGTAAATTTTAATCTTCTTTTTAACAAACTGTTCCCTCACTTGGAGAATATTCTGTTTCAATTTTTTATAAAGGCAGTCTGATGAAAATTTTAAATACACTTTTTTAGGAGCAAGCCTCTGTCAGGTGTCACGCCAAGCTCCGCTTTGGTAGGAACGGTTACTTAAGGTGCTCTGTGCCATCTCTCTAAATAATAGACCTCTCTCGTGAGTCCAAGGCTCTCGTGCTGGTTTGTCTCTCCCTGAAGACTTCATGTTCATGGGCATTCTGCCTTGGGTAACTTACATGTAATAGAACATTTTAATGTTACTCTGCTGGAATAGCATTGGCCAGGGTGGGGTTTGGGTTTGCGGGTATCCTTATCCCAGAGGGTAAAATTCAATGTAACTGGTACAATCATGGAAATTTAGTAAGAATAAAAAACATGTCAGAGGAGGTTTGCCCACTGGCTGAAGTGATAGGGTACTGCAGTGCTTTGAGAGGGACTTCTAAGGACACTGAACAGAGAAGCTGTGAAAAATCAAAGTTTTGGAATCTCAAAACATGTGTATTGACTTGTTATTGACAAAGGACTTTCACCTCCATTATCACATTTGATCCTTGTAACTCTGTGAAAAGGATATTCTCATACTCAAGAAGTTCTTTCACTAGCTCAAGGTCCATTAGCTATCAGGTTACTTTGAATCCTGAATGATTTTCTCCCTCCCTCCCTCCCTCCTTCCTTCTTTCCTCCTTTCAACATGTGAGAGCATAAAATGTTCTCTTCTGAATATGGGCGTCCTGGGCCAGGCGTCCTTAGGCTCCAGTGTTTCTCTTGAGAATAGTTTAAGCCTTGAGACACAGGAGTGGTATTTGAGCTGAAATTTAAAATGTAAATATTGTGTGTGTGTGTGTGTGTGTGTGTGTGTGTGTGTGTGTGTGTGTTTATCTCCTACGTGGGACTAAAACTGGAGATTCAGGGAGACTTTTATGCTCGGTGATAAAGCAAGCCATCAGATTGTTTTCTATACCAGTTAAACCAGTTTACTCTTCTGCCATGTGTTGACCTCACTACATCCTCTCCAGCATTGTTAACTTTTTTTTCCTTTGCCAGCTCCATAGTTGAACATTGTTCATGTCATTGTTGTTTCAGTTTGTAATACTTCATTCTTAGCGCAAATGAGTATTGTTCCATAGGTTTGCTAGCCGTTTGCATTTCTCGTTTACAGGTTGCCTCTCACATAACTCACGTTTCCTGCAGTTGTTCGTTTTTACTTTTTATGTTAATCCCTGTCTTTCCGTTCAGAAGTAACTAGGAAGGCCAGTTCATGAGGTTCTAAGATTACTGTGACATGCCATAAACATGTAGAGATTGAGTTGGTATCAACAGAAAACATTAAAGCTGAGGTCTATTTTTTTTTTTTTTTTGCGGTACGCGGGCCTCTCACTGCTGTGGCCTCTCCCGCTGTGGAGCACAGACTCCGGACGCGCAGGCCCAGCAGCCATGGCTCACCGGCCCAGCCGCTCCGCGGCATGTGGGATCCTCCCGGACCGGGGCACGAACCCGCGTCCCCTGCATCGGCAGGCAGACTCCCAACCACTGCACCACCAGGGAAGCCCTGAGGTCTATTTTTAAATAGCGAATACCCTGATCAAGGAACTAGAAATACAGAAACTCAGAAGGTACTTATTTTTGATATTTCAGATAGGATAAACAAGGCCAAGTTAGGACCATGGCACAACCTGCTATGAATAGCAGTTCCCAGAATTTGTTTAAGCCAAGTGAACGAACACATCTAGTTTGTTGTTTCCACGTACTTTATAATATTAGAAAACCGAGATGCTATCTCTTAAGTATGCACTCACAGTACAGTTAGGATAGCTATTCATTTTCTGTCTGGCACCAACGAACTGAAGAATCTAGTACCTACTCTCTTTCTCTGCCAGAGCAGCCGCTTCAGGCGTGTGACAACTTCAGGCTTGTAACCACAGGAGGAGCAGTGAAGAAAGGTCTGCCCCTGTCTAGATAGTATCCTAGAGGCCTGGAGGAGATGTTAAAAGTGTTTCCTCTCCTGGCAAGGTCAATAGCACCAAGGTTAAAAGGGAGACAGAACAGTTCGTTTTTGATCAAGAATTTTCAAGTAGAGTGATTTAATACTTTAGTCCTAAAAAATAAGTATCTTGCCCTCGGCAGCAGAGGGACAACTGAGGTTTGATATATCTTACAAAGATGAAGTATGGGGCTTCCCTGGTGGCGCAGTGGTTGAGAGTCCGCCTGCCGATGCAGGGGACACGGGTTCGTGCCCCGGTCCGGGAGGATCCCACATGCCGCGGAGCGGCTGGGCCCGTGAGCCATGGCCGCCGAGCCTGCGCGTCCGGAGCCTGTGCTCCACAACGGGAGAGGCCACAACAGTGAGAGGCCCGCGTACTGCAAAAAAAAAAAAAAAAAAAGATTAAGTATGCATGAAGTTGCTCCAGCGACTGTTGTGTATGGTAATTTATTAGTAGTATTATTACCAATTATTATTATCACTGTCAGTATCACTGACACCATTGTAGTTGATCACGGTGATGGGAAGTCAGCTCTGTAGTCAGATTCCCAGATTCTCTGCGTGTTACTCCTGTCTCCACTGCTTTAGCTAACCGTGTGGACTTGGATTTGTTCCTTAACCTCACAAAATCTGTCTGCTCATCAATAAAATGAAGACAGCAGTAATCTCTGTCTTGAGGGGATGGTTGGGAAAATTTCCTAAAATGGTCAGCATAACCTTAGCATGACATTTGGAAGGGCTAAATAAATCTCTGATGCTTTCTTATTGTCCCAGTAAAGAACGTACTTCAGATTAAATCTTGTTTGAGAATCTTATAGATAAGTTTCTCATCAGGCAACAGGATGTATTTCTTCAACATTAGGCAACCAAGAGAGAAATGCTTCTGACAAGTGAGAAATACTTGTAACCTCATTCGATATAATTCGATCTTCCCCTCTCAGAGCAGATTGCCCTTTGTTGTTTTAGAGATTGCTTGAGAATCATTCAGTGGAAATGGTGATAGATATTATCTATCAGGTTGTGATTAATAGAATTGAGAACGGAACTTGAGAGTGATCTTCAAAACATGTTCATCCATAACCTACTTCATAAGAATGTATCCACTGTTGGTTTTGATTTCATTAATACCATTTTGCAACTTACGTATATTTTATACTGAATGATATTTCTGTGACTTGAAAAAACCAAGTCCTTTATAAAGAACTTTTTGTTCACGTGGGAAGTTTTCCATTTTCCTCTTCTCTCCTTTCCTTCTATTTTCCCCTTTTTTTCAACAAATATTTTAGCACCTGTTTGTCAGGCTCTGTGCAAGATGCTGGGAAATAGTGGTCAGTGCCTTACTCTCTTAGATTTTAAAGTCTATGTTTTTTCACACCTACAAGTTTATTGCACATCTTCTATTTCACACTCAAATGTGTGGTGATTTTTGGTTATTTGGTTATTTCTCAGAGAAACAGAGCCACAAAATAGCACCTGTTAGGATATTGTCTCTCATTCTTTGGGAATGTAGGAAACGTCTCTATGTTTAGGTTTCATTGTTTTTGTTGTTATTGTTTTCTTTAAAATATGTGTTTCCTCTTAGTTATTTATGATTATATAAATTGTCCATATTAAAAATAATTGCTGTATTTTCCCATTACCTTGGGAAACAGTTTACTAGGACATAACGATTTGTTATGACAACAGTCTGCATATTCTTTGTCTTTTTTTTTTTTTTTTTTTTTGCGATACGCGGGCCTCTCACTGTTGTGGCCTCTGCCGTTGCGGAGCACAGGCTCCGGACGCGCAGGCTCGGCGGCCATGGCTCACGGGCCCAGCTGCTCCGCGGCATGTGGGATCCTGCCGGACGGGGGCACGAACCCGTGTCCCCTGCATCGGCAGGCGGACTCTCAACCACTGCACCACCAGGGAAGCCCCCATTGTCTTATTTTTCTAACAGCTTATATACATGTTTATCATTAGTTCTTTCTTCTCCTGAGATGCCTCTTTACATCATGTCTAGATCCCTTGAGCAGCCTTGAATAATCTTACTTTTTGACCGTTCAGGTGACCAAGATACATGATAGTCTAGAGGCTGTTGTTTGCTTTTCTCTTAAAGTTAAAAAACAATCACTTTCTCTCATTTAACTCCAGTGGGCTGGTAGCACTTGGTTGTTAGCTTTAAAAAGAAAAAAAAAACAAAAAACTGGCCTTATATTTTCATTTAAACATTTAATGTTTCTACCAGAAGAAGACAGGATATAGAAAGGACTCTATACACATACATTCCTTTTGCCTGGTTCCACTGCCTTTTTCACTCTCACTTGTTTTATTAATGTATTTTATTGAAGTATAGTTGATTTCACTCTCACTTTTGATTCTTACATTATATTTACCCTTTGGTTCTATAATTCACGTTTGGGTTGTCTGTTTTGTTTTTGGTACTTTTTTTAATATAAATTTATTTATTTAATTTATTTATTTTTGGCTGTATTGGGTGTTCATTGCTGTGTGTGGGCTTTCTCTAGTTGCGGTGAGCGGGGGCTACTCTTCATTGTGGTGCACGGGCTTCTAGCTGCAAGGGAGGCTGGCAAAGGGAGTAGTTAGCCTTTCTACTGTGGAGGTAGCAAACAAAGAGGGTGGGGCGAGTCATCCAATAAAAGACCAGAGAACAAGTCTACCACTGTCCAAGGTAATCCAACCCATTCACCCTCCCAAGACCAGCTTTAATGTCCCTTGTGTGGAGACTTCAGTGAATTGCTCAAGCAGAGGTTTTCCCTATGAACCTACTGGTCCTGCACTTGTCATCAGCTAGACAGAGAATGCTCCCTGAACAAGGACCACATGACCATACACGGTGCCCAGTGAGGGCTGCTGGAAGAATGAATTAATGTGTAGGTGTACAGATCCCCTGGATGTTGCCCAAAGCCAGCTGCTGGAGGTAATCAGAGAGTGCTGAATGAGGAAATCTCCCTTCCACCTGACATGCCATCCTGGTCCAGGGGATATTCCCCTGATGAAATGCGAAACCACAACCCTGACCACTTGTATTCATTAAGGTACTATGGGGAGCTTTTTGCCAAAGCACTGCTGGCTCACGTGTGATAGAATTATTCTTGTTTGGGACAGTAGACTTTCTGCTTTCCTAGAATTTTTATACAGAGGTTTAAGTAGTGACGGTCATTTGGGCTCTTGATGATACATATTTGAACTCAGCATAGCAATCAGTGTACAGTTCTCCAAAATGACAAAATATACAAAATAATCTATTCATAGGAAATATTCTTGGTTGTACCTGAATAGGCATATAATGTAAAATATAGTTTATACTTTCGGAATTTGTCCTAAACAGATAATTAAACAAGCGTGCAAAGATATATGTGCAAAGTTTGGGGGATTTTTATAGCAGTGCTTTATAATAAAATTTGGAAACATTCCAACTCATCACTAGGATTTGGGTTAAGTAGATAATGGAACACTATGGAAGGATTAAAAATGATCATATAGGTTATCCTAATAGCACAGAAATGTTGCTGGTTGTATCAAGTAGGCTATGTGGATGTGAGGCATGATCCCATATGGGTTTACAAAGCTGAGATTATACATTTTCACCAGAAAAGGTAGACAATGACTGTCTCTAGGGCATGATATTTTTTTTACTTTAAGTTTTTCTGCATTGTTTAATTTTTAAAACAATGTGTGTGCCTATGTTTTACAATCAGACAATATGATTTTCATAAATAATTTTCACAAAAATATACTTCAGTTTAAAAGTAGTATGAAGGGGGGCTTCCCTGGTGGTGCAGCGGTTGAGAGTCCACCTGCCGATGCAGGGGACATGGGTTCGTGCCCCGGTCCAGGAAGATCCCACATGCCGAAAAAAAAAAAAAAAAAAGAAAAAAGTAGTATGAGGTACCATACGTGAAACTTCTACTGACTAGAACCAAACTGACAATAAACTCGAATGAACAGATCTTTTTATCTTTACTTTATGTTCACAAGACTGGGAAACGTGAACAAAATGATCTGTAACCAGGAATATATTGTAAATAATGGTTTTCAGACTATGTCTTGGAATGTATCTCTTCCGTTCCCCTCAATAACTTATTCTCCTACAGTGAGTAATATCCATGACTGTGAAATCCTGCAGGTTCCTTTCTTACTCAATAAAGTAGCTGAACTATATGAAACACAAGTGGACTAGGGCATTTATGAAACATTTTCAACATTAAGGGCTAAACAGAAAAGTATTTTCTGAAAAGTTTTTAATTGAACAAAATTTAAATTCACAATTCCATTCCCCCAACATTCCAATTAATAAACCATTCACCAGAAGTGGTTTAAAATTCCTCTTTGGAATTCCAATATGTCAATATTACTAAAGACCACAAGGATAAGTGAAAACTTCCAAGAGCAGATCACTTATATTCTATTGTTTTGTTTTTTTCTATGTAGCATAATTATTAGTGGCAAAAACTCTGATTGACTCAAATGCAAAATGTGTTAGAAAAGATGAGGATACACGTCAGCACTGTGGAAGACTGAATAGATTCCTTAGGTGGTTGAGAATGAAAAGGCCCCAGAAGAAAGATTTCAAAAAACAGAATTGATCTAATGTCTTGATTCTAGACCCTGTTTGATATCACTCATCATCTTGTTGATATAAGCTTGCATACAAATGTAGAGTTTTCAGGCTAAAGACTAAAGATTTAATGTCGTATTACTTAATAAAATAGATCCATCTGGACTTGTGTTTTTCATTAATAGTTTAAGCAGGTGTATTATTTTTTATTTTCGTCCATCTTTCTTAGAAAGAAACTCTTAAAAAGAATCCTTCTTTGTAATGTCAACTTCCTTTTTCTTTTATGAATAGATCATAGGTAGAAACCAAGAAAAATAATTCCGAGTTTCCACTTTTAGGTAAAGGTTTTGCAGTATTAGATTCAAAAGTTAAAAGTGATTTTTCATCCAAAATATCTTTTGCCTTCAATAAATCCAGTTACCTGTCTCCTTAAATCTCCTGTCACTAGAAAGGAAAAGAGAGTATTTTAGGTAGTACCCTTCATTTGCTCCTTATGTGGTGAGAAATATTTCATTTCTACTTTATTTAAACAAAATGAAACAAATATCACACTCCAAGTTTCTTGACTTTTTAAAAATTAATTATTTTTAATTTTTTGGCTGCATTGGGTCTTCGTTGCTGCACACGGGCTTTCTCTAGTTGCAGCGAGCACGGGCTACTCTTCGTTGCAGTGCGCGGGCTTCTCATTGCGGTGGCTTCTCTTGCTGCGGAGCACGGGCTCTAGGTGTGCGGGCTTCAGTAGTTGTGGCGCAGGGGTTAGTTGCTCCGCGGCATGTGGGGTCTTCCCGGACCAGGACTCGAACCCGTGACCTGTGCGTTGGCAGGTGGATTCTTAACCACTGCGCCACCAGGGAAGTCCCCAAGTGTCTTGGCTTTTTAGCTGAGTAGTCTTGTTCATTTGGCTCCCTGGAATAAAACAAGTTTTATTGATAAAAACCAATTAATAAAATGTAAATAAAGTTAGATCTGCACTTAATTCCTTAAAGTCTTGGTCAAAACAGGTGAATACAGGAAGCCTGAAGGTGCATTGTCACTTGCCCTTCCATGTGCGCGCGCGCGCACGCACACACACACACACACACACACACACACACACACACACACACACAC